>NC_080201.1:9094919-9397500 GCF_030028045.1 Hippopotamus amphibius kiboko | reverse complement strand
GCATGGTCCCCAGTGGGAACATGCTGTGGTCATAGAAAAGAGGGAGAAAAATGGTCAAACCACACAGTGGTTCTTAAAGTTTCTGTCTTGGAAGGGGCATAGAATGGCTTCTCTCCCCTCACTGGCCAAAGCAAATCACATCTCCAAGCCAGAAATCAATGGGCTTGTGCAGGGAGGGCAGCGAATAACTGAGAGCAATAATACAGGAAACACAGATGGGGTCGAGGAGATCCAACATACATTTCCTGCAGACTTAAGACTTTCAAAGGGAATTGGATCCTGCACCGTCATACATGCCTTATAATTCTTTATAATCTTGGAGATACAGATGGTGGTTAGAAAGCACGTGTCAACCACTGTGTATGGACTAGACCTCGCTTGCAGCATGGCGATCAGGCATTCTTTCAGGAGTTTTGTCTCCCAAGAGTGATCCCAGGGAAAGATGTATATATAAACATGAGCGAAAAGCAGTTGAAAGGACCCCTGAAGATATGTGAAGGATGGTAAAGTTACTTGAGGGTTTTTTCCTAAAGAAAATGAAACTTTGAGGTTAGACAAGTTCTTGGTACCCAAACATTTGATGTGTTGTCATATGATGGAGGGTCCATCTCTCTCTCTGATGGTAGGCGGTACGGCGTAGGCGTCAAAGACAGCTGGGCTCTGGCCTTCGTGCCACACTTACAGAACAGCAGCCCTGCGCGCACGGGTCTTGATGTTGTTTTCTCACAGATGAAATGAAGATTATGATATCTATCTTGCAGGTTTGTTGCGAGAATTAGCACCGCCCTCTCTAAGGTGCTCAGCCCAGTCCCTGGGGTGGCGTGAGTGTTCAGGAATTAGCGTATGTTAGTACATGTCTCAATTCTTCCAGAAGCCGTGGGGTCACTCCTGAGCCTGCCTCTCATTGCCAAATGTGAATTAGAATCTCTGGCTTTCTCACAACCCCACCAAGGACTTTCAGGTTCCGCAAGAGGTCTCTTAGAAGCTCTTAAAGAGACCGCTCTTGACGAACTCATGGTTTCTGTCCTCGGCTTCTCTCACGTGAGGCCTTCCCTCTCCCTGTTGTCCACAGAGATGCTTGCAGGCCCCTCATCAGCACCACTGATGTGATGCCCGTCACCCCTGACCGCACTCATGACTTGCCCGGGGCTCTCTCCCGGTATACCCAGCTTGACCAAACCCTCAGGGGCTAGAGCAGGGGAGAGTGCTTCTGGGAACCTCAGTGAGTCCAAGCCCCAGTGTGTTCCCTCCAGTCTCAGTGAGGGTCTAGTCTGCCTCCAAGCTCTTTCACAACTGGCCTTCTGGACCCTGGAGCTGCTCTGGTCCCCCCTGTTCCGAGGGCCCCTCATCCAAACAGCTAGATGTCTAGGGTCAGCTGGTAAACCTATCTTTGGGGAAATCACTGCCCTCCCAATTCTCTGCCCCTTCACTAGAGGCACTCACCTTCCGTCTCTCCCTGCAAAATCTGCAGCAAGTTCTCCTGGGGAATTTGACCCATACAAGTGCTCTCTACCAGTTCAACACCCCTGAATTCCAGATTAAAGTTGACATCACCCGTATCATTGCTGTGTGAGTATTACAGCAGGTGTCTAAAAAATGCTTAGGAAGAGTAGCCAAGTATTGACTGGAGCAAAGTCCCAGCTCCTTGGAAAGAACTTTTTTTTTTTTTTAGCAGAGAACATTTTCTGAAAATGGAACTACCAGCTCCCAAGCCCTTGTCTGAAACTCTTGGGACTAGATGTGTTTCCAAATATTTCAAAATTCAGGAAGGTGATATTCTACATTTCCTGTATACTACACAGGGTGGCAAACGTATAGCCCAGGACCGTATCTGGCCTGAGGATTGTTTTTGTACATAAAGTTTTATTGGTACACACCTGCACCCACTTGTCTTGATGTTGTCCAGGGCTGCTTTCAGATACAGAGGCACAGCTGAGTGGTCAGAGGCCACATGCTCACAAAGTGTAAAATAGTTTCTCTCTGGCTCTGTGCCCCTGGGGGCAGCACCTTGTAACTAAACACATTACTGTCTCTGCATCAAAGTGAATGAATATTCACACTCCGTAAGATGAATGGCTTAAGAGTCAGCTGTTGACACCTTTTGCTACAAAATGGTTGTTGAAAGAACTTTCTGTGTTCAGAGCCCTTTGGGTTTCACAGGGCGTTCTCTGGCTTTGACACTGTGGGCAGACACAAAGCAGCAGGAATGGAGCAGAAGAGATGGTTTCCTTATGTGTGTGCTCGCTTTGTTATTAGCGAAACCACAGGTATCATCTTCAACGTGCCTTGTTCTTTGAAGCACTGACCCAGGTCTCATTTTGGATCGCATGTTCGTTTCCCAGGCTGGCCCTAACAAAGAACCACAGACAGGGTGGCTCAAACAACACAGTTTTGGAGGCTGCAAGTCCAAGATCAAGGTGTTGGCAGGGTTGATTTCTCCTGAGGGCTCTCTCTGTGGCTTACAGACGGCTGTCTTCTCCCTGTGTCCTCACGTGGTCTTCCCTTGTGTGTGTGTGTGTGTGTGTGTCCTGATCTCCTTTTCTTATAAGGATACCTCTTGGGTTAGGGCCCATCTTAATGACCTCATTTAGTCTTAATGACCTCTTTCAAGGTCCTGTCTCCAATTACAGTCACATTCTGAGGGGTTAGGGGTCAGGACTTCAACATATGAACTTTGGAGGGAACACAGTTCAGCCCCTAACAGAGGTCTTCTTGAACAGAACCGGTGTTTAGCGCAGGGGACAAAGCAGGAATCACTTTAATCCTTGTCCTGTGTGTAATGACTCACAAGGGAGCCACCCCGTCTGCCAAAGATAGAACAGAGAGAGAAAGGGAAGAAAGCCTGGAGTCGCTTCCCTGTGTTGTGTGTCACTCTGTGAGTGGACACTCAGCTGACAGGCTTTTCACTGGTGCCTCGGATATGCCCAGTGTGGATCTTCCCCAAGCCAGAGGGCTGGCGTTGGAGAAATCCGCAGTCCTCCCACTTGCTGTGGGCACAGAGACCTTATCTAGACGACTGTCACTGCGGGGCAACGTTTGCTCAACCTTTTTTTAAGTATAGGATAAGCAGAAAAGGGCACACCCTCTCCATGTGTACCCCAGCCATCTTGCACACACTTGCACACGTGCGTAACCAGCTCCCACAGTAACACACAGGATGATTCTGCAACCCCACCCACCTGTGTTCCCTTCCAGCCACTTGCTGCTGGGAGGCTTCTAACCTCAACTGCGTACAACTTGCTCGTATAAAAGCAAAGGGAGGCCAGGTTACAGTAGAACTGCCATAGGCCTCATCTTTCTCTGGACTCCTGTAGTCCCAGCTCTGCTCCTCCTCAGCCACGGGCCCCTGAAGAGGCAGATCCATCTCTCAACTCACTTTCCTCTTCTGTCAACTGCGGGAAAGACCATCTCTAGTTAATAATGAGTGTGGATTTCCTAGGACAGCATTAGGCACACAGCTGATGAAGATGGTACACTTACTAGCTAATGGTGAGAAGGATAAAAAATAAAGAGTATTATGCCTCTTACTTTCTGGAATATGAAATCAAAGGAACTGGCCCGGCCAGGAAACAACAGGCGATTTTAATGTTAGTTCGGTGTTTAGGTGGGATGGTCATTAAGAAGCTAAAGCGGGGTGGCCCAGGGCTTTGCACTAAGAATGTGTTGATGGCCTGGCTTTGGACCCCCTAGGTAGCATCTCCAGTCAGTCAGGGTGCTCTGTGTTTTACATCTTTGCTGCATGCACTCTGATATAGAACTTTGTATATCAACCAGAAGGAACGAGGGAGCTTGGGAATTTAAAGGCTCAAGCTTTTTCCCTGGAAGGGAGAGAATAGCTGCGCTGTTGGCAGAGGTGCCTTGGCCAAACATCCTATCCAGACTAGACACCAGGCACTGGACAGTGTGGGACAGTTTCTTGTCCCCTCTCAGCTGTGTCTGGGACTGTTGTCCTCTGTCACGTTCGCCTTTGGCCCAAGATTTTAATATTTATCAGTGTTCTCCCTGCTTCTTGATGCACTTGTACTGCACAAGAATTGATTTTCAAGAAATATATTTAGGGGTTTTTCCTTTTTTCTTTTTCTTTTTCTTTTTTTTTTTTTCTTTTTGCACACACTTGGGTTGGCAAAATGCACATTTACATAGAAATAATCTTTAGCGAGCTCTCGTTGCAAGTGTGTCAAATTTATAAACATCACGACTGTAGAGACATATTTTTGGGTCTAGATCTCCTTCTCAGTTTATTTTTTCTTTCATTTGTCATGTCTAGGTCACCACGCACTGGATTTATTTGGTTGGGATTTTGGTTTTTGAGCAATTTCTTGGCACAGGTTGTGTTTCTCTATATTAAAGCATCTCACCATATTCTTTTTTTGTTTTTGTTTTTTTTTACATCTCAGTTTCAGAATACAATAATCCCATTCACAGGTGGTTCACAGGCTCCTTCTGGTGAAGATAAAGCGTGTGGTCCATACAGCCTTTTACCTCCCATCTCTCCTCCCATTCCCCACGTTGGTCCACAATTGATCTTCAAAGATGCTGGGTTTTAATAGGCGGGGTAGAGCACAGAAACCAGATGGTTTTAACTCACGCCTGTGAAAGTGCCAGGGCTCTGAAAGAACATTAAAGTTAATGGCCAGAATAGGGCTGCCAGGCTCAGTGGGATTTTGCTTTAACCTGCACAGCATTCTGGTTAACTGAACTTTCCAGTGAACTGATAGCTGGAAAATACACCTCCACCCCTCCTCCCCACCACCCAGTTCCTCCTTGTATGAAATTTGCTCCTGTGTCCCCCTCTTCTCCTTTCATATCCTCATCCTCACCCCCTCCGTGTCTCTCCTGGACTGATTTCTCTCTCCCTCTTGGCATTGCTGTGTTTTTCTTCTTTCAGCTTCATCTCTCCTTCTACCACACACATTCCTATTTTTCTCATGTCCAGTGGCATCAGACTTGGCTTTTATTGGCTGGCATATAACATTCGATCTTTCATGGCCTTCCCCGAACCTTGTGTTGTTCTGGTGTCTCAGACAAGCAGACGTGGGTTTGTCCTTCAACCTACCTCCTCTTTTCTTCATGTTTTGTGCTCCTGGAGGTCCAAGTTCATTGTCTCATCAGTTGAAGGAGAGTTTCCTTTGCCCAGGTGTCAGCTGCTGACATTTAACTATACATTTTAAGGGCACCTGTATTTTATTTCATGATACCTGGGCAGCGGGTAGTTCTAGGAAAACCTTGGGAAAATATGATTACTTGGAAGAAATATGGTGTTCTATTTTTTTTTTTCTCACCACCCTCTCCTCACCCTGCCCCACGATTCTAAGTTTCTGCTCATAAATGAAGTAATTTCTTTTTCTTCTTTAGAAGTGAAGTCTAGTTTTCTTCCTCTGTTTGGCAGATGAGGCCTAAGGTGCGCCCAGTGATTTCCCATCTCCTGGTGGCCACGCCCTGGTGTAATTGAGAATCTGCGACCTGCTTCTAACCAGTGGGAAGTGGAAATGATTATGGGATGTGGCTTCCTTGATTAGGCTCCATTACTTGACAAAGTGAAGGGACTTTGAAGAAATATTTAAGGTCCTCAATGAGATGATTTTAAGTTGACCTAGAAGGGAAAGTATCCTGGGTGGGCCTGACTTAGATGAAAGCTGTTAAAAGAGAGACTCACGTCAGAGAGACTCTCCATTGATGGTTTTGAAGAAATAAGCTGCCATGCTGTAAGAGGACCACGTGGCAGGGAACTGTAGGCAGCTTCCAAGAGCTGAGAGTGGCCTGAAGTAGCCAGCAAGAAAATGCAAACGTCAGTCCTACAACCTCAAGGAAATGAATTCTGCCAACAGGTGAGATGGTTGAACTTCCCCCAGTGAAGTCTCTCATGAGACCACAGCCCAACCCTGAAGTTGTGAACCCTGCTCAGCAAGCCATGCCCACGCTGCTGGAAACTATATGGTACAAAACGTGTGTTGTTTTTAGCTGCTGAATTTATGGTAATTTGTTACACGGCAGTGGAAAACGAATACATTCTTGGGTAGTGGAGGCTTCATCTTTCTTTGATACTCTGCTGCGCAGCAAGTTCTGAGTTCCTTATCGGGCCTCAGAGGACAGCCAGGAAGATGATAACCTCAGAAGAAATATGTATTTTGTAAGAAAGCCCTATTTCTTCACAGCTTTCAACTATGCACTAAGAGGAAATTTATACATGGTACCAGGCTTCGTATGAGCATTTGGACACACTTGCACTTATGGTCACATGTTGTCCATCCTAAAATGTGGCCAGGATGTGGCTAGGATGCGTCATATCATGACTCAATGAGGAGAAATGAGGTGACTTCAACGTATAGGTCACACCGTCCACTTTATGGATGAGGAAAGGAAGAATCTACAGCATCTCTCAGGTGGAACTCAATATAAGGCCTCCGTCTTGAATCACATTGACCTAAGAGGTCATGTGATTTCCATTCATTTACAGAGCAGCCCAAGGGCAGAAGTGAAATTGGAATTTCACTTGTGAATATCTGAAACCTTGTTTTATTTATATATTTATTTAATTCCCCCCTGCCCCCCCAATACCCTTTTTTCCCCCTTGGCCTGGGTTCATCTTTCATTTGAAAACTCCCTGGATGCCCCAGCTTTTTTTTTTTTTTTCTTTTCCTCCCTAAAAGGGATGTATTTCTCACTGTCAGGCCCGATCGGGCTGTGCAAAGTCCTTCCTGCCTTCCACGTTCACCCAACCCTAAATAATTGTCTGTAGGTTCCTTTTATTGTCACCTCTGAAACAAGATGAAGAAACCAACAGTTTGCTTTAGAAGGCTTTAACTTCTTTATCACATTAATACTGACTCATATCTTATTTCCCACTTGCAGTAAGAAAGCCATTCAAATCTTTCCCTCACAGGACAATATCTTTAATAGCTTCTGTGTGTTTCCTATTTTTGGCTGTTTCTGTATAAACAGACTAATCTAATAGCATGCTGAACCATCTAACTTGGCAGAAATTCAGAAAATCACTCATTTCTATGGCAAGCTGAGATGCCAAGAAGGGGGGGAAAACCCTCACTTTTATTGCAGAAAGATTTTTCTTAAAGTTGTCTTTCATGAACATAATATGTCTATCTTTTGAAATTCTCAAGCACCCTGGCTGGAAATTATTTATTGCAAAAATACACAATGGCAAACGAGAAAGTATTATTCCCAGTACAATTTCTGGCTCGAGCTCGTTTGCCTAAAGGAGCAGGATCGTGTGAACACAGTTTGGAACACTGGCATGGCTGGAAAAGATGGTGCTCCCCTCTAGGGCAAGCACGGGAGCTGTTTCCATCCTTGAATCTAAAAGGTGAGGACGGGGGCTACCCTGGTGGTCCAGTGGTTAGGACTCTGGGCTTCCACTGCAGGGGGCAGGAGTTCGATCCCTGGTTGGGGAACTAAGATCCCGCATGCTGTGCAGCGGCCAAAAAAAAAAAAAACCATCATGGCCCCATGTAAAGCCTGGTTGGTGGCCTGACCTGTGCAGAAGTCTTCCTCCATCACTGAAATAAGAGCCCGTTTGGGGGAAAATGTGTTCTTGCTGACATTCTAGGAGATCCCCCCATTGCCCTCCACCCCCTACCCCCCCCACACACACCTTGATTTGTTGCCAGTTACACATTGCAGATCCCAGGTGGCCTAAAATGTCCTGACTCACACTGCTAAGCTCCTAGCTGGTGGAGCCACTGACAGATCAGCTTTTTGTGGTCCGCTGCAGTTCCGTCTTTAGACCAGGGTCACTAAGACCCCTGCTCTGGATCCTGTGCTCTGCGTCCCTCCATGGCTCCCTTCTAGCTGTACCCCACCCCCCACCATAGGAGGGGAATCCCTGGGGGTTTGTATGCCCCCTTCAAGGGTAACTGGAACCCCCAAAATTCCCTCCCCAAACCACCCCCAACCCACTTCTAGAATGTCATGTGCTTTTCTATATACTAGTCTTTCATTTCATTTTAGCATACATAATTTTTTATTTTTTAATATTTATTTATTATTTATTTTATTCATTGATTTACTTTGGCAGCACTAGGTCTTAGTTGCGGCACGTGGGATCTTCACTGCTGCATGCGAGATCTTTAGTTGTGGCCCGTGGGATCTTTTTTTGTTGTTGTTTAATTGTGGCTTGTGGTCTCTCAGTTGCACCATGCATGCGGGATCTAGTTCCCTGATCAGGGATGGAACCTGGGCCCCCTGCATTGGGAGCATGGAGTCTTACCCACTGGACCACCAGGGAAGTCCCCCCCCCTTTTTTTTTTTAATGAACTTTATGTTTTTGATCAGTTTTAGATTTGCACAAAAATTGAGACAATGGTACAGAGTTCCCATACACCCCCACACCAGCTGCCCCTATCATTAATATCTTATATTTTTTGTTTGGTATATTTGTTACAGTTGAAAAACCAATACTGATATATCACTATTAACTGAAATCCATAGTTGGTACAGATTTCCTTAGTTCTTCCCTACTGACCTTTTTCTGTGCCCGGGTCCCATCCAGGACACCATGTTACATGTAGTCATCGTGCCTCCTTTGGCTCCTCTGGGCAGACTTTCCTTGCTTTTGATGACCTTGCCGATTTTGGGGATGACTGGTCTGGGCTTATGTGGGATGCCGCAGTGTTGGAATTCATCTCATTTGTTCCCATCATTAGACTGGATTTTGTAACAGGCCGTCTCATCCCATCACATGCAGGGCACGTGCGATCCACACGACGTATCACTCTTGATGTTGGCCGTCTTCACCTGGCCGAGCTAGGATTTGTCAGGTTTCTCCCCTCAACAGTTACTCTTTTCCGCTCCATTCCAGATGGTTCTTTTTGGAGGGAAGTTGCTGTGTGCAGCCCATACTTAAGATGCGGAGATTTATGTTCTCACTCCTTGTAGGCAGAGCATCTACATAAAGTATCTAGAATTCTTCTGCAGGGCAGATTTGTCTCTCCCCCCCCCCACTTATTAATTTATTCAATCATTTATTTATATCAGTGTGGACTCACGGATATTTGTTTTATACTTTGGGTTATAATCCAGTACTACTTTATTTATTTTGTTGCTTCAGTCAGGGGCTCTTTGAGTCGGCGCCCTTGTCCTCTTGACATAGCACCCTCATTGGTGGGGTGTGTCTTTATTTTTGTTTCCATTTGCATTTCCTCTTTTGTTTGCTTTTGCCACTGCCCCTTCCTCCTCCCATCCCACACACATCCACCAAGGGCGGCCCGCTGCTGTGACTTCTGGTATCACAGTGGCATCGTTTCCTCCTTTATAAGAAATCACGCTAAAACAGTAAGGAATGTGGGTGAGTTCTCTCTCACTTACTATTTTATTCCTCTATGTAAGTTAGGGATCTCACAGGCCACTCTCTCATTTCGTGGGTTTGCCTTCCTGCCCCAGGGGATGAACTTTAGAACCTGCCTGTCCACACAGCCAGGTCTCCGAGTTCCAAACAAGGCAGGCTGTCAAAGCTGAGTCCTAATCCTGGCTCAGTCCCCAACTTGGGCCTCTCAGGTGGACCTGTGCCCTCTCCATGCCCTCGTTTCCTCACCTTCACAATGAGGGGTTTGCCTTGGCTGGTCTCCAACGCCCCTTCAAATCCTAACATTCTCTGCCCCTCCAAGTCTTTGAGTCATGGCTCAGGATGCCAGAAAAAAAGAAAGAAAGGAAGGAACGAAGGGAGGAAGGGGGGGGGGAAGGAGGGAGGAGTCACCAATTAGAAATGGGAAATCTTGGTGATATCATGGAGAAAAGGAGAGACAGAAGAAGAAAGAAGACTCATGAGAAGAAAGAAGGAGAAAGAATACGTGGTCGGGCTGGAGAGAGAAGAGTTGACACAAACAAGAAAGAAATAACCTTGATGCGAATCCCTGTGAAAATTCTGGAACAGACAGTTAAATCCATGATTTCTGTAATTTTAGTGGAGAAAGTGGAGATCCCTAAGAAACAACCTAAGTGGCATCTCTGTTAATTTCATGTCATTTTCGAAAAGGTTGGACAAAGGAAAGGGGAAAAATAGGATATATAGTGATTTCAGGTATATTGGGTTTAAGAAGAGCGGGACACTTGGACGGCTTTAATAAGCATATAAGGTCCAGGTGGAGGAAGGCAAGCATCCTGTGGGCTTGGCATTGGTCATGCTGTCCGCAGTCTTGTTTTCTGTCTTGAGTGTCACCTGTTAAGAGTACTGATTACTAACTGGAATCTTTTCAACCTGATGAAGATACAAGAAGCACCAGCTTTTGAAGACTCTTCGAGGACAGTAGATGGCTGTCCTACAGTGGGATGAAATTCACACGAAGGACAAGTGGAGATGTAAAGGCAGAGGCCAGATGCCCAGCTGCCATCTGAGGGGTGCCTCTTTGGGGAGAAGGCATGGCTGGGTGAGCACCAAGGCCTCTTCTTGTTGTCAGATTCCGTGGTGCTGATGCTTCCTTTTTCAGTTCAGTGGTCCCGAATCCCTGCCTCCACCAGAAGCCCCTTTGTTTGTTTAAAATGAAGATTCCCAGGCCTGTCATGGACACTTAGTGCAAGTGTTGGGTGGCGGTGTGGGTGCCGGGAATCTGTACATCTCTCCAGCTGCCCAGGTGATCCTGATACCCGCTCGGAGCCGAGAAGCACCCTCCTAACAGAATTGGCACCTCCTTAAGAAATGAGATCCATATTCTCTTCCTTTTTTGTATGCCTCCCCATGCAAGCATAATTACACAGAAGAAGCATAGAAATGCTTGTTGGTGGATTTATTCCAGCTTTTTTTTTTTTTTTAGCTCTCTTTGTCTGAAACTTTGCAAAATAAACCCCATCGTCGCCCTGTGCTTTGCGGGTAGCAGGCTAGCATGGAATTTCACTGTCTTCAATTGGGGGTCAATTTCTTGGTTTCAGCTGAATCATGAAAGGGAGTGGAGAGACCCTTGGAAAAGTATGAATATTGATGCTGAGGGCTAGGCAGGCCCTTCCCTTCTAGCAGGTTCCATGAGGGATTAAGAGGCTGGCTGGTTTGAACCTCCCATTCGTGATGGTTTCAGACCCCTCCCCGTTGTGCATTTATCTTGCAAGGGGCATATTTAAGGATGTTTCCATTCTATTTTATCTGCAGAATTACTTTCCATTCTGAGGTCTTTTGTATAAGTATTCCCTTGAACCCATTCCAAAAAGTGGATTTTTAACCCAATAGACCATAACTGCAGTGTTTTATCGTGCATACATGTTTCAAAATGTGAATGTAAGTAGATTTAGCAAAGTTAAAATAAAATTAAAACTTTTCAAAGGGCACTACTGCTGGCTTTCCTGTGTTCGACTTTTCCCTTTGGAGCTCTTATGCCATTTAAAAGATTCTTGAAAAATAGGAAGACTTTTTCACTTGGGTCTTCTTTTTCTCCTCCACAAGGGATGGGGTGTAGAAAACACTGGTAGGGTTTGTCCTGCCTTTGTCTCCCTGCAGTGTCCTTGGTAGCAGTGGAGGATCAACTCTGAGTCTGAGGGTTAGTGCTGTTTAGATCAGCATTGTGCTGTCAGTAAGGTTTCAGACTGGCACGTTTGCTTCCGCTCTTGTTTCTCTTGAAACCCCTTCTTCAGGCAGAAGCTAGAGTCATTGCTCTAGAATAGGAATCTAATCTCACCACCACCCTGTTCACCACTGTCGTGCTTAATCCCCTCACTGGCTGTCCATATCCCTTGGGATAAAATCTGAAATCCTTATCAGACCCTGTGCAAGGCCCCTGCCATTCTCTGCAGCTTACTCTCATCCCACTTCTCCCCACCCCCCACAACCTGCCACAGGGCCTTTGTACAGGCTATTGACTGCCTGGAGTAGTCTTCCTCTCCTGCTTTAGCCAGTCAAGTCTTTCTCATTCTTTAGGGGCTCAAGTGGCTCATCATTTTCAGCAGCTTGCAAAGTTACCTTCTCGCTCTAAGCTGTGTTTTCTTGTCTGTATCTTCTTCCTAGGACTTTTTGGAAAGAAGTGAGGAATAAGTGGTATCATTCACTAAAGCCCTTGGCATAATACTTGGCCACATATAGGTTAACATGCTCTGAATATTAGCAGTCATCATTGAGCTGGTTGGCTACCTCTGCCCTTAGTCCTTTCTTTTGGATTCTTCCACTCTGTATGCTGCAGATAGCGTTTTTTTTTTTTTGTTGTTGTTGTTGTTTGTTTGGTTGGTTGGTTGGTTTTTGGTGGGAGTAGATCTAAGGAGATCAAGAAGGGAGGAGAAGGTAAGGGAGTTGTTGATATAACCTCTATAATGCCCCCAGCATATCACTGAAAGATCCTCTCTTCTCCCCCGCTATGGTCTGAATGAATGTTTCCCCCTCAGTTCATGTGTTGAAATCCTAACCCCCAAAGATGATGGTATTAGGAGATGGAGCCTTTGAGAGGTGGTTAATTCTTGGGGGTGGAGCTCCTGAATGGGATTAGCGACCTTATAATTCTGGCTCTGGAGAGCTCCCAGCCCCTTCCACCACTTGAGGACATGGTGAGAGGGTCCCAGCTGTAAACCTCATTAGCATGTGACTATCCTTGGACCTTGAACTTGGACTTCCAGCCTCCAGAACTGTGAGAAATACATTTCTGTTGTTTATAAGCCACCCAGCCTGTGGTATTTTGTTACAGCAGCTCGAAGGGACTGAGATACCCACTTGCTCACTTGGCCGTATTTTGACCTAATCGCCCCCTGCGTCTAAGGGGAAGAAAGGGCCATGTGGAGGCAAGATCCAGCATTTGTAATCCTCATTTTACAATGACGACGCCGAGGTGTGGAGAGCTTCCATCCCTCCCGTGGGGTCAGTCTCCACCCTTGCTAACTGTGCATGTCCCATGCCTTTAAAACAGAGCCACGAGCCCAGGACTTTGGTCAGGTCTTTCCTGTGTTCTCTGGAATACACGCCGTGACACCGGCTCCCAACCTTTCATTGTGCAGCTTTCTGACAAGTACGCAGACAGGCCTCTGGCTCGAGCGATGCCGCTACAAAGGTCCCCTGCTTTTCATAAACAGATCGCTGCGAGGCCGCTTCTCAAGAAAGCAACTTCTGCTGCCTCTCGTGTGCTTTTATGCTTTGCTGTGAAGTGCAGAGTTGAGCTGACAGGCCTCTTTTTCTGCTCTACTTTATGTATGATTCATAAAGAGAACTCGGCAGGTCGTTGGGTACGCGCTGCCTCCTGGACCGCGCTCCCGAGAGCATCAAAAGAGGCTTGGGACGCGTGTCACTTTTCACTCACATGTAGGTCAGCTGAGGGAGCAGAGGAAGAACCGCGCTGCGGAGTGTTTGGGGATTTTTTTTGTTTCTGTATTTTTCCGGTTTCTGTTGCCGAGAACAATTCCAGCACTGCTGACCAAAGGGGCCATTTGTCCTTTTAGTAATCTGACCCCCTAGGGGGCCCAAAGAGGCAACCCCCAGACCAGTGGACAGCTATCCACAGGGACTGTGCCCTGTGTTTCACCTTACCTACCAGTGCCCCCAACCCAGAGTAGACACGGCTGGGGGATCCAGCTGTATTCTTCTGGACCTCAGACCTTTTTTCACGTTTGGAAGAACATCTCTGCTATTAGAGATTCATTCTTTTGAGTCTTTGGGAGCTTTACTTTAAAATACTCGTGCCCAGGGGATGGGAACGCTGTACATGGTTGCCACCTAAGAGCTGGCTGCTGGTGTAGTGTATACCAAGTGTTTTATTACAGATGGATGTGGAAATACCCAAGTTTTGAAATGACATGCTTCCTCTTTTTATAGATTTGACTGATGTTATACTGTCTCTTTCACTTACTCACTCATGCATCAGAAATCTTTGATTCGAAGAACCAGTGGGAGCATTAATGCTGTAGGGACTTAGAACCAATGCGAATGGGTCCTGCTTGGAAACATCATCCACCAGGAGTAAGGCTGAGGGCCAGTGAGTTAGAGAGTCCGTCCTAGGCTGGAGACGGGGTGTGTGTACGCTTGTGTAGGTGGGATTGTGGTATGTGCTGAGTTTGTGAACAGGGAGGAGGAGAAAGGGCTAAGAGAAAGAAAAAGCTTGTAAAACAACTCGTATTTATAAAGCTTCCACAGCGTGCCAGACTCAGTGCCTGGACTTCACTTGAGATTCTTCTTCATAGTGTCTTTTTTTTTTTTTTTTAAGATTTATTTATTTGGCTGCATGGGGTCTTCATTGTGGCATGTGGGATCTTTGTGGCAGCGTTTGGCATCTTTAGCTGCAGCATGCGCAATCTTTTTTTTTTTGGTCACAGCATGCAGAATCTAGTTCCCTGACCAGGGATCGAACCCAGGCCCCCTGCGTTGGGAGCATAGAGTCTTAACCGCTGGACCACCGGGGATGCCCCTCTTCATAGTATCTTGACTCCATCCTCGCAGTACCTGTTTCCCCACCATACACATAAGAAGCCTTGCCCCCTGTCATTAGACTTCAAATCTAAGTGTCTGGTGCCCAAACCATGCTTTTTCTTTCAATATCTGCCGTTGAATGTTGTCTGACTCAGGGTTGCTAGGGTCTGGCTCTGGGCTGGGTAGAGTTGGATATGTGAAACCCTTTCAGTCTACGCCTTAAGGGTTTTACCTGTCGAATGGATCCCTTAATCCATCGCCCAGAAAGCCTGAGGAAGGATGGCAGGTGGACTTGGCTCTCAGCCACACTGACTTAGATCCTGATGAAGGGACCGCTGAGATATCTCTGCTGGGAGGAATGGGAGGCTTTCTCACTTGTGGTTCCTGACCAGGCGGGAGGGGAGACAGAATTGCTTGAAATGGGTTGTTATGGACTGAATGTGTCCTCCCAAAATTCATATGTTGAAGCCCTAACCCCCAATGTGGTTGTATTTGGAGGTGGGGCCTGTAGGAGATAGTGTTTAGATTAGGTAATGAGCGTGGGGCCCTCGTGCTGGGATGAATGCCTTTATAAGAAGAGGAATCCAGAGATCTCCCTGTGCCTCCTCCTGCATGCCCTGAGGAAAGGCCGTATGAGGACAGAGCCTGAGGTGGCCCCTTTCCAGCCCAGAAAAGAACTTTCACCGCATACCACATCTGCTAAGACCTTGAGCTTGGACTTCCCAGCCTCCAGAAGTGTGAGAAATAAACGTCTGTGCCTCACGTCTCCCAGTCTACGGTATTTTCTTTTAACAGCCGAGCAAAGACTACACTTAGCACAGTGTGAGCTGCAGAGTTAGAAGTTGCTCACCCGGGTGCATATCGTGGACTGGCCAGGTATTGTCTGTGGGCCTTGAGCACGTCACTCGTCTTCTCTGAGCCTCCGTTTCTTCACCTACAACACGGGGGCTCTAACAGCCTTCCTCAGAGAGTTGTAGAGAGGATTCAGTGCTGACAGCGCTGGTGAAGCCCTCACACACTCACTGGCGTGTTAAGCGCTCATCCTCAGCACTGTCACCCGCGTCGTTCACCGTCACTGTAGCCACGCCATCATCAACATCGTCAACATCACTGTCATCCTGGAAAGCACCAGGTATCGTTTTGGTTCGCCCTTGACCTGGGGGGTCCGTGTTGGGAACATCTGAGAGTGACGGACGCGCCCAGGACCCAGAGGTCAGCCTTTCCATGCAGGCATGTGCGGTGGCCTCCTTAGGGAAGAACATGCTTTGCAAACCAGGTCACAGAGGGAAGTGCCTCGTATCGTACAGCGCCGAGAGGTCTGCCGTGGACGCGCAGAGGCAGCCCGGCCGAATTGCGCTGATAATACAATCCCGTAACTCGTTCTGCTGACACAAAGGTGGGTGGACGGTCCCCAGTGCTGCGGCTGAGCATCGCCCCTGTTTTCCTAGGAGAGACATCTGCGCTCCAGCAGTGATTAAAGTGCCTTGGACAGACTCTTGCTATTAAGTTTGTGGCTTCAGTTTAATAAAAGGTAGTATATTAAAATGGAAACGTTATTATTGATAAGGACTGAACATGTTATAAATCAGATTAAAGCTTGGATAATACAGAATGCAAGGAAAGGAAGCTAAGGGCTACTGACTACCTACTACGCACTGATGGCTCCGCTGGCCACTTAGAGACATCACTACACAGTACCCCGTGCCTTCCAATCAGTCACGACTGGCCTCTTTGATATATTAATATATTTCATTATCAGATATTCAGCATTAAAGAAGATTACAAGAGGCATCCAGTTGGTGGAGGAATAGTTGCTGCAAGTGATAAGCTCTTTTGACTAGACCTATACTGATGAAATGATGTTTTGCTGTGTGTTATTATTTTTTTCCTGATAGAAAATCAAGTGACTTCTCTTCCTTTACCATTCTCCGTCCCTTTGCTTACTCATAATGACCCCCGTTTTTCTGGTTCCGTAGAAACTTTAAAAAATCTAAATTGATGGATTTTTTTTTTTTTTAGCATCAAGTTCCTGGAATTCTAAGAGGGCCTGAAAGGTAAGGGCTCAATTGCCAAGGCATGCAAACAAAAGTAGGCAGCTTAGCTAGGAAAGTGCAGAGGGAAAGAGGAGTCCCCCACCTTCCTTGAAGTCATGCGTTAGTTTCTGGTGAGGATCTAGAAGTATTCAATCTCCAGTTAATTCAGCTGCTCCTGCGAGATAACTTCTCCATGGTGCAGGGGTGCACTCCATCACTTAAAGAATTCATAAGACCAGTGTGAGGGCCTGTGTGTTGGGGAGACTTCTGTATCTGGCTGGAGAGGCTGATGTGGTTTGGGCTTGTTCCCCTCAGCTGCCCAGTTCCAGGGAGGGCCATGTGCCCATGTGAGACAGGGGAGGGTTCATGCTACCCAGCGCCTGTCCATCTAGGGCTCACCAGGGACCCTGGAGTGACCAAAAAATAAATAGCAAGCATTGAAGAGCCTTCACGCCTCCTCTGTAAAAACCCTGTGATGATAGGTATTCCCTCCCCTGCGTTATAGATGAGGCTTAAATGATTCAAGCAACTGGTCCATGGTCATGTGACTCATCGGTCGGGCCACCTGACATTGGAAGTCGGGTCTCTCTGGTTTCTACCACATTGGACTTCCTTAGTCCCTGACATCATTCTCAGAACACAGACGCTAAGAACAGGAGCCTGGAGAGGTTTTCAGGGTGTCCCTTGGTAAATGGCACAGAGCTAAGCATGCAGTAGGTGCTCAAGCCCCCTTCTGAGAAGAAGTTTAAGTACTTTGGGGGGGGGCATGTCACAATGGAGCGACGAGGAGGGGCCTGTGGCCTGGGTGATGTTCTCCCCGCCCAGGGCCTACAGTGTGTGTGTGTCCTCACCTCCCAGCCTGCAGGATCTTATAGGAGACTTTTTAGATGGTATCAGCATCCAGGAACTGGCCTCCTAGGTCCCCATGCCTGGTTCCACCAGGGGGACAGGGAATCACTTTCAGCCTGGTCATCTGCATCTGTGCAGTATCTGATTTTCCGCCCTGGGACGTTTGCTTAAAGAATCTACTTCTCTCCTAACTGTCCACGCCTCCGTCCCCACTCTGAGCCAAGTGCTTCTCTTAGGATAACTGCCCTGTGCCAGGTACTACCCTCAGCACTTTGCAAACATTTTTTCATGTGTCAATTTGAAAAAGCAGGAAGGTCCTGTTACTCTTCCTCTTTATAAGCCAGCCAGGGTTTGGAGGGGCGAGTGGTTGAATGTCCTAAGTAGCCGGGGCGAGTCAGGATCCGAACCCAAGGGCTGGGCTCGGGGGTCAGACTTTCTATTTTTAAACCTCTCTGCTCAACTCCTGCCTCTTCGCACTCCCTGCCCTGCCCTTTTATCTTGGTTCAGCTTACCTTTCCTTACCCAGCTCTTCCTCCACCTTTTTTTTTCTTGTCTGTGCAAACAGCATCCAAAAGGCCCAGCCTGCTGGCCTTGGGTTCTGATAAGATCTAGCTGTGCTTCCTTTGTCTGGTCTGTACCTGCCTTTTCTGAATGGCCCCGTTAATTGCAATTGACTGTCATAGAATGTGGATGGCAGTGCTACTTGACACCAGACTAATGCTTCTGACTTTTCCTTGGTGCCCCCTGCAGCAGAGAGGAAGGGCGTAAGAGGGCAGACAGAGCGCTTCTGATTCCAATAAAATACATTAGTGTTAGAGCTTTTTCTCTTTGTAAAGTCTCTCTGTGTCTCTGTCTCTGTCTCTTGTTTGGGAGAGGATGTTGTCATTTCTAGGAATTCACAGTAAAAAGAGAAATTATTAGATTTCACAGTTGTAGTTGTTTTTGTCATTTTCAAGATTTAGTCCTAAGCACGAATAAAGAACTTTGAAGGACAAATCCTGAGCAATATGAGTCCAAAGCAAGAGAATTCGTACATCTGGGGAGCTGGTTGTGGAGCTAGATTTTCTGCAGGCCTGCTAAGCGTCAGACCTGCTTTGAGGGCATAGTCTTCAAGCAGTCCTGTGAGGGAGGTATATAAAGTCTGCTTGACAGGTAAGAAAAGAGAGGCTGCAAGACTGGCTTGCTGTCCAGTGCTTGGTCATCATTGTTCTGTTAAGACCAGGGGAAGAAAAATCCACAAGCCTGTGTAGTTTGGCTGCCTTGGGTCTCAACTTGGGCAAAGGTACTTGTGCACGTGGTCAAGCCTGGTGGGCCCCCTTACAAGGAGACAAGCGCTGTGCTCAAACTTTCCTGTGTATTTTTTCTCATAGGAACCTCACAACACACCTGTGAGGTCAGAGTTATCCTCCCATTTTGCAGATGAGAAACCTGATGCGCAGGTGGGAGGAAAAAAATACAAGGGTCCAAGGTCACATATTCTGCTCATTACTGACCTGGGAGTAAACCCAGGGTGGTTCAAGATGACTGGGCAGGAGAGGTGGGGTCAGGGAGCATCCCCCTGCCCCCAAACTCCAGGTGTGCAGACTTGGTTTCTCTGCGCCTGGCTTGGGTGAGGGGTGAGGCCTGCTGGAAAGTAGAGAGGGTTTCTGATGTCAGCTGTGGATGGGCTAGGAGGAAGGCATTTGGGGCCCACAGTTTGTTTCCATTTTAAACTCAGCTTTGTGCAGGAGAGTGACATGGCAAAGCTGGGTTTAAAATTTAAAAAACAAAGAAACAAAAAACGAGGTATTGAGAAAACAAAAATGGATCTTAAGAATTCGAAGGAAGCAGGTAAGATGTCTCTGAAGTTGTAAACATGAACTTGATTAATGAGTTAACAGCATTTAAGGGGTATCCCACCTCAAATTCCAGATATTTGAGTCCTCTTATAATACCAGCTGCCACCAAAGGCTGCTGGTCTGGTCTAGCCCTCTGGCTGCAGAATTGGCAGGGAGGTACAGGGAGGGGTGTGCTGGGGCTGCCCTTTTCGCTGGAGAAAGGACCCCAGATTCATCTGTATCACTGTTTACGCTACTGGCCTGGACCAATAAGCTTGGAGTGTTCGGTGCCTGAAGTGGTGTGAAGAAGGACTTTGGATCAGAAAGAACCACCAGCCACTGACCTTCTCTGATCTGACCGTTAGTTTTCTCATCTGTAGAATGGGAACCCATACCACAGAGTTGCTATAAGGGTTAAAGATGAAGATGCTGGGACTTCCCTGGTGGCACAGTGGTTGGGAATCTGCCTGCCAATGCAGGGGACTTGGGTTTGATCCCTGCTCCGGGAAGATCCCACATGCCGTGGAGCAACTAAGCCTGTGCGCCACAATCATTGAGCCTGTGCTCTAGAGCCTGTGAGCACAACTGTTGAGCCTGTGTGCCACAACTACTGAAGCCTGTGCGCCTAGAGCCCATGCTCCGCAATAAGAGAAGACAGCGCAATGAGAAGCCCACGCACCACAATGAAGAGTAGCCCCTGCTCACAACTTAGAGAAAGCCCGTGTGCAGCAACAAAGACCCAGTGCAGCCAACCAATCATTTTTTTTTTTAATTTTTAAAAAAGAATTATAAACTTAAAAAAGAAAGATACAGATGCTAATGGATGTAAGGTGCTTCAGCAGGTGCTCAGAACATTATCACAGCTACTATTTTGTTTACATTCTACCTCCATCCACCCCCCCAGTACCTTCAGGGTTAAAAGCATGAAAACCAGGAAGCCCAGAGAAGGTGTCCAGGAGAGGGCTGAAGGAAGGCAGGCTGCCTTTGTAAAGAGGTACCTTTACAAAAGGTACAAAACAAAAACCATTCTTTTCCTTGGATTTCAGAATGACACCCCCACCCACAATGAGAACAAAGCTTTTCGAACTTGTGTTTATTCCCCACCTCACCCCCACCCCAGCCCCCCCACTGCCCAGGAGATTTTTCTAAAGGAAAAGGCCCAGGAGCCCTGAACCCAAGCCAGCATCCAATGCATAGATGACAATAGGACCCATCCCAGGCAGAAAAAGCCTCCTTTTTAATTAGAATCCTGGAAGGACATACCCTCTAATTGCTGCACTTGTAGTGTCAGGGCTATCAATATTGGTGCCTCTTTCATTAATAAACTGGCACGTCAGAAGCGGCGGGAGGGGGACCCCTGCCCCATGCCCCCTCCCACTGCAAGCTCTCGTTAATCAGCAGCAGACTCTATCAAACAGGGAAAGAACATGTACATCAGCTGCATTCATTCTGCACACCCTAAACAGGCAGCAGGAAGGGGAGACGTGAAAGGGACCCTTCATCCGCTTGCCTGCGACGCCCAGGCTCTCGTGAGCCCAACCGAGAGGCAGTTAAGTGGCCCCGCGGATGGCGAGTGACTCTGAGAAGGCCCGGGTTTACGTATGGGTTAGCACCCTGATAGACCCTGAGTAGCAAAAGACGAAGACTAATTACCTGACAGAGCTCCCCTCCACTCGCCTGGGTCATTGAAATTAATTTCCGCTTTCAGGCTTGGCAGAAAGCAGCTGCAGAATTTCAGTTCAATACTCAAATTAACAGGGAGCCGGAATTATTTCTCCGCACGGGCGGTATTAGAGGAGTGTGTTACCAAATAGATCTTGATCGCAGACGCCAAGGAAAGGATTATTCCTCCCGTTTCATCAAGAGCCTTAGGTCCTTGGAAGGGGCAGGGGGTTGGCGGGGGGCGGGGGGGAGAAGAGAAGAAAAACAACCACCAGTTTTACTGGAGAGTTATTAACACGTAAGTGCTGTATTAAATTGGGTGTGACATACCCGGGTAGGAGACCTCCTGCCCTCCACCTCTGCATAATTTACAATTTCTCTCCACTTAACAGAAAAATTAAATTCAATATATGGCCTTTTTGTATATACCTGAACTGGAATTCCTAGTCAAGGGATGTTTGGGAATACGTATTCTACTGCATCCCTTGTCATCAGGATGGGGGTTTCACTCTTATTTCAAGGATAAGGAAATGGGTATGGGGGGAGCCGTAGGGAGGAGGCACAGGGGAGAGAGAAGGGGGGAGAAGTCAGAGGTGGGATTTGAACCCAGAGCGTCCATCCCCAAGTTCCTCTTTCTATCCCTCTGTGCCGCCTTTCTGCTTTGCTCCAAGCTCCTTCCTCTCTGGGCTGCCTGTTTCCATTCCAGCCTCGGTGGGATGTGTCAACTTTGCAGAGCGCCGTCTGTGTGTACCAGGTCAAGCCCAGTGCCATCCAGGCAGTCAGTTCTCACCGCGTGTGTTTCTCTGATGTTCCCGCCCCCAGGACCCGCCTGATGGATGCGGTTCACGGGCACGTCACGTCCCCACGTTCTTGCCATGGGCTCCTGCCAGCTAAGACAGCGGCAAGTCCAAGGCCACTGCCCACTTTGACACTATGCCTTTTGCTTGGGTCGAGACAGTTTAATGCCAGGAGGCTCCAGTTGGGATTTCTGGGCACGAGGCACATTCATCACAAGTGCAGGAAAAACAATCTCTTTTTTTAACTGAGCCCAGCCCTTCAGGGTCGGGACATAGTTAACCCATCGTGGAATCCTACTGTATGGGTTCACATTATGTCCCTCATCTCACCGGGTGTAAAACCCAGGGGTTATTGATTCTGATATTAATACAATTACTAGTATCTACCATTGCTGTTACGCATACTGTTTCTAGTACCTACTGCATAGGGATTCTGCAAGAATTAAATTAGTTCACGGAGGTGAAACACTGGAAACTGCCCGGCACATAGTAAGCTCTCAATAAATGTTGGCCCTGCAATGAGCCCTGCCCCTGGTAACCAAGACTCCATAACCCAAAATAAGGGCCTCTTCTTTGTTTGCCTGAAAAGGCAGAAAAGCTCTCTCTGTACAGCCATCCAGACCCAAGATCCAGCAGTGCTGGAACTCGGGATGTTCACAACCACTTCCTGCCCTTTTCATGCCTAAGAACTGAAAAGAAAATAGTTGCCACTTATCAAATACTTACCACATGCCAAGCACACTCATATTTATCCAGAAACAGAAGCATACCAAAGAAGCAAACGTCACTGCCGGAGGATTCAGGAGCGGCGCAGACATCGCACAGTCGGTTCAGGGGTGGTGCAGGGATTCGAACCCCGGTCCTTGTGTCTCCGAGCCCCCCAGGCAGCCTTGTGCGCCCTTGTGCTCCGGAGAAGCAGTTAGGCCCCTTCGGACATGCCCAGCTTTAAACCTGTGACTTGGAGGCAGATGACTTCGCCGTATCATTACCACTCCCCGGAGCCACGCGCCCCCCGTGGGATAGCAGGTTAATCAGGCACGCACCGAATCTGCTTATAAGGCTGTTTCACATACGGTTTTTCTACCCTGGCTCCTAATAATGGCCCCATTATAAACGATTGTCTCACGATGATACACTGGTTCCTCGACTTCCAGGAATGATGTAAAAGGAAGCCCCGGACTTCTTATGCCCACGGAGTTTTATTCACATTCCTCTGCTTGCTCCGCAGCTGAGGTGGTGTGGGGGGCAGCCCCCCTCCAAAAAGAATTTGTTTTTTCTTCCCAGCATGAGGCAGTTGCCATGATTAGTAGCCTGCAGCTCAGTTGATATCTTGATACATCATGAGAACAATCACCCCTCCTTTCTCTCCCATTTCCCATCCCCCTCCCCCCCACCACCCGCGAAGCTTCTGATCAGACAAGCCGTACCCGTGGACAGATGCTCACCCCTGGATGTGTCACTCTCCTTTCCGTGCAGCCAAAATATTTTCATTATTTCTCGGGTGACTTAGGAGAACAGGTCATAGGAGGATATATAGCATCAGGGGATCTATTTTCAAACCAAAAAACCCCAGCATGTTTATCCATGCTTGTGCCTCTTGTGGGTCAGGTATCTGAGTATATTGCTTGGTACAGCAGGACAGAACATGTAAGAAAAGACACACCCAGAACATCCGGAATGCATGATAGGAATATAACTCAGCACCTACATTGGAATTACTAGGGAAAACGGCACTTTGTGGAATTCTTTGCGCTGGTTATGTTTAATGTGTGGATGAGCTTTGGTCCTAGTCCTCAGTGAGTTTAAAATCAGGGAAATCATTAAAGAGTGCTTTGTTTCCACAAAAGTTGGGTTGCATTGAATATTGAAAAGGCTTTAAATTCTGTAAGCCTCAGGGCTAAGCAATATATGTATCATTCCAGCCACGAAGATCTTGAAGTTCTCAAAACGCGTGAAGCTCTTTCCCCTCCCAGCGTTTTGCATATGTCATTTCCTCTCCTGCTCTGGTCTTCTTCCCCCTCGATGTGGCCATCCGCTCATCCTTTAGCTCTCAGGATAAAAGCTTCTCAAAGAGGTCAGTCCTCACCATCTGTATTACTTTCCGATTGCTGTTGTAATAAATGAATGCATGCTTGGTGGCTTAAACAATACGGAAGTATTCTCCTACTGCTCTGGATACGAGAAGTCCAAAATGGGTCTCACTGGGCTGAACTGAGGGTGTTGGCAGGGCCTTCTGGAGGTTCTAAAGGACAGTCTGTTCCAGTTTCTAGAGGCTGCCTGCTTTCCTTGTCCTGCAGCCCTCTTCTTCCATCTTCAAAGCCAGCAGCACAGCATCCTTAAATCTCTCTGACTCTGTTCCTCCTGTCTGGCTTTTCCATCTTTTCCAGGACCTTCGTGATTCTGTTGGGCCCACCCAATAGAATCACACTCTCCCCATCTCAAGAAATGTAACTCATTTACATCTGCAGAGTCCCCTCTGCCGTGGAAACTACCGTATTTATGTGTTTCAAAGGTTAGAACGGTCTTTTGGCACCGTTATTCTGTCTGCCACATTGTCCTAACTAAATAAATTTAGCACTGCCCCTCCATCTTAGCCCTCAGTTCCCTAACCTCGTAACACTCACCGTACATACTTACAGTTTTCTGGTTTACTTGGCTTGTGTGTGCTTCTCTAACTGGAACACAAGTGTCCTGAAAGCAGGGACCATGTCTAGAACAGCCTTCCTTTCGTGTGTCTCACCAAAACTACTCAGCTTTATCAGTCAGGCTGATTTGGTTGTGAGTGACAGAAACCTTACTCAACTGGCTACAGGGAAGGAAAAAAGAAGCATTTATTACCTTACATCAGTGAAAACGCCAGGGATATTATTGGTCCAGCCTCCGCTGGGTCCGGGTATTCAGAAGATGTCATCGTGAATTTGTCTCTTCCTCTTTGTGGCTCAGCTTTTCCCTGTGTAGACGCAGAAACGTTTCTCCTCAGTGACAGCAAAAGCAGCTCCAGCTTTCATATGAGAAACTACTGTCAAAAGCTGGAGTGACTATTTAACCATCATTGGTCTAGTTGGGGAGATCCTCGAATCAGCCTACAGAAACGATTGCACCATGTAAGTCATTTGCCACCATGAGATTCCAAAACACATGGGTGGGGACTGAAAGAGGGATGTTTCCCAAAGGAATCAGGGTGCTTTAAAGGATGTGGAATAACTTCCTTTAGTCTGGCCCACCTCTCCCCCCACCTTGGAGACTGGTTGGTTCCTCTGATTTCTTCTGTCTTTCTACACATTTACATCATTATACAAATTAGCACATGATAATAGGATAATTGTTGGTTTTCAATAGGTAATCGAATCTTTTGCAGAGCACCCTTGGGTATGTTAGGGAAGGGAATGGATTTCAGCCTGCTTTTGTAGGCCTGGTTTCCATTTTATTAAACCTTCCCTGCTACTCTTCTCTGAGGGTGGGCCTGTTCCTCCCCATTTTATAAAATAATAGCTACATTTCCTGAGCGCACACTAAGCGCTAGGCATCACTCCAGCCCTTACAATATCGCCTCCCTTCTTCCTCCAGAAAACCCCAAGTGTCACTCAGGATCTCCTGCCTGCTAAAGTAGCAGATCCTAGGCTAAACCCTAGACCCAGAACAGAAGCTTCTAGGACAGAGACCAAAACTGTGTTGGCTAAGGCTGGGGACGTGAAACCAAGCATTTCTGGTTTAGGGGAGCCCAGCCCCTTTCCCCTCCAACCCGAAAGAGCTGGAGGATTTTGCTGCTGTTTTTCTAAAGAGCAACATTAGTAATGGCTTTGGCAGAAATTTCGTACAAACAGAGAGCTTTTCTTTTTCATTTGCTTCAGCTTCTTTTCCATTATTCATCGGGCTTCTTGAACCCTCCTATCCGTGCACCATACTTATTCACCCAGAGCAGGTGTGTGGCACCTTGGAGAAGATGAAGGCAGAGAGAAAATCAGTCAGACAGGAATTATGTTGAAAGATGGCTGAATAAATTACCCTCTCCCAGGAGTTGTATGAAAAACGGCTATTGCTGTAGGACTCCAGAGCACCTTTTTCCTAACTCACGCGTGGCCCTATACAAAGGCCCCGGGCGACGGGAGTCTGTTTCTAGGCTGTTGGGGAGCTTTCTGAGAAGGCGATGCCCTTGTGGTGGGGAGGCATTGTGGGTGGCCGCCCCCTTTATCTGCAGCCAGCCAGTCCCCCTGCACACCCTGCTGTGGGGGAGAGTTTTCATCACAGTCTCTTTCATGGACAGCTCTGGGGTAAAGGGTTACGGGTCACTAAATGGTCTAGCTAACGAGAGACTGAATATACAAACGGACAATGGCCAGATCTTATCTGATCATAGAACTCTGACCCACCACCTCTGCACCCATCAGCCAAAAATGGTCAGGACTTGGTCAGCAACACCCAGTGTCCCCACTTCCAACTCAGGACCAACTGGAGAAAGCCAAATATGCCCCCAAACCAAGCACGTAGGATGCCCCACTTCTAGCTGGCCTCCCTCCAGCTTCCCCAGGCCACAGCCTCCAATCAGAACACACTGAAGCCCTCCTTTTTCTCTCTAGAAAACTTGCCTTCTTCCTTGTCTGCCTCTGAGTCTCTGCCAAACGTCCCCAATGGTGGCTGCTCTTCTGCTATAACAAGCTTTCAATAAATCTCCCCTGCTTCTTCTCATTTGGGTGGCCTTGGTTTATTGCTGGGCTAACGTGGCACTGGCTTCATTCTTCTCACACAGCTCTTCCCCTGTGTGTCAACACATACCATGACCTTGATCTCCACCCCTCCCTTCCTTTTCTCCTCCTTTCCCACGGGTCCTTCTTTTATGGCTCTGCCCACTTTTGACCTCAGTTAAAATAATTGGTTACTGTCATCACATGATTATTTTATGTGTTGAAGGTCTACAGTGTGCAAGGGGGGTTCACCCATAGTCTCATTTAACCCTTAGGGAGACCTCACAAGTATACGCTCAGCCCCCGTTTCACAGGTCCGGTTAATGGACAGACAGAGGAATGAAGTGATCTTGGCTTCCAAAGTGATAAGCAGCGAAGGATCCAACCTCCTTTCTGTGGTTGGTCTGCGTCTCTGGTCTAACTGTAATCCCCTAGACAGCAGGTTCTGTTATAATTTATCTGTGTATTCCTCACGGCAACTAGAGGCGTGGACGGCTGGCTTAAATGTCTGAGGAAGGAGGGAGGAGGAAGAAGAAAAATAGGAAGAATTAATACAGACTACACTGGGAGAAAAAAGAAAGAAAAAGTGTTTGGCTGAGTTGCATAAAAAGGAGCTCATCTTTTTTCCTTTTAATATATCACTGCATACAGTGACCATAGTGTCTCTCTAATTTCAAGACATAGCTTTGAAGAGGAAAAAGTGTGTGCCTCTGCTTAGCACTCTTTTTTTGAAGAACTTTATTGGATTATATTTGATTTACAAATTGTATTAGTTTCAGGTGTACAACAAAGTGATTCAGTTATACATATATGCTTTCTTTTTTAGATTCTTTTCTCGTATAGCTTATCACAGAGCATTGAGCAGAGTTCCCTGTGCTGTGCGGTAGGTGCTTGTTGGTTATCTGTTTTATAAATAGTAGTGTGTGGGTGTTAACCCCAAATTGCTGATTTATCCCTCCCTCCCCCTTTCCCCCTTGGTAGCCATAAGTTTGTTTTCAGTATCTAAGTCTGTTTCTCTTTTGTAAATAAGTTCATTTGTATCATTTTTAAAACGCTAGAGTCCACATATGAGTGGTATCATATGCTATTTGTCTTTCTCTGTCTGACTTCACTCGGTGTGATCATCTCTACGTCCATCCGTGATGCCACAAAAGGCATTATTTCATCCTTTTTTATGGCTGAGTAATATTTTGTCTTTCAGAAAAACATACTTGTATCTGTACACTTACAGATAATTTCCGCCTTAAATTCCATGCGCTGGGGACACCACCCGCGTTCCAAATGAACACAGATTCAGTTTTGTCACCTGCGTGAGGTTAGGGTCCTGGTGTCCTGTCGTCTGCCGTGGTGGCAGCCTGTTCATGAGATGTTTAACATTCACCCAGTGATTCAGCCTGGTTCTAAAGGCTCGGAGGTGTGAATCCAGGACAGCCACCTTCCCATGCATTTTTCATGTATAGGTTGTTCATGCTAGTCTTTGAGATTGTGTAATTAGCATATGTTGTCATATTGATGTATTTATTATAATGGAGGTATACTCAGGGAGCCAGATTTAATAGTTTTAAATCAGAGGCCAACATGGACTTTTAGAAGTTCCATTCACCGTAAATTTTAGGCCTGGTGAAAGCTTATGCAATGGGTTTCCATGCCACATCTCCCCGGTGCCACAAATCTCACCTGGCCTACAAACGCTCCACTGCGAATTTCTGCAAGCCAGCCACCTAGTGCACTCTGAACATTTCAGAGGTTACACCACCACCTACATGAAACGCCTTCCAGTGGAAAAGGGGTGGGGGAAAAAGTGGGCTGGCTGCTGGGTTTATATCCTAAACCCTTATAACAATGTGAGTCTCCTTCATGGAGAGTCTCCTGAGCCTGGGACTGATGGGAATTTGGCTTTTCGTGTTTTCAATTGATAGCCCCTTGACGGCTGAGCCATTGCCCATCTATTCAGCTACCATATTCACGAGGAAGTTGGATCCCCCCACCCAAGGCCCCTGTACCTGGCATCTCTTGGTTGGTACTGGGATCCACAAAGGTTTCTTACATTGCGAAGCACTGAAGCAGCACCACTGTCCCCCATCTTTAAACTGCCCTGTTTCGTGTATGTGCACCCCCAGCGTACTGAAACAGGACAGGCGAATGAAAGAGAGCCCCGAGGTGCCGGAAGGCTGCGGTTCCTTTGTGTCTATAGAAGAGATGCAAGAATTGAATTAGACTCTTAAATATCTGTGGGTGTCAGGTTGAATACAAGCAGCTACTCAGTGTCTTACTCTGGCAGGAGAACAAGTCCCCTGGACGTGTGAGCAGATTGTTAAAAGTGTATCAAGATGGGCTGGAGGGATGCCAGCTTGCACCCTTGGTGCTTCCGCAAGGTCTAGGGCCAAACCCTTGTCCTCACCTGTTACGTGCTGGTGGTTCCTTCTCTTCCCCCAAGAACCTCAGTGCATATACCTCCAGAGACCCAGCTCACCTCCCCAGGCCATGTCCCCTGCTGCCGCCCCCACCCCATGCCACCAGTGCAGGTGGAAAGCATCAGTGCTTGGCTGAGGTGCGTAGCTGCAGCTTCCCTGAACCCTGAAAGGAGAACCACTTCAGTATCAAGGAGCACATGCTTTGAAATCAGAACCAGCTGGTTTCTACCAAACTGGTTGGACTCGTAACGCATGTTCTCTTTCTGAGCCTTAGTTTTATCACCTCTAGAACGTGAAGTCTTGTTAGCTGTTACCTAACTGGAGCTAGATTATCTATCGTGTAGGTGAAATGGCTGGCAGAGTGCCAGGTACAGAGATGGTTGCTGATATCAATTGCTTTCTTGAGGTAATCATTTCGTGCTGAGATCAGGTATAAGATGAATGTATGATTGACATCCCTGGGACCACTTCAAAGGAAGTATCTCTAAGCCGTCACGATAAGGCAGGTGTCCAGAAGGCGGCCTGCGAGGAAGGCTCCGAGTTACTTGGAACATGTTTGGAAGCTCTGTCCCGTGAATGCCAAATGCAGCCGTGGACGCTACAGAGGGCTGTAACGAAAGCCGTGATAAATCACGCAGACCCTCCGCGGCTCACTCCCTCCCTAGTGCTCCAGGCACAGCCATTTCTCAAGCTGTTCAGGGTTCCCTGTGAGTCAGCTAGACAGCTCTCCCATCATCAGCTCCCAGCCAAGACTCCCCCTCCTTCCAGGACTCAGGAATTGGGTGCTGGGGACAAGATGCCACATTTGTTTTTAGGTTCTGATTTCTCTGTGATGAAAACAGAGTTGGTAGATAGGCAGATATTTCTTTCATACATGTGTATGTTTTTATTAGACTGATTTTCTTCACCTTTGTTAACTCATGAGCTAAGTAAATTCTTTGACTGGATCCAGGCAGAAGACCGGATTTGACTTTTTTTACCCCTGTCAAATGTCACTTGTTACTTTGAAAAACCAACTTTTATTTTTTGAATATGTAGTCAATAGTATGCATAGTAGAAGAAGAAGAAAAAGTTAAGTAACTTAGGTGAAAGAAAATCAAAACGTTTTGTTAATTCCACTGCCTTGAGATGATCACTCTTAATATTTTGTTCTTCGTTCTTTTTTTCTTTCTTCTGAGTGGTGACTTTTTTTTTTTTTTTTTAGGACAAATTGGGCTCATAATCTATGTGTGTGTCTGTGTGTGTGTATTCTTTTTTTATATATATATAAATTTATTTATTTTATTGGCTGTGTTGGGTCTTTTTTGCCGTGCGCGGGGCTTTCTTTTTCGTTGCGGTGAGCAGGGGCTACTCTGTTGTGGTGGGCGGGCTCCTCATTGCCGTGGCTTCCCTTGTTGCGGAGCACTGCTCTAGGCGCGTGGGCTTCGGTAGTTGCAGCACATGGGCTCGATAGTTGTGGCTCACAGGCTCTAAAGCGCAGGCTCAATAGTTGTGGCGCACGGACTTCGTTGCTCCGCGGCACATGGGATCTTCCTGCAGCAGGGCTCGAATCCGTGTCCCCTGCACTGGCAGGCAGATACTCAACCACTGTGCCACCTAGGAAGCCCCTGTGTGTGTGTATTCTTAAATAAGAATTTCTCGTCACTAAACATAGCTTAGAAAAATGCTTCAGTGATGTAATAAAAGTGTACCATATGAATGAACTGTATTTTGTTTAACCATTTCTCTGTTGTTGGATAGTTAGGTGGTTTTACAGTTTGAGCACTGTATTTTTATTTTTATTTTCGGAAAATTTATTTATATTTCCTTTTAGAATTTATTTTTTTCTCCCTGTTTTATTGCAATATAATTGACAGATAGCACTGTGTAAGTTTAAGGTGTCCAGCATAATGACTTGACTTACATAAAACACGAAATGGGCACTGTACTTTTAAAAATAAGAACTCAGGTTTATTTTATTATTTACTTTTGCCTCGCATATTTCATCACATAAGCATAGCAGTTATGACTGCTGACTCCGTGGTCATCCTTTCACCTCTGCTGATTAGCTTAAGCCCATCAGGCTAACATATGTGTCTTGCCAGCAATTGGTTTAGAACCAGACGTGTGACCCAATCCTGACAGGGGAAAATGGAGGGCGCTCCTGGGAAAGGTTTTCTTACTCCTAAAGTGTTGCACAAGGAAAAGAAAGACTTTCTGCTTCCTCTGGACGTTGACTCAGCCTGGACGCGCTGCAGCCATCTTGTGCTCAAGCGACCTTCCAGCCTGAGATGAAGCTGCCCCCAGAGGGGACAGAGAAACCAGTAGAAAAACCTGGGTAAAGTGGGGCATCGTAGAGCTGCTGGTTCCTCTGTGCCTGTGGCCTGTCCACCTCTGGACTTCCAGTGGTCAGAGAATAAGCTGTTTTTAAAATTTAAAAAAAAAATTTATTTCATATTGGGGAACAGGTGATTAATAGTGTTGTGTTAGTTTCAGGTGTACAGCAAAGTGATTCAGTTATACATGTATCTTTTCTTTTTCAAATTCTTTTCCCATTTAGGTTGTTATATACTACTGAGCAGAGTTCCCTGTGCTATACAATAGGTCCTTGTTGATTATCCATTTAAAATATAGCAGTGTGTACATGTCAGTACAAATTCCCAATCTGTCCTTCCCTGCCAGTAACCATAAGTTCATTCTCTAAGTCTGTGAGCCTGTTTTGTAAATAAGTTCAGTTGTATCATTTTTTTTAGAGAGAGAATAAGCTATTTTAAGTTGGTCTTGAGTCATGTAGATACATGTTTATTTGCATGTGGACACATCCCAAATCATTTAAGTAGTGTCAGCAAATATAAAATCTTCATGCTGCAAAGACTCCTACAGAAAGAGAAGAAAGGTTCAGAGAGATGAAGGTTTGTCCAAGGTCACACCTGCTTTGGAACCCGAACTGTTGCAGAAACTTCTTTTTAAGTCATGTCTTTGCTACTTAAAGCAAAGTACCTTCTGTCCCTCTGAGGTAGAGAGACACTCCCCAAGGACCAGAGTGACATCACAGAATGAGCCCGGGGTGGGGAGTCAGAAAGTGTGATTTCAAAGTGGGTTTGACCCTTCACCTGGGTGTGTGATTTGGGCAGAGTCTGTCAGCCTGTCTAGTTTCCAGGCCCCTTACGAGTAAACAAAGTTAATATACTGATGCAAGAATCGTGAGACTATGAATTCCTTCCTAGAACTATAAAACGGTCACACAGTTCTCATCATTGATCACGCCAGTGATGTTTATCAAGCACCTCCATGTATATATTTATATTTTATATTCTAGATTCTGATTTCTCAGTGATCTAAATAGTAATTTTAGGTGAGCAGTTATTTTCTTTGTCCATCAGTCTGTCTGTGCATCTCTCCTCCTCGCTGCCCTCCCCCCCACCCCCGTTTGTTCGTTTTTTTGTTTATTGCCTTTGAACTTCTTAACCTATGTCCTAGGTAATTTGATTGGACATCGGGATCGCACTTACTTGTACTATGGTCTGCATTTTTGGGAGTAGACCAGTGTTTCTTAAATTGAGTTCCAAGGACCCCTGAATGTTGCAGTAGTATTTTCTGGTGTGCACCCATGCGTGTGTGAGCACGTGCGTATGTGTTTACCTCAGTGATGACCTGGAAAGATTAACTAAGCATCTATGGCTCGTCTGGGCAACCACCTTAAAAATAATCACAAACACATCAAAATGCCTGCGTTTGCATTTTGAGTTGACGGTGCCTTTGGCCTGATTCGGTTGTCCTCCCCCCAGTCTTCTGCCGTCTTCCTGTCCAGCATGCATTGCTGGTGCTTCTTCACCTTATTTTACGAAGAGGAAACTTAGGCTCAGGGGAACTTCGAGGATGTGCGTTGGCCACACAGGCCTCTGGTTGCAGGCCCGAGAGTTGACCTGGTGCCCACTCCCCTCACCCCCAGGCTCTACCTCTCCCGTCTGTCAGCGGCGCCCAGCGGGACGTGGGCACGCAATCTGATTTGACTGCTGAGGATAACCCAGCTTATAAGATGCGACCGAGCGATGCCTTTCCTTTCTGAGAACTTGATGTAATAAAGTTGGCTTGATCTCCCCAGCCTGTATCTTGAGGGAACAAGTAAATTAAACAAGTAATTATATCCATAATGTTTTCAGAAGTTAGAAGATTTAAATATATGAATCTCATCTGAGTGTGTCGTCTTTTGTCTGCGGTGTTTCCTGCCAAAAGATCTCTTGACAGGAAATAAACATTAAAATAATCTTTAATCCCTTGTCTGGTCTATTACCATTAACAATTGATGCACTTTAATTTTGTGGGATTTTAACTACAAAATGGAACGGCTAAGTAGTGATAATTGGGTTTGGAATTATACGGTCATTTATATCAACAGAGATGCAAGAGGCTGGGAGGGAGGGTGATTAATTATTTACTGTTTCCTGGCTGTGGTTCCTATTATAGAATTTTCTGATATGTTCTGCTGTGAACAATTATCACCAAATGAAAGTAAACAAATCTGTGATCTGAAGCCTTATTTAGAAGTTAGGCTATATTTAGGTGAGCGGGGCTTGATTTTTCACGGACCCTGCAGGCTGTGCGTGCTCCCCCAGCTCTGAATTTGAATATGCTTATCTTTGTGCATCTTAAAAACTCCAAGACTCACAGCCCTGAGGAGACGCTTCAGTTTCCCCGGGGAAAAGAAAACCAACATGGAGTCAGATGTCGGTTCAGTACCAAAGGCATGTATGGGAGGGGGGTCATGGTTTATTCCTTCCCCGTTCCTGGTTTGCTGTATCACGGGGTGGGGAGACAGAGGAGCACAATTATCATGTCAGCTTGAGAATGAAAGTTACGCTCTGCTGTTTCTTTTAACGTGTGCACGCATGCGTGTGTGTGTTCAGTGCACGGCCACCCCTTCGTCCTCTGTCAACGGCATCATTCGATGGTACATAAACTGTCTGTGATCAGGCCTTTACGGGTGTGCAGTCACCGACGTGACATGCATTTCCTCTCTCTGTCACCTCTGGGTCTTTTTGACTCTCCCTCCACGTGACTCCTTCCAAAGCCAGTAGCAGAGATTCTTCAGTAGATTCCTCTGACTCGTGAAGATGGCTGGGTCCTTGGTCTGATGTGTTTCGTGGGAAGCAGGAGGACACTTAGAGAAAGGATGTGTCCACCAGCCATTCGAAGAGTCACTCTGACATGCAGGGCTCCCCCGCAGGCTCGAGGGTGTCAGGGCATTCGAGCGTGTGTTTGCTGAGCAGATTTTCCCTCTGGGTTCGTGCACACGTTTAATCCTGGAGATGACGCAGGCCTCTCCTGGTACTTTCCGGGTATAAGTGGCACCTCCGTTCATCCACCTGCTCAATGCAAACACCAGGCGGCCGTCTTGGCGCCCCCCTCTCCCCGCCACGTGTCCTGCCATTGCTGAGTTGTGTCACTTACTGCCTTGGGTTTGTCCATGTTGGTCATCTCCACCATCACCACCCTAGCTCTGGTTACCCTCGTCCCTTGCCTGGGTCATTACCGTCCTTCCTCCCTGGTTTCCAAACCCCCAGGTGCCCTGGGCCCGCAGTGCACTCGGCCTTTCAGCTGTGCAGCCAGGGCCTGGGATGGGCCATCGGGCCCCCTTGCTCTTCCTGGCCTATGATTCCCGACACAGGCGGGGCCACCTTGCCTTCTGTAGCCTGGGAGGCGGAGCAGAGAACGGCTGGGGGCTCCCTCCCGTGGGCCACGGCTGACCCTTGATTTGTTGATGATGATGTCGTCGTCTGTGGTTATTAACTCCGTTTTCTTTTGTGGGTAGAGTGTGGATGTGGATGTGGGTTGTTCTCCTTGGGAAGACGCGTGTGGTCCTGGACACACTTGGGAAGCAGGACTCTAGGGCCAGGTGACTTTGATGTTTCACCTTGTACCCGAGATTCTCAGCCTCACACTATTGACTTGTGGTTCTGATAACTCTTTGTTGTGAGGGCCTTCCTGTGCTTTGTGGGTTGTTTAACCCACCCCTGGCCTCTGCTCACTAGATGCCAGTAGCCTCCACCTCCCTCCCGAGTCCTGAAAAGCCAAAAATATCTGCAGACATTGCCAGTATCTGTTGGCCAGGGGGCAAAACCACCCCTAGTTGAGAACCCATGCTTTATACCCTTATCCACAGTCAGATGTTTTTTATCCAAGAGAAAATATGTATACTCTTGAATAATAGAACAAAAGAAAGTGTTCATAAAACCAAAATAATGATATGAACTACAACTTCAGTAACATTCTCTTCCAAGCCCTCCGCTAAACGCTTGCTATGTATTCAGTAGTTCAATCCCCACAAGAGTTCTGTAAAGGAATATACTAGTTTCCTCAGGTTGCCTTAACAATGTGCCACAAACTGGGTGGCTTAAAATAAGAGAAGTGTGTGCTCTCACAGCTTTGGAGACCAGAAGTCGGAAACTGAGGTGTGGGCAGGGTTGGTTCCTTCTGCGCCTCTGAGTGAGGACCAGTCCCAGGCCTCTCTCATAGCTGCTGGGGGCTCCAGCCATCCTTGGTGTTCCTGGGCTTACGGTAGCACAGTTCTGTTCTCTATCCCCACCTTCACACCACCTTCTTCCCTCTGAGTTTGTGCATCTGCTCTTCTCAAGAGGACACCAGTCATTGGATTTGGGCTCACCAGAATCCAGCCTGACCTCATTTTAACTTACGTCGTTATATCTGCAAAGACCCTATTTCTAAATACAGTCTGAGGTTCTAGGTGGACTTAAATTTTGTGGAAACACTATTTAACCCAGTACAAACAGGTATTACTCTCATGTCCGTCTTACAGATAAGGAAGCTGCGGTATACAGAGATGACCTGACCACTTAAATCACAGATAAACAAGAGGGCAGAGACAAGGATTCAACCCAAGTCCATCTGGTTCCACAGTCCAAGCCTGTCACCATTGCACTGGTGGTTCTCAAAGTGCGGTCCTCAACCCAGCAGCATTGACATCACCCGGGAACTTGTTAGACATACACATTCTCAGGCCCTACCCCAGACCCCCGGAGTCAGAAACTCTGGAAAGGAGATCCAGACATCGTGTTCTAACAAGCCCTCCAGGGGCTTTGGATGCTCCCTAAAGTTTGAAAAGTCTGGTGGAAAGTGCAATGTAAGAAAAATATCTTTCAAGACATCATTTTAATCAGTTATCAAATGTTTCTTTTGTACACTTACAAAGCTCAGTACTAACATCTCACTCCAAAAGCCTGGGCAGGAGAGTTCTGTTTATTTGTCTAAAGGGATCTTTTCTCCTAGTTCACCGGTGTCCAAAAGCATTTGAAAAATCACACTGGTCCACTCTTTGCCCGTGTGAGGATAGAAAGCACAAGATAAATTGAGAAAAGTGTTTCCATTTGTCTAAGTCACTCTGCTTACTTAGACATACAGCCTGACTCTTCTTAGATGTGTATTTCAGGAGAGCAAACCACTAGGCCTCCAGCTCCCTTTCATCAGCTACCTTCTCATCCCCAGGGCCTTCTCCACCAGGAATTTAACTTGCTATTTGTGCATGTAATAAAGTCAACTCATTTTAGGCTTATCGGTACATTGTTAATTGATCTTCATTTTCTATTGTTTCACCTCAAAGCCAGCACGTCGCTCGCCATGGTGACACCAGAGTTGTTTCTCATCTCTGTGCAAGGATTTACTCTTTTTAGCACGCTTTTATTATCCTCTGTTTCGGAAGGCCTTTCCCCCATCTGTTTACTTTTGTAAACTCTGCTTATTTTTTTTTTTTAATTACAGGTCATATAAAATAATGCCATCAGCAGGAGGGAGGTTATTACCTTACCGAGAAAGTGTTGAAAGTAGATTGGCCACTGCAAGCCCACGTCTAAAATGCACTTGTGCATGCAAAGGCCATGTCTGCGGCAGAAACCCCATCCATTTATTTGAGGAGGTTGGGTGCGGGCTTGGGGGAAACCGAAGGGAACTGGAGGAATTGATATTCTCCCTGGAGGTGGAGGAGGCGGCTCAGCACGGGAGGGGGCTCCAGATCGGCTTTTCAGTTTCTGCTGGGAGAGGTCCTGGGATGGAGATGTAGTCATGAACAAAGCTGCCTGCATCTTCTATCAGATAACTCACAAAACAAGCCAGGCCTTCCTGGTCCTAGACACGTTCTTCCTGTAACTTTGTTTCCTTTTTGATCGTTCCTGTTGCTGTTTGCCATAAATAAATAGAAATAAAAAGAATAGAAGCTCACGGTAAAATTTTCAAACCCTTTGATAAGATTTAACAGTAAAAGTTTTCCTCCATCCCCTCATCCCCAATTCTCTCTCCAAAAGAAACCATCTATTAAAGGTTTGTTGTGGATTCTTCCAGAAACATCATATGCATTTACCACCAGCTGTAGATATATATACGCTTTAAAAAAAATGCACACAACCGAGACTGTTGAATACATTTTGTTCATTACCTTGGTCTTTTTATGTGATAATGTCTTGGAGATTATTTGGTATGAGCACAAGTGGCTCGGCCGCCCAGTGTACCATGACTGTGTAATATTCCACCACGTGGTGTCCTGTCATTTACTCATTCACTCCTCTCCTGACACGTGTAAGTTGAGTCCGTGTTTTGCTTTTACACACGATTCAGTAATGAACACTCCAGCATATGCATTTTGTCTAATTGAGCCAGGATATCAGAAGGGCGATCTTCTGGTAGCAGATGTGCTGGAGCACAGATTGTGTGTATCCTCGAAATGATGAGTTTCATAGGAATTGCCAAATTGTCCTCTAAGACAGTGACACTAGCTTCCCCTCCATCATCTCCCCTGAGAATGCTTGTGTCACCCCAGAAATTGTCGGAAGTGGCCTCCAGCAGCAGAAGCAGAAGAGAGAGCTAGATCACCATTGACAGGTCAGCTAGTCAATAACCAGCACCCCGTTTTTAAAAATTTATGTGGTCGTCGTGTTATAAGACTCTTCTGAAGCAACCACTTCATAACACCGTGTAGCCCAATCCTCAAGCTTCGCTTTTTTTTTTTTCTTTCTTCCCTTTCAATACATCACATTGATTTTCTGTATGACTTTATCTGCTTAATACAAAGTGGGATTGAACAGTTATTTGTCTGGATTTGACCATTCCTTATCAAACATTTATGATTTAGCTTTCGCCACGGCATCTTCTTGTAAGGTGTTTCTTATTTTTATCTTTTTCCGTAAAGGTAGGATTGTGTTGACAGCCCTGTAATAAATCTCTCTTGAAAGAGACATGTTGCAGAGGGTGGGGGCTCTGTGCCTGGGCTGTTTGAGGGAAAGCTTCAAGAAGGGGCAGTGTGAATTGTTTCTGGACCAAAGTCCTGTCTTAATACCAGTAATTGATGCCCCAGCTTTGGGGTTTGCGATACATAAGAATCGGATGCTTCCTGGAAAGCACAGAAGGACGCTGATCTGACGATGAATTGTCCAGTACATAAGCGCGGTTGGTACAGCCAAGGCCAGGTCTTAGAACCACCTCCTGTCTGCACATAGAATAATGTCCCAGTCCAGGTCAGGGCAGGGTCACCAGCATTCAGCTGAGAGTCTTGGTTGGAATTTAATCTGCAGATGAGATCAGAAAATAATAACGTAGTGAGACTTCCATATTTTTCTCTCATTCTTTCTGTTTCCTTTTTACTGAGAGTGTTTTCTAGGTTCATGTAGAGAAAAGAGAATTGGGAAATTTCACTCAGTTCTAGAAAACTTCATTGAGCACCTACTATGTGTTGCACACCATGCCCTTGGAGCAATTCCAAGGACACAGGGATGAAGGAAGAAATACGGCAGCATGGAGGAAGTCGCCAGACCATTGTAGGCTTGCACCCCTACTCTTCATTGTTGGGTGACTTAGGGCAATGCTTTTTGTTGTTCTTTAAAATAACACACATTTGTCGTATCACTGTTTGTGTGAATAAAGTATTTGGGCGTGGTTCAGCATCTCTCAGCCATAATCAGGGAGCTGCTGTCCTCGATCACGGAGGTTCTGTTCCCAGGATCACACTTACGGTTCTTAGCAGGATTTGGGTTTTGGCTGTCACTGGCCTGAGGCTTCAATTCCTTGTTGGCTGTTGGCTGTTGGTTGTTGCCGTGTGGGCCTCGCTAAAGGGCAGCCCACAGCATGGCAGCTGCCTTTCATCCGAGTGAGCCGGCAAGAGAGCAAGAGACGGCGAGCTAGACAGAAAATTCATCATTTTATTTATTTTTTAATTGAGATATAATTTAATACTATAATAGTCTTCCTTTTAAAGTATACAATTCAGTGGTTTTTAGTAAATTTTCAAAGTTGTATAACTGTCACCACTACCAAACTACAGAACATTTCCATCACCCCAGAAAGAAACCCCATACCCATCACTCCCCACTCCCTGCCCCTGTCTCTGGCAACCACCTATCTGGTTTCTCTTTCTGTGGATTTGCCTATTTTGGACAATTCATATAAACAGAATCATACAATATTATACAATCATAAAATTGGCTTCTTTCACTTAGCATGTTTTCAAGGTCCATCCATGTTGCAGCGAGGGTCATCATTTCATTCCTTTTTACGGCCAAATAGTATTTCATTTCATGGGTACATCACATCCATTCACCAGCTGATGGGCGTTTGGTATGTTTCTACCTTTTGGCTATTGTGAATACTGCTGCTGTGAACTGATGCACAAGTTTTTATGTGAATAGGTGTTTTCCTTCTCTTGGGTGTATACCTAGAAGTGGAATTGCTGGGACATATGGTAACTCTGTGCTTAACTTCTGAACAACTGCCAGACTGTCTTCCAAGGTGGCTGCATCCTTTTACAGTCCCACCAGCAGTGTTGGAGGGTTCCAGTATCTCCCTGTCTTCACCAACACTTGTTGTTGTCTGTCTTTGTCGTTATAGCTCCCAGTGGGCCTGAAGAGGTGCGAGTATTTTCTTGCTCCTCTGCTGACTCCTCTGGGATTGCCAGACAGTTTTGTGTTAGGGTTTCCAGGAGAAATAGAGTTGAGGAGGGTCTGAGTCTTTGTTTGTGTTTTTAACCCCAGGGCGTCATGCTGTGTAGAAGCAGACCCAAGTGCACTCCTTAGCACTCTTCTTTATGGAGGTGTGGGCCCTGGGTTTGCCGAGGAGTGTTTACTTCTGCTTTATTTTGCAGCGGGCATTCTGAGCATGTGTGTTTTTATATTGCAGAAATGCTGGTGGTAGCTTTTGTTGGGAAAAGCCCTGGTTCCTACTGACATCACTATAGACCTGGCCTCGTTCTGTGACCTTGATGCTCTTCTAAGGAACACAGCCGTGCTTTCTCAGACTCGGAACATCTAATGCTGCACGGCTGGACTGCCTCATTTCTATTCCACAATCACCATGCTCAGTGCCCCAGCTACAGTGATGGCAACCCCATAGAAAACCTGTATTCTATAGGGACTCCACTGTTTCCAAGCATATTCTCTTTGTGACCCCGTGTGTGTGTTTACAAAATAGTTATCAGTATTCTGACTTGCTTGATGTGCTAATAACACCTGTTTGATACCCACCTATTATTTTACTTGTTCACCTAACTCGCCATCTCTGCCCTCATCCCCAGTGTCAGTTCTATGAAATCAGGGTTGTTTTTTCTCGTGTTTGTTTAAGGCTGTGACCTCAGTCCTTTGAGCAGTTGCTGGCACTTGGAAGGTACTTGACAAGCTAGGGGAAGGAGGGAGGGAGGCGGAAGACCCCACACTAGGAATCTCATTGTAGAGCAGAGCAAACCTAGTCTTAAATGACTGAAGAAACGCAGCTTCCGCCTTTGCCTGGCACTTTCTTGTCTTCATTTGTTTAGCAAATACATATTTTGAGGGTAGAGTCCTGTTAGCACTTTGAAGTCACACTGCCTGCACTTGAATCCTGGCTCCCCGTATATTAACAGTGCGTCCTTGAGTGACTTACGAACCTTCTGGCACCTCAGCCCTCCCATCTTTAGAATTAACATCATAATAGCGATTTCCTGTTGTGGTGAGGACCGAGTGAGTTACTGCATGTCAAGATCCTACAGAATAAGGAGTATGTAAATACGGATTACTGCTCTAATAGTCACGCCAATATTATTTTTATTATCCGTGTTTTGTTTTTGCTGCTGTTCCCTCCTAGGTGTCAGGCTCTGTTCCAGGATCCGGAGATGCTAGGTTAAATCTGACAGAATCTCATCCCTCATGGAGCTTGCGTTATTACATTGTTTCACCTGGGAATGAAGAAAGGGAAGGAAATAGATAGTGATTGTGTACATGGTCAGAGATGGCTTTTGAGGAAGATGACGTTTAAACCAGATCCTGAATGGTGACAGCCATGCAGACATCTCAAAGAGAATCCCAACCAGAGCCATGACAAGCGCAAAGGTCCTGGGGTAGAAATATGCTTGACCTGTTCAAGGGAGAAAAAGCAGCTACTGTGGTTGGAGCCAAGAGGAGTGCTAGGCAATGAGATGGGAAAAGATGCCAGATTGTGAAGCCACTGTAAGGAGTCTGGATTTTATTCTGATCATGATGGGAGTCATCAGAAGTTTACAACAAGAGGGCGACATGGTTTGATTCATGCTTTTCAAAAGAGCAGGTCGTGGGGACTTCCCTGCTGGTCCAGTGGCTAAGACTCCACGCTCCCAATGCAGGGCGCCCGGGTTCAGTCCCTGGTCAGGGAACTCGATCCTACATGCCACAACTGAGAGTTCTCATGCTGCAACTGAAGATCCCGCATGCCGCAACTAAGACCTGGCACAGCCAAATACATAAATTTAAAAAAAAAAAAAAAAAAAGGAGGTGGTTTCAGTTTGTAGGAGGCAAGAAGAAAGATCAGTTGGGAGGTAATGGAGATGGAGGAAAGAGGTTGCAGTCAGGGTCCATAATCCCTTCCACCACGTTTGAATGTAATTGTCTGTTGGCCTCTCTCCCGCTGGACCACAAACCCTAACCCTTCTTGTCCACATCCTGATACCCAGTGTGGGCTGGCCACCCAGCAGGCACCCACTGCATGTTTGCTGCGTGGGTGTTGTTGGTGGACCACCCATGTAGGAAGTGGCAGGTTGGAGTTAAAGCTGCCGGGGCTCCTGGCTGCAGATGCCGCGAGCGTCTGCCTCCGTCGGGCAGGCTCACGCACAGCCTGTCTCCTGGAAAGATGCCTTCAGCCCTGTCCCTTTACACTAGCAGAGATTCCAAGCTTGTAAATAATGTTTTCCCTTTAAAATGTGAGCAGAAAGAAGAGCCAATGGTGTCACAACTCCACGTGCAAATATTTTTTTTTTTTCCCTTTCACAAATGAGCACGGTGTACCAATATTGGTGCATCTGGGAAGGGCAGGCGTGTCGGGCAGCCAGCAGAACAGAAACTCGGCGTGAGGATCCATTGTGTTCTCCCTCAAATAGGCTTGTTGAGGCTCTCTTATTAAAGTGGGATCTTTCCTAATTATTAACAGTTAAACATAGGGAAATAGATTTCAAGGGGGGAAAAAAAAGTCCCAGGCAGCAAGAGCCCAATTCTAAATGTGTGCATGCACTTAAAACAGAATTTGCCGAACATGAATAGGCACTTACAATGTGACTAGAATTGGCTCTGTCATGTGTCAGCCTAATAGCCTAAACCCTGGTTCAATACAATGAACTTGGGAAGGTTTGCTTAATGAAAGAACTGACGTTTTCTGTGCCGTGGCCGCATTCATCAGCCTGCATCCTGTTCATTACAGTACAAAGGGCTGCCAATGGGAATTGGTAGGGTCATCTATTAGGTAAACATGATGGGGACAAAAGACAGCAGAGGCCAGGGCCTCATGCAAGGGTCTGAGGCGGTCTGGGTTGCTGGAAGAGCGAGCCCTGGTTTCCGGCAACATGTTTCCACGTTGACGTAAGGGCTCTGGGAGTCATGGGCTGAATTGTAGTTATGCCTGATACGCACCTCCTTTGGGACCTGGAGGGGGGTTTTCACTCAGCCTCAGCCTCTCCTCACCCAGTTCACAATCACTGGGTTTCTCCAGCTGGACGCATGGCGCCACTGTGCTTTCCCGCCCCTCGACGCGCGTTGGCCAGCAGAACCTGGGTGGAAGTGAGGCATCAAAGAGACACACGCTTGGAGGCAGAAACTTTAAGAGCACTACCCCCTCTGCCAGGCTGGCTGGCAGGACTCCCGATAGCAACTGGCCTGTCACGACAGGGTCTTGGAAAAAGGACGAAGGCAAGAACCTCAGCAGACCCAAGATAGACATACAGAAAATAGATTGTGCTCCTGCATGTGACCCACGACGCTAAGATGGGGGGGGGGTGACTGTTATAGCGTCATCACCAGGTTCACCCTGACTGTTTCCTCCCATCGTCAGGCAGAGGGGGAGCCCAGTTTGAGGATCAGGACAATCAGAGCCTTTCACACACTTAGAGTCTGTTTTGCAAGGGTGGAATATTGTCGTTTGCCTTAAAAAAAAAAAGTCACTTTTAAGATCTGTATGTGTCAGTAAATTTCAGTTAGCCCCTAGAGCCGTTTAACGGGGGTGTCCGTTGGAGAAGTTAAGCACAAGTCCCTTGGAGAAGCTGAGCCATGAGTGTGGCCGGGAGTCATTGGAAATTGCAGACAACACAAGATCTGCTGATTGGCAAGGTCATCTTGGGAAGGGCCATTGTGGAGTAAAGAGCAGGCCCATTAATTCAGGGGGGATTTACATCAGTTCTATCTGCCTCTTCCCTAATGGGACTGTTTGGTTGTGTTCTTTCCTGGAGAGATTAGTGATTGAAAGGAGGAGATTTAGAAAAGAGAGATAAAAGTTTGCATTTAATTCTCCTGATCTGCAGCTTCCTAAGGAGGCTTCACAGTAAATTCAGACTTAAGCCAGAGGACAGCTTCTCCTAAAGACAGTATTGATGTCCAGGTGGTGACATTTCCATAATAAAGAGGCTTTAAAGGGTTTCAGGAAAGTCGCGTTGTTTTTGTATTATCTCTAACCCTAAACCCAACTGCTGGCCCAATTAAAATTTCCTTACATAATTATCACAGGGGGGTTGAAAATAGAACCTTCATGTGTTTGTTTTTCTTCCCGGTTCCTCCTCCCCAGCAGTCCCACCCTCTGCAGCTCCACAAGTAGGGAGTATGCTTGGGGGACTGTGGCCTTTCACAAAGCTACAGTGGCAGCCTCTGTCTTGAGGTCACTGCAGGTGCTAAGTGCAAGTGTTACTAAAGCACGTAGGATAGTGACAAGCAAGCAGTGTGTAAAGGTTACCTCTGCAGCCGGGAAGAAGCCGTGGTCCCTGGTTGTCCAGCACATCAGGGTTTGATGCTGCCTCTGCCATAGGCTCACCCAGCAGCCCTCATCCTATCACGTAACAGTTCTCAGCCTCAGTTTCCTCTCGCATAAAATGAGGACAAATGTAGCACCTTAGCACCTTCCGCATCAAGTGATTGAGAGAAGTAGATGAGCGAATGCCATCTGTACACTTGGCCCAGCTCCTGCCACTAAGGAAAATGCCACTAAATGTTCTCTCCTGTTAGTGTTTGTGTAGATAGAGGCCGTGATGGAGGCATGGTCTTTGCCCTGAAATCCCCCAGGAGCCGGTAGGAAGCACAGCACTTGGCACGTTGTCGGCTGCCAGTCCCGGAAAATCCTGGCTCAGTGGATCTGAGACAAGGAAGCTATGTGTAATGTCACAGCATCCAGGGTCCTGATTGGGGCGGGTCCTGGTGGGGTGGTTTTGGGGGCTCATACCCCTGTGTGCCTCACCGTCCACACGATGGTAGGTCTGTGATGGGCTCGGAAGTGGAGACGTGTGTGAGCTACAGAGTCAGGCAGAACTTGACCTTAATCCTAGCTGCCAGAGTTCGAAAGCTCTGTGATTGTGGTTAACCTCTCTGTGCCTCTGCTTTCTCATCTGTAAAATGGACACAGCAATATTGCTGATCTCACAGAATGGGGTCATATTCAAGGAGGTTTGCATTACCTGCACAGCACCATGCCCAGCGTAGTAAGCTCTGGGAATATAGTCTTCAAGGCATCATAGAAGGTAGACAGCGTATTGTGTCACTTATGTGGTGGCTGATGGGGCAGGTGCCCAGACTTCCACTGGTGGGGATCTCACACCACAGCATACTTCCTGTGCCAGAACTCCACAACCTCTGCCATGGAAAATTTGTACAAAAGGGTTTGCTGTCATGTTTAATTAAAAATAGGTTCACAAGAGCCATAGCTTTAAAAAACCTACATCGTTGCGTAATACAAACGTAATCTGTCATGGAAGAAACTCAGTTTATCCTACTCTTATGAAGCCCCTTGCTTATAAATTCCCCATTCTGTTCAATGGAGAGAAAAACACTGCTTTATAGGTGTAGGGTCCAGTGTGGTAAGTGCGATAACAAAGGTACCAAGGGAAGTAGTTGAGAGAAAGGCGTGGTTATCTTTGCCAAGTATGGGGAATGGTGTAGGGGGATGAGAAGGAAGAAGTTTGTGGAAGGAAGGTTTACCTCGGGGCAGGCCAGGCATCTGATGGGCTTTGGAATCGAAATGAGTGTTTGTAGGTGGACTGTTCTGGGAAACTGAGTGGTGGGGGGACGGAGGGAGGAAGGAAAGAAGGAAGGAAGAGGATGGAAGGAAAGAAGAAAAGAAATACATTCTTAGTAGAGGGAACGGTGGGTGCAGCAGCCTGGCCGGAGGCATCTTCGGAACATGCCCGCATCGCCCTCGTGAGACACAAAAGTGTCACTTGTGAAACTCCCCAGTGGGTTTTCTCCATCAGGACTTGCCACAGGAAATGGGAACCTCTGTATGTACTTTGGCAGGAAGGGATTCAGTAAAGAAAATTGGATGCTAGCAAAATTGTTGGAAGAGCTGAAGAAGTGGCTTTGAGGTTGGTCTTCTCCCTGAATAACTCAGAAGTGACCCTGCGGGGAGCTGAAGCCACAGCTGGAACTAAGCCAGATGAATCCACTAGAGCCACCTCTTCTGTTCAGCCCCATCCCCACCACTGGGAAGCTGGAGAGCAACCGGGCACCAGAACAGGAAGACACAAAGCTTCATTCACATATGGCCTTGCTGGCCAGGACGAAAAGCCCCAGAGAAGCAGGCGTAAGGCCTTTGCCTCACTTCTACTGTCCGCGTCTCACGTGACAGTACCTAACAATTGGTGAGCCAGCTCTGTAGTCAGGATGTAGCTGCAAGGGAGTCCTGGTAAGGTAGTATTGAGCCTTCTGATTTCTCCAACTAGAACAGTGGAAACCAGAGGCAATGTTGCCCCTCAGGGGACATTTCCCAATATCTGAGATATTTTTGGTTGTCACCACTAGGGGATGGAGATGCTACTGGCTTCCAGTGGGTCAAGACCAGGGATGCTGCTCAACTTCCTACAAAGCATGGGATGGCCCCCATCTCCAAGAGTCATCCAGCCCCAAATGTCAAAGTGCCAAGGTTGAGAAACTCTGACCCAGCAGGAGAGTGAAAATGGACCACGGCAATCAGCCTTAAATATCCAACACAAATATGTCGTTTGTTTCTTTTCCAGAAGTATTAAGACTTTTGCTGGTTTGCACTGTATACTAGATAGTTGATTTTAGTTCCTTCAGTATGCTTCCCCTTGCATCCAGGCACCCTTCATGTCTTACTCATTTTGATGATTTCAGTGGCTTAGCAGATTCTTTCTTCAAGATAATCTCTAATAAGATTTTGTTTAAGAAGGAAAAATAGACTTTCTTTCCATGTTGCATTTCTTTCTTGTGCATGGACCACTATTTCATCAGCAGAGTTTTATTATTAGAAGAAATCCTCTGGAAATGGATGCATTTTCTCCCTTCATCCTCGCTACCAGTAACTTTGAGCTATTCTTTGGCTTGTTTTTCTTTTCCCTCCAGAGGAAGGAAGGAGGGATGACCGATGGCCAAGAATTTAAATTGCTGCTCCCAGTCACCTCTGGAAACTCCGTGTTTGATGTTAAGGTTTCTCCACATCAGTGGAGTGTGGCTGAGCTCTAGCACATCCTAATTCCCTGGTTCCCTTCCACCCGCGGGTCCCGGTCTGACCGTGGCCGGGCCCACGGGGTTTAGGAAGGACAGGCAGACTGTGATGAGTTCCCAGCCACTCTCTTCCCAGGGTTGTATCCTTAGATGTTTTTCTGTGCATCTGCCTCTTCTTACCCTCCCACAGCTCAGGAAGGAAAGACCTTTCCAACCTCCCCGGTGATGCTAGTTTGTCCTGGAAATGCACAGAAAAACCATGGTGATCCCCATGACATGACATGCTGCGTCGTTACCTTGCCTTATGGAAGGTATTAGATCTGAGCTCTGATTAACTTATGGAACAGTCAGAGGCCCACCATCCTCTCCATGTGGATTATAGTGTAACGGTTAGGTACCAGTGCTTCGGAGTGTGACAGACTGCATTTGGATTGCAGATGGTTGTTGTACTCTGTGGAAAAGTGCCCCTCCCCCCCCACCCCCCCAAGTTTGTGGCTATCCGGAAGCTCAGAATGTAACTTTATTTGCAAATAGCATCTCTGAAGCTGTAACTAAAATCAAGGTCGAGATGAGATCAAGCTGGATAGGGTGGCCCCACAATCCAATGAGAGTGTCCTTGTAGAAGGCAGAAGTGAACACACAGTGAGAAGGTGATGTGAAGATGGAGCCAGAGATTGGAGTGATATATCTATAAGTCCAGGGACAAACACCACCAAAAATGGCCGGCAACCACGCAGGAACTGGGGGAGAGGCCTGGGATGGTTTCTCAGAGTCTCCAGAAGGCACCCACTCTGTCAACACCTGGATCTGCCTGAACTCTGAGAGAGTAATTTCTGTTTTTCAGCCACCTAGTTTGCAACCCTAGGAAACGAATGCAGGTACTTTCAGTGGTTTAGCTTATGTAATACAAGGTGGACAGCGGTATTGTTCTTACGCGTCTGCCACTTCTAAATCACATGATCCTCTGGTTAATCCCTGGTGCTCCCAGATCCCTGGTTTCCTCATCTGTCAGTGGAGACATCCCAATCTCACTGAGCCTTGGTGTTAAGACTCAAATGAGACAACGTATATAAAGCACTTGGCATACAGCCTGGTCCACCGCAAGTGGGCAATAAATAACTACCCTTATTATCTTTACTATTATTTAGAATGGAAATTTATTTAAGAATGCACAGTCAATATTGAATTACCCTCACTGATAAAAAAAGGAATAAAGGTATAGATTGCAAAATAGAAAATACATGGAAAGATTGCTGGATATTTTTAAAGTGGTAAGATAAACACACGCGGGCACCAGGCTTTTCGGTACCTGACTTCCTTCCTACTCACCCCCCTCCCCCCAAGCAGGGACTGGCCTGCGAAGAGACAGTGGAAGAAATAGGATTCGTGACATACTGCAGGGAAAATAACTGACTTCTGGATAGCTGAGAGTTAAATGTCACTTTGAGCTCCAGGATCCTAAAACCATTGCCTCATCCTTTTTCACAACCTCCCCTTTAGTAAAAGTTTAGGATACTGGCAGGGCAGCAGATATGTTTAAATGACTCCTCAAAAGGCAGATTTCATCACCAGAAGACAAGCCAAAAAGAATTTTGCAGGGAGCTTGGGAATTTGTCTTTCTGTCTTTTCCCCCTCCGTCACCACCTTCTGTTCAAGGTGATAACTCTGGACAGAAACCTTCCCACACCCATGCAAATGCATATCGGGGCATTTATCATAAAAATTTAACACACCAAAGTGCCTGTTAACATAGTGTTCTATCGCCAGCTGTGGTGATCAGAATACTTTATATATTGAGGAGGCCACAAACTAGTGTAGTTATAGATTTCTGGATTGTGTGTATGCACTTTTCCTCTTCCAGTTTCTGTGACAACTCAGGTGTGTGTCTGTATTCTGATGGTGATGGGGTTATTAGTGCCCCGGCAAGCCGTGCGGCACAAAAAACCATCATGTCTCCATGCTTTACCTAAATCGCCTGTAATCGGTCCGTTCTACCTTGCTTAAAAAGATGTCATCACTTGCAAACAGAACAGCTGAAAAGGTGCTTAAAATAAAATGGCCAGATGAAATTTAAAATACCAGAAAGACCACAAAGATCCCCCAGAAGACCATCACTGGCCCGGAGCCCCCCATTTCCGGGTCCCACATTTGTACCGATTACGGCCTGACAGCTCTTGAGTTTCCAGTGATAACAGCCATCTGACTTGATCGGAGTTCAATGGATTCTCACTAAAATAGAATCATTGCCTTGGTGATGGATAGAAAAAGTAAAGCAATACATCCTGATAAATGCTCCGCCTGCCTCCTTCCTCTCCCCAGCGGTGACCTTGTGCAATCCATAAGAGAGCAAGGCACAGCCCTGGTCACCGCCACCACAGCGCGTCAGGACTTGGAAATTTAAGCAGCTTTGAAACCCATCAATGGGGTGATGGGGGAACGGCCCGAGATAGCAATGGATCACGCTCAGAGGGCTCGGAGGGAAGCTGAAGGTCAAGGCAGACACATCCTCAAGGAACAGCTCCAACCCTCATTCGCATTCACGGGAGGCAGTGGCCCTGCAAGGCAAGATCAGGAGAAGAGTACAATAAAACAGGAATTTCCGGAGCATATAATTTCTTCTCAGAAGCGGAAGACACCAGAGGATGGTGTGGAACATGCCCTCCCCTGAGAGCGAGGGGGTGTCTTGCCTCTACCCCCAGTCTTCCCCCCGGCATAGCAAGCAGCAGGCTGCACCAGGACCCACTCAGCCCCTGGGACGCTGCCTTTGTCTTCCAAGTTCTCCAACCCAGGTAGCTCAGCCGGCTGTGAATATCGTGAAAACCACTGATCGTCCTGAAAGACGCCAGCACTGGAACAGAAAAAGAAACCCGACTAGAACAGGGCATCCAGGAAACTCCCGGACCAGTCGCATCCCCAAGCCCCACGTGCTTTACTGGGGAAAGGAGCTTCTGGGTGGTTCTTCTGGAAGAAGTTAGACATTGGCAGGCACCCATTAGTGTTGGTTACAACTTGCTAAAAGAAAATATTAAAATAAAAATTAGATCATAAATTTGGAGCCACAGTCCCCAAGCCTAAAGTGCAAATTGGCAAACAAGTCAAGAGACTCATTAGCATTTTATGTAAATCAGTTATTACTGTTCTCCACTTCCTTAATTATCCATGTTATTTCAATACAACCCTTTCTTTGATGTCCCAATTCTATATTTAAATAGTGCAAGATTTCTATCGTTTCCTCCCGCAGAGGTTTGTGCCACGCAAAAAACATGCCAAGAGCAGCTATTTTAGAGACTACAGGGAAATGTTTAATTGGTTCATCCCATTTGAGTTATGAGGGCGTATTACCAAGCACATAAAATCAGAAACATGGAAAGTACTAGCTTGGAGAAGTTTACTAAAACCTGCAAGAGATGGCTCAAAATTTTGCCCCCAAGACTTTCTGGATTCTCAGTGGGAGCTGATTCAAAGGAAAATTTTGCAGACTTCGTTGAATTTTGCTAAATGATTGATTGATTTATAATTGAAATATTTGGAAATGAAACCCAATAGCCCTCTTTCCTTTGGCACAGAGAGTTATCCTTTTGGTCCACTGGAGGGAACGCAGACGACAGAGAAGGAGAAACACGGGTGGGCGGGTGAGGAGGGGAAGCCTTTCCCAACTGGCTCCTTTTCAACCAGTTCATCTTAAGTGAGACAGGCACCATCACACACTTGAAGATAAAGTTTGGTGATGTCTTGTTCTCAGCGTTGTCTAGAACTGGGGAAAATCTCACGGATTATAGACATGAGTGTCCTTTCTCTAATAAATGAGCTTTTATCATAGTGGTGCAGCGCCGGGGACTGTCGTAGTCCCATTTATCATCTGCTAAGCGGTAGATTCCATCCTCTTCGCCACCTGCCTTTATCTTTCTGCCTTCTCATCCATAACCTACCTTGTTTTGTTTGTTTGTTTATTTGTTTTAAAATATTTATTTATTTGGTTGTGCCAGATCTTAGTTGCAGCAGGCGAGCTCCTTAGTTGCAGCGTGCAGGCTCCTCAGTTGTAGCATGTGAACTCTTAGTTGCGACATGCATATGGGATCTAGTTCCCTGACCAGGGATTGAACCCAGGCCCCCTGCACTGGGCGTGTGGAGTCTTATCCACTGTGCCACCAGGGAGGCCCTCCCTACCTTGTTTTTAAGTACTTTATTAAAAAAAAAAAAAAAATAGAAGGAGACTCTTTGAATGTGAGTTATAACTGAAAATAAAGGTAAATGGATGGAAACTTACTCTTCCCATGTATCTTTGAATAATCACTATATCTGATTTTTTTTTTTCTCTTGGAGGAAAGAGCAGGTCTGGGAGAAAGCCAGTATGATCCTGTAGGATTTGGTGACAGGTAGACCCTGGTCCAAGACCAAGCTGTTTAACTTTGTTTGAATCCATCTACCAATAGCCTCTCCACAGTGAAACATGGCTGACAGTGCTTACCTTGAGGAGCTGTCGTAAAGATTAGTGTTAATATATATATAAAGTGGTTAGTGTATAGAAGGTGATTGAATGGTAATCTTGAGCCTCTGTCCTAGGCCAGCCACGGTGCCGAATGTTTACATAGGTGATCACATTGAAACAAGCACTAAAGACACTCATCAAAGTAAGTGCGATTACTACTGTGTATATTTAATAGACGAGATGGTTTCTGGTGATTAGTGAGTTGCCCAAGATCACACAGACAAGCACAGGAACTGGGATTTTAATCTAAAAGTTCTCTAAGCTAGAGCAATAGTTTCAACAAGAACCATACGATACCGTCAGTTTAATTTTAAAAGCAGAGAGAAAAACCAGCATTTCTCTACCCTTTATCCACTTAAATAAATAATATTTACAGAAAACTCATCTCTGCAGACTAAAATACTTTAAATATTTAATGTGACTTATTGGGTATTTATTTAACAAGGACTTTTATGGGGTTTGCTGTGTTCCAGGCACCGTCCTAAGCACTTACAACTAGTAACTCATTTAACCATTTAATAAATATTTATCTTGAGAGAAAGCATGGGGTTTTGTGGGCGAATTCGACAATGGTGGGAGCGGGGAACCCTCTGTAGAGCTTGCCATCTTATACGTCTCAGGGCACTAGTCCATATATATGCTTTTTTTTTTTTAAAGGTAAATTACATTTTGTAAAACGTGATTTTTCTGTTCATACATATGGCATACTCATTATAGGAAGTTTGGAAGGAAGAAAAAAATTTTTAAGGATTTATAATCCTCTACACGTTAACATCAATCCAAGATTTTAGTGGAAAGAGAAAACACATGGTCCCGTACGAGGAATATTTTCCAGCCTCTTCTTCACTTTGCTTGTTTAAAGCATCTCAGAGTAATTCAGAAGTTACTGCGAATCATAAAAAGACCAGTGACTGGGTGGAGAGTCTGCCAGGATTCAAATTCCTGAGCCCTGTGTTGTCTTCTTACAGCTTGCTGTCTTCTTCCACACCGGTATAAAACCAGCACCAGACATATCCGGGGGCACGTTTCCCGTGTAGCCCAAAACAAAGTGTAAAACCTTGGCATGCCACCCCCACCCCCCACAGAAGAAGCCCTCTGCCCCTTCTGTCACTACCCCCCCGTTTAAATTGTGTCATTTGGGCCTTGGTTGCATGAACTATTCTCAGCCTTCAGTCTACTATTTTCTTTACCCTGGGACTTCCTGTTGTAGACATCTGATCGCTTATCTGAAAAGCGTCCATCCCCCCAGTGACTGGTGGGGTTTCATCACCAGGAAAGCACATTGTTCCAGCTCTCAGAGTCTGCAGTGTAAAGTCATCATTGTGTATTTTCATCAGAATGAAATATCGGGCGTGCTGCTCAGCGCAAGGTTTTATTAATGATGTGCTGTCAGGGGCTGGATGTTCTGCATATTTGCATATTAAACAGCTGAGTGAAGAAACATTCTTTTTATTGCTGCAGGGAATAAATCAGTTTAAAGCAAGTTCTCATCATTTATACTCCTTTCAGCTAAGTCTTCTTTTATTGAAATAAATTGTTGAAGTGCTTTGCTCATTCTTTGAATACTGATGAAATTTACCTTGATAGGACCTCAGGAAAAATAATATTTTCTTAAAGGTGCAGTATTGTTCCATTTTCGAGTATTACTTTAATACATTATTGATAAGATAATTTAGAAATAGCAAGTGAAGGGGGATGAAAAACAGTTTTGAATAAAGAGGGTGTTTCCTCCGGATGATTTTGCCAAATGGATTTTTATTGGTGGAGTGTAAGCAAAAAAAAAAAAAAAAAAAAGCCAATGAGCCGCAAAAAGTACTTGTTTTTTTAAGCGAACGACCAGCTATTTTTGCATTCAAATCCCAGTGGACAGCATATTCCATCCACACACAAGGACACAGTGTTTGCCAGATACCAAAGCTCACTGACCGCTGGGCAGGGACATAAGAGATCCCAGGAAATCAGGCTGTTTTCCAATAGGAATTACACCCTTGTCTCAGGATATGGGTACCGTGGCCCATTTTTGGTTCCTGCCTGCTTTTCATCTCCTATCTCTTCTAGAGGCTGAAAACCTCTGTTCAGACCAACTATGTCCCAAAAACATTTAAAAAAAAATTGTTTTGGCCCACAGGACGTTTTGAAAACTTTTAACTGCTCGCCAACATTTCAAAATTTGAAATTGGGAAATTTCACATAAAAATCCAGATTTCCCACCTCTCTCGTAAAGAGAGAAGAGCAAACAACCCTAAGCCAGTCCTGTGGTCCTTTGCGGGGCAGCAGGCATCTGCGCTGCGTGGGGTGGGTCCTCCAGAGCGCCGCAGTCCCCGCTGCTCCCTCTAGTATTCCGCTGGCCTTAGCCTTTATGATGCCTGCCAGGCATCATTTATCTCTTCCACCCCTGGTCTATACCTTTGCTCTTGGCAGTGAGCTCACTTACGTAAAGTGCTTGGACATTGCCTGGCATGTAGAAAGCAAACACCCAGTAAGCGTTAACTGGTATGAAAATGGATGCGAACGTAAGAACTGAGGTTAGTCTGCGAAATAAATGTATTCTTTCTTTTATGCTATATCTTTCTGAATATAAAACCAAGCATCCCTTGCGCTTACGATTTTTTTTCTTTTCAAAATTGTTTATGTCTGAAATGTGGCCCTCTCAGCTCCTTTAAATCTATGCTCAAGTAGCCCCCTTTCACAGACTCCTCCCCTGACCACACTATTTAAAATGGCAAATTTCTGCCTGAACTTTGCCCTCATCGAATCCTCCCTGCTTCCGTTTTCTCCGTAGCGTGCATCGCCAGCATGTGTCACCATCAGAGGGACACTGTTTCTCCGTTTTATCTCTTCATTTGGTAATTGTCTCATCCCCTCCCCTGCTAGCAGGTGAATGTCATCGAGGCCCAGGGTGCTGTCCCTTTGGGTCCCTGCCGTGTCCTGAGGACCAGGACCCATGCCTTCCACTTAGTCGATGCAGCAGGTGTTTAATGACTCTTAATTGAGTAAACGAATAAATGAATGAAGGGCTGGCTGGAATTGCTTTTTAAAAATTGGACTTAGTCTTTACAGAAATTCAATTCAACAAGCATTTGTTTGAGCACCTGTTGTTTGCAGGGCCATGTGCTGGTTGCCACATGGAAGAAAAAGTTGGACAGGGCAGAGATCCGAAGCTCGGGAAGCAAGTCCAGGCCAATGGTCTGTGCCAGAAACGTGATGGTTGTCTGTAGAACTACGATGCACATCCTTGAACTGGTATAGGCATAGCTAGAATCTATAAAGTATGAAAACAGGAAAACACATGCAGACTTGGAGGCCAGAAGTCCTCTGAATAAGATTAGATCTGGGATGGGCCCAAAGGAGGGTCAAGATCTGACTGAGGGCTAGAAAGGAGGGATGATCAGAAATCATCCTTAACCCTTTCCTCAGACTCTCTTATAGGCCAGACACAGGGCCAAGTGCTCAGAGCAGTTCCGTGAAGAGTCATGGCTCTTCCCATTTTACCCGGGACATCAGTGAGGCTCAGAGAGGGTCAGCCACCTCCCCGGGGTGGCACAGCACATTTGGGCACAGTGGGCCAGGCCTGTAAGGTCTAGACCTGTCCCCCTTCCCACAGTCAGGAGTTGGGAGAGCAGGGGTGAAGGCACCAGCACCTCGGATGAAGGGAAGGATGGAGGAGGATCGTGTCTCCTGCTGGCCTGCTGTGTGTACAGAGATGGAGGTTTCTTTATAGGTGCCTGAGATTCTAGGACCCGTTTCTCACCATGGTGGTGTTGAGATCAGGGTACAAAGGTGGGGCAACCTTCAAGAACACAAAGAATGAATATAATATTAGTACAGGCTTTTCTTTTTTTTGATCTTGAAAGAAACAGTGAAAAGCTCCTTTTCCTGTTTCTCTGCCAGGAGTAGTATCATTTCCATATAAATAATTTGTGACAGAAGCTCCTTATTTTTAAGTGGAAAATGCACATTTAATAACAGGAGAATAATGTCCAAACATCCGCTCATTGACGGGTGCCAAGAGAACGCTAGCGCTGTTTGTTGCCCAGAGAACGAGATGCTCAGATGCAGCTTTTTCAGGAACCGTGCACTCAGTACCATTGCCTTTGCTGGGGCAGAGCTCTGAACAGTGGCCCCCAAACCCACCTAACCGAAGGCAGCCGGGTGCTTTTGTACCTTGAAAATCTGACCTGGTTTAGGATGCCAGCCCCACCACTAACTGGCTATATGACTTTGGGCTCATTATTTTGCCTCTGTAAGCAGTTTTGTCATCTGTAAAATGGGCATAATGTTAGCCTCTACCCTCATAGGCTTTGGGTGAAGTTGAATTAAGAAGAGGCATCTAGCACTAGTCTCTCTAACACAAAAGGTAGCCATTGGCCACATGGGGCTGTCTACATTTAAATTAATTAAAATTTAAATGAAATTAAAAATTCAGTGCCTCAGTCATACGTTTCGAGTGCTTAACAGCCATGTGTGGCTAGTGGCCACCACATTACATAGCACAGATGGAGAATGTTTCCATCACCACGGAAAGTTCTGTTGGCCAGCCCTGGGCTAGTGCTCTTAGCTCAGTGTCTGGTACAGAGTACGCTGTGTTGGTCCTTAGTTTTATTCTCAGTCACCTGTAAGGAAATAAAAGCAGGTGGTTTACATACTTGAATCAGGGTCCTTGTAATCATGATTTCGATAAATTAGGGTTAGGAGCGCCCAAGAATCCCTCCATGTATGTGGAAGCAAGGAGGCAGCATTAGGCAGTACAGACAGAGTCTCTGGGGACAGACAAGGGTTTGAGGGTTCTCCATCCTGACCTCCGGGGAGTCACGTAGTACAGGTGTTAACCTGATTAGCCCGAGCCTGGCTCCTCATTAGTTACCTGAAGTGGATGGGACAGTTTCCAGCACTCAGGACAAACCTTTGCGTATTGACTCTGCCGCTTCCTATTTGGCCTTGGAAAGTTACTAAGTCAATGCTTCTTCTCTTAAGCTTTGGTTGGCACGAGAATCCCCTGGAGGGCTTGTTAAAACCCACTTCCTGGGTCCCACCCCCAGAGCCCCTAACTCTCTAGTTCTAGGCTGGGGCCCAGGACTCAGCATTTCTAGAAGCTCTCAGACAAGGCTGACGCTCCCAGCCCTGGACCATACTTGAAACAGCTATTTTTGAAGCCTCGGTTTCCTTTTTTTGTAAAGAGATGCTCTTTGAGCGCATGATTATTGTGAGAATTGAGAAAATGAGTATATGTAAAGTCCACAAACAATGGCATTATAGAAACTTAGCAAGAGGAACCTGCTGTTACTATTATTTTATGTTACTAATTATTATTTTTATGTCCACAAATCAGGATCTGCGAGAATTGGTTTATATTTGGAAACTGGGCCTGGTGCACATGCTGCTCTCCTATCATGAGATAACACTCCCAGATTTAAACTAGTAAAGCACTTTTCAAGTCCTTCTGGACCAGTGAGAATGGATGTATCTCCATGCGTGCAATCTGTGTCAGTCTTTAATCAAGCTCGTCTCCCTTTCAGGGTAGTTTGCAACCAATAGAGCCTACACCATCCATTATTCCACAGCCCGGGGGGTTCGGGGAGGAGGAAGGACATTGCCTATGCACTTGGCCACTGCTAAGAATGTGCTGGGGACCTTTGCAAAGTAGGCATTTTGGAAACTCGTGCTTTTGTGACTGAACATCAGCTCCAAGGGGGAGATAGGTCTTCCCCAAGTGGAGGATGCTGTGAGGATGACACTTCTGTTTCAGTATCAAATTTTATTTTATTTTATTTACTTATTTTTATTTTCTATTGGTCACACTGGATCTTCATTGCTGCACGGGCTTTCTCTAGTTACGGCGAGCAGGGGCTACTCTTCATTGTGGTGCACGAGCTTCTCTTGTGGAGCACGGGCTCTAGGCGTGTGGGCTTCAGTAGTTGCAGCACGTGGGCTCAGTAGTTGTGGCACATGGGCTTAGTTGCTCCACGGCATGTGGGATCTTCCCGGACCAGGGATCAAACCCGTGTCCCCTGCATTGGCAGGCGGATTCTTAACCATTCTTAACCATCTAGGAAGTCCCTGGAGCAGAAATTTTAATAAGTGAATCTCTAGGCTGCTCCAGATAGATGACCTTTGGTGAGATGGGAAGGCTAAATCGTTCAAAACCTAAGAGCCAAGTCCGGACCCCACATTCCTTTGTTCCATTCCTGAAATCTTTCCAAATCCTCTTTCCAGTTTCCAAAATGGCAGCTCAGGAGAAGCACCGAGTGTTCCTGGCTCTGGTTTTCAATCCCTGTGATCAGCCACGGTCTTCAAGGCCTGGAGTGAGTTTTGATATTAGATATCAGATGGTACTGGTTTGAGTTTGAAGAGCTCACATCACGATGTATAATTCAGATTTTGTGAGTGTCTTAATTAGGCTTCTTTGGTCACAAGGGGCAGAGAGTCCTACTCATGTCGCCTCTTCTAAGAAAAGGCTCATTGTAAGAGATGTTGGCAAGCTAGGAGACGAGGCCGCTTCGGGTACCTGTCTCCAGTGATTACCTCCTGCCCGTTAGCTGTGTTCTTTTTCTTCTGACTTTCTTCTTCTGCCAGACACTGCTAGATTTATCTGTTCTTTTCGCTCACAGTTTTGGCTCACCCACTCTTGGGGTTGCTCACAACGGGACAATTCAGCTTCCCCTCATGGCATCTTGGCATCAGCGGTCTCTGATACAACAGACTTAGAGTCTGTTTGCCGGTTCCCCAGTCCAGGAAGCCATTGGCCTGAGTCATCCTTTCCATCGGTAAACTGCAAACCAAACTTTTGGACCCACTGCCTTTGGTCTCTTCAGCTGTCGTCACAGTGGGGAGGGAGCAGTGTCAGGTGATACAAAACATGCCCACCTCGGTAGGAGAGCCCACGGACCACGGGAGTTCTCCTGGGAAGGGCAGGTGGGTGGGCAGGCGTGACTGGTCCTGTCCAGTGTCCTGAGGTTTTTCAGTTCAGGGCCGGTTGAACTGGAATGGCAGCTGTAGCATGTTGGGTCAGATCAAGTGCAGAATTCCTCTCCGCCGCACCGGTCTGCGGTTGTCTGAGATGTGTTATGGGACTTCGACGTGGTGCGAGCATGCCTGCTGCGCCCACCTGGCTGGGGGAGCCACCTGGAGCCTCTCAGGACCCCCACCTTCCCTACTAAAGCTTCAGAAGGACCCTGTTCAAGGAGTTGACTTGGGGGTGAGGGGGTGTTCTTTCTCCAGCATAGTCTCAGTTTCAACTGGTTTGAAGTGTAAGCATCATGGGCCGCCTTATATTGAGCTGCAGAGACGCCGTGTTCATCACTGTGCTTGTTTGTCCCCACCTGTGTTTTAGTGGGACAGTCACATCTTCCCAAAAGAGGGAGCCCGGAAGTGAACTGGTGTTTCCCTCCGCTTACAGGTGGAGCATGTGTGACAAGCTCACTAGTAGGTACTAGAAACCTGGGGACACACCATGTGGTTGTCTTACACCCACGTCTGCGAAAAGCGCATCACGGACTTCCTTCGGGAATGTCCCCACTTTGATTTTTATTCTGGGCTGTCCTCTGCCCACAGTCCTTGCAGGGGACTTTTTTCTCTTTGACATCTATTGTCACCCGTTCCACCCCCCAAGATACTGGCCTCCAGCCGGTTAGAGTCTCCACTTCTGGCGGCAGCAAGATGACTCGTCAGAGTTTCCATTCTGATTTTATGACCCTGGGAGGGATGGGAGGATCTCTGAGGTCATCATGTCCATCCTCAGCCTGGGAGAATTGTTCCCTAATGGTGCTGTCAAGTATCTGGTCCAGGTCTCGTTTCAAATGACTCAAGTGATGAGGCCCTAGGACCTCCCTTGGGAAGCTATTCTACAGCCTAATAACTCTTGCTGTGAGAATTTTTTTTTTTTTTTGGTATGTGTCTATTATTTGGAGTCTGACACAGGAAGGCTATAAAGAGCTAAGTCTGTTTAAGGTAGCTCTTCACCTAGGAATGATCTCATAATAGACACTTTTGTTGTAAATCTTTATCCAGCACGGGAGTTAAGTGCAAGTTACAAGGAGACCTAGGGACTATTTATCCTAAAAAGCAAGAATAGCCCCCAAAATGAGAATTCATGCTGAAAAGCTCCTCCATCTACCAACAATAACTGTCCTATGTATAATATTTCACAGTTATTTTATTTTATTTTTTTGCTTATATGGTGCTAAATACAAAAGCGGAGAAGCTTCTGCCATTGAGTGCTTAGCACAAAATTAATAGCTTCTCTTTCTGAAACTGCTCTGACAGTTGCTCTCATTATGCTTGCCAGGGAATGAGATCTTGGCCTGTGTCCGTCTCCTGTGTGGGGTCTATCTGTAATCTTGGTCACTGCTGAGAGCCTGGTGGGAGGTTACTTTTTGCTGGGAGAAATGATCTCAGGGTATGGTTAAGGGTGGGGAAGAAAGAATGAAAGGGAGAGAGACAGGAACACAAAAGGAGGAAGAGGAAGGAAAGGAGAAAGAGAGATTGGAAATTAGAAACAGAAACGTAAGTGAAAGGAAGGGAAGAGGTGGGGAGAGAAAAATAAAGGGAATGAGACAAGGAAAGCAAAAGAAAGTGAAAATAGGTTTGGGAAACAGACGTTGATACTGTGGGTACCAGATGTTCCCTTCAAGTGTCACCTTCCGGATCCTTCCTTTGCTGTAAGAAGCCAGTTCTCAAAGTGTGGTTTCCAGACCAGCAGCAGCATCACCTAGGAATGTGTGAGCAATTGCAGATCCCCTGGCCACACCCCAGATCTCCCAGAGTGGGAGAAACGGGGGAGGGGACCAGCCATCTGTGTTTTCAGAAGCCCTCCAAGTTTAAGAACCACTGCCATGGGACGTTCTCCTGGGACTCAGACTGTTTGTGCCGACGGCCTGGCAGTTAGAAGGCATGTGTATCTATAGGGGACCCCACCCGGCACCTGCGTGCCATCCCAACCTGTAACAGAGGCCGAGGCTGATGCACAGAAACCGTGATCTCTTCCTTTCTGAAATCCACCCAGGAAGGCAGTGTCCCCTTTCCCTGGACCACACGCAATGCCCCACGGTAACAGACAGATTCCACATCCCAGCAGCCAAGGCCTGAGCCCCGCAGGTTTGGCGGAATGTTAGGATATGTATCAGCTCTCTTTACGTTTCCCCCGTCGACATATCATGGCCAACTAGAGAGTAGGGATCATTAAAGAGTTTATTTTCATCTTTATTTTATCATTTAGAACACATTTTTCCAACGAGAGTACTGACGACATAAAAGGTTGTGTGTTGAATAACCACCCGAATCAGCGCTGTTTCACTTCCAGCCACTCACACAGTTTCCTTGTCTTTACACACACGCTAGTAAATCCAAGGTGCTCTGCGTAGATGTTGGAAATACGAACCTAATATGTTCATGACATTCCCATGGCATACTTAGAATTTAAAATCAAAGTCCTCATATCAAATCATATGTCTTAGACGAAAGGGTTGTATTTCTCAAAAGGGGAAAATTGAAAATGTAAAAGTCCTCCTTCATTTTCAGCGTGGGCTCTGCGTGTTTCAGGATCGTTCCCCTGCATGCTGATAAATATGTATCATGGTTAGGTGAACAATCATTTGGAGACAGATCCCATTTTATCGATGCCGCTTCTCAGGGCGTCCTAATTGTGACTCTGCCTCGCTGTTTTCTGTTTTATCGGAACATGCAGGCATATACTTTATGAGGTTGGGTAATGAAGAGAGAGAAACCCCAATAAACATATTTGCTAAGAGTAATGGTTATCTATAGCACAGCCACCCTCTGTGGGCACAGCCTCCATTACACTACCCAAGGCAAGCAGTTCATAGCTCAATTAGACCTAACTTGCTTCGGTCTTAGGCATTATGTTATTCTAAATTAATACTATATTTCATATCTGCAGGTCTGACTATTAACCGGATTTTGGAACCTTCAGGGGTTATTATTTAGTGTCCCTGAAGCTCTCAAGTCGGCATTTTAAAATTCCTGCGTTAGAACAGATTAAAAAATTAGCTAGAAAGGCACGTTAAATAGTCCACTCCCTTTCCTTTGCTCACTGTGCTAGCAGAAGTGAAAAAGAACATGCAAGTGAGGTCAGATGTGGTCTGGCCTGTGTGCTGGCGTGCTGCTGTTTGTTGCTGAAATAGGGCTTATTTAACCTAGAAAATAATTTCTGAAATCTCTGTAGCATGTCACGGAGCCAAAATCCAAGCACACCAACCAAGAATCTTTTTTTTTTTTCTTTACACTTTAAAGTTTTCTACAATAAGAGTGCATTTTGAATGTAAACTGGAAAAGAAAAAGTAAGCCCTCACTACAGATAAAAGTGACAAGACATGAAAATATTTTGAAAATAATTAACCCCTGGAAAACATCTCTATGGTTCTTGCTGTGTTATCTTCATCTTTAGCTGTCCATCAGAAATGAGAAACTTACCTGAAAACCTTAATTCCCAAAGATTATTCATGATGATTTAGTGTATCAGTTGCTACTTTTTTTAAGGAAAGGTTCTGACAAATTCGTCTTTTCCAGGTCCCCACGCACGAACTCATTTCACGTCTATTTCTCCTCTACATTCAGAGCATAGAAGAGTCTGCCCTCGCTCGATAAACTTTAAACCCTGTCACCTGTGTCGTCCTCGGCGAGGCCAGCTGCCCTCCCTACCCTGCTCACGCCAATCACAGGGTTTGCTTCTGGGCCACTGCCCCTCACCCAGGGCAGGTTTCCGCCCGAGGACACTGGCAGTGTGGGGAGGCAGTTTGGGTTGTCGGGACCTGGGGAAGTGATGGGAGGTGGGGAGTGCATCTCGTGGGGAGAGAGGGATGCTGTTTGGCACCCTACAATGCGAAGGGCAGCCCCACCCCCACCCCAAGAAAGAAGTATCCAGCCCCCAAATCTCAATAATGTCCCTGTTGAGAAACCCTCTTCTCGCCACACCAAACCATTGGAAGGTCACCCGCCAATACGTGGCCGGCGATCTGCCGTCCACTTGTCTTGAATTTCCCTTTGCTCATTCCTGCTCATGCTTCCAGAGGCCTCTCCCCCCACCCCTGCCCCCTGCCCAGCATCACGTCTCTTTAAGAAAGCTTTGCTTTGTCCTGCAGTGTCCTGTGACAGACTCTGCCCTCCCTTCTCCCCTGGGCAAAGGCTCTTCTTAACCAAACTTCAGTCACCTTCCTCTGAGCCCACTTCTCGACTAGACCGCGACCTTGGCCACATCCTGGCCAGGTCCGCAGAGCCCGGTCTGAGCAAGAATCCGAAGTCAGTTTAGAGAGACTCCTTCCACCCTTGATGTCTGTCGCCCAGGCCTGCCTGCAGCAGGAACCCTGTCCAGTCAGCTGAGCAGGACTTCCCTCACCCTTGACGTCTCTTCTCAGTAATTTTTTTCATCCCCAGCTCCACCCTTCCTTTCCCCACTCACCCCGTGGCTGTAGACTCCCAGCTGTCTCTCCTGTACTCAGAGTTGAGTCTCACCTCTCCTCCTGTTGCTGTTGTCTTGACCCCTGTATCCCTGAATCAAGTCTTCCTTACCATTTCAACAACCGTCAGAATACCTGTTTCTTCCGAACACCCCACCCACGACGCTGCCAGCTCTTGGAGGTCAGGACTGTGTGTTGTCTAGGGCCAGACGTGCACACGGTAGTTACCTAAGAAATGTTTGTCGAATGAAGATCTGAAAGCTATTGGCAGGAAGAGGACACATACATCCATGCGCTCACAGCCTCAAATGCCACAGGGTACACCGGACCCAGTTCTTTGTCTTCTCTCCTCCATCCAGGCATTTTCCAGCCACCGCCTGGATGCATGTATGAATAAACTCCACCATTAAGTCCCTGAATTATTTAAGCGCCGCCAGTGATTCTGTATAAACCGTACAGTGGAATGTATTGCATATGCGTGCTCTTCAAGAGCGCCTTGTCGGCAGACCCAGAATGGCTCGATGTTTTCTCCTAGTGTCATCACATCAGGACTCAGGTGTCCTCAGATAGTGCAGGTGGCTGAAGCCTTTGTGTTCAGGCTTCTGCGGGCGTTCAACGTTTGTAAAACCAGGCCCCGATCTATATGTCCAATGCCATCTCTAGACCCCCTTTGATAATCCTCACTGAGCAGACACATCCGATACATCTTCACTAATGGGTTCTGACTTCATAAAATGTATTAACGACTTCTTTTTCAAAGTAAGAGTGCTTTGAATACAAGTCTTTATTGCTTTAGAAGTTCATAAAAGCAAAAGCACAGTATTTCCCCTGGTGTTTGTACAGCAGGGGAATAGCGGTACACCCAAGGGCCTGGAATTCCAGCTGGGCTTCTCTTGTTCGTGATTCCAGAGTTCAGGCTGCCTGGCAGAAGAAGGGCCCCCCTGATTCTTAGTCATCTGTCTGATTTTGGAGAATTCCTTTCTTGCACAAGGCTTCTTATCATTTCATTTGCAGAATAGTTTTACCACATGACAAAGACAGAAAGGAAAAACCTGGAATTGACCTGCTGGGTGTTTTAAAAAGCCTCTTCTCCCTTAATCCTTGCAGCAGCCTTGCAGGAGAGATTTAATAGGAGCTCCCAGTTTGCAGATGAGGACACCTCTGTGCTAGGCAGAGGGCGTGGTTCAGCTTGCACCCTGGACTAACTCCAAAAGCTTTACATGGTCCATTTCTCCACGCTACTCTCAAAGTGGTGAATGGAAGAGAATCATTTTGTTTTCCCAGATTTTGTGAGTACTTGAAAGATCTTCTTAAAGAGGAAGCAGAAATTGTGGCTTCGTTACCAGTTCCTAAAGCTACAGTCCTCCCCAAAGTGCACACAGCCTTTATGGAGATTGGTGTTCATCAGTTCTTTGGTTCACAGTGAAGCACAGTAGAGAGATGCCCACTCGCTGCAGAGCTGCCAGCACCTGGCTGACATCTGGTCTTGAGGCACGTGGGCCTTCGGGCTCCAAGACAATGAATGAACCCTTACAGGTAACACTTGTAGATTTATAGCTCTTCCTCTCCAACTACAAGGGCCACGTGCCCAGATCCTTCACTTTCATGTTTATTACTCTTAGAGTTGAGGACACAGTGGGTCAAAGGACTAAGGTTACTAGTGAAGCCCCATGAATATGTTATTTACGAGCCCTGCCAACCAAGGTGACCCTCTCAATTTCATGCTCCTTAAATCGGGGTGTGAATATCCCCAGTTTTCCATGGTGGCGTGCCAGTGCCAGAATTTATTAGAAGTCACAGGAAATCAAAGCTTGTTCTCGTCAAAAATCAACTTTCTTGGTGACTAAACCATATTGTTTAGAGCAAGACACACACAGATATTATCTCCTGGAATGCCTCTTTTGTCTTTTCTGTTTGTTTGCTTTTTTTTTTTTTTTTTTTAAGATAGAACATGAGTCTTTAAATACACGTCTGCTTCTGTGGATCTTCTTTGCTATGAGAGAGATGTCCACAGAAGATTCTGAAAGCCCAGCCATATGGACATCATCATATTATTCACTTTTATTTGTCATCCAGAGCTTGCCAGCATCCTTTCAGATCTCTGTCTCCTGAAGGTGCAGCAAGATGCTTGTAAACGTGTGTTGCTTTGTTGCAAATAATGTGCATGTTGAAAAGCAACTATTTGCCCTCCTCCTGGGTCCTCAACTCAGATGTTCTTCCTGGTTTTGTGGCCTGGGGTAGTTGACACCCACCACCTGCGTTTTATTGCCATTCCAGAAGTCCAGCCCCTCCACCATACACGTATGTCCCTCTCTGTACTGCAGGGGAATACGTCTATATTCCAGTCAGTTTTCCCTTTACTTATCACTTCCAAGACCATGGCACAACGATGCTGCCCAATCTGTCAGCCACCACGTATCCCTGTTTTAGTCCCAATTTTCCAGTTTTACTGTTTTGTTTTTTGTTTGTTTGTTTTTTTAACATTATCACCATTTGGGTGACACATATGCTGTAGTGGCTGTGCATCTTTGTTTTAACATGTACCTAGACCCAGATAGTCGTAGAGCAGTGTTTCAGGGGGCCGGCGCTCCTCTGGGGCAGTGCAGACGATGTTGCCCCTGGGGACATTTGGCAGCATCTGAAGACGCCTCTGGTTGTCACAGCAGGTTGGGGCTGGGAGGACATAGCTGCGGGCAGTTGTCGGTACAGGGCAGGGGTGCTGCTGACTGTCCCCTGATGCCCGGGGCAGCCCTCACCAGAGAAGCAGCCAGCCCAGCATGTCAGTAGTGCCAGGCGTCATCAGTGCTGATCTAGGGGATCTCATTCTCCTCTTTGCCGTTGCACATTATTAGGCAAGATGGAAATACCCTGGCTTTCCTGTCTGAAGTTGTGGTGTGAGATGCGCAAAGTTAAATCCGTGATGTTAGAGCCAGTGCGTGGAGCTGATTGATCTGGGAAACGTACTCCTTGCAGCGGCAGGGAGGCAGCCCTACATAAAAGCGCCAGGATTTAAAGACAATTTAGACCGACTTCGCTTAGTACGATAATCTCTGGGTCCATCCATGTTGCTGCAGATGGCACCATTTCATTCTTTTTGATGGCTGAGTGATATTCCTTTGGGTATATAACCACATCTTCTTTATCCATTCATCTGTCAGTGGACATTTAGGTTGCTTTCAAGTCTCTGCGATCGTGAATAGTGCTGCTATGAGCATTGGGGGTCAGAGAGAAAAAGATAAATGTCAGATGATATCACTGGTATGTGGAATCTAAAAAAATGGTAGAAATGAACTTATTTGCAAAACAGAAGTAGTCACAGACATAGAAAATAAACTTATGGTTTCCGAAGGGGAAAAGTGGGGAGGGATTAATTAGGATCTGGGGGTTAAAATATACATACTACCATATATAGAATAGATAATCAACAGGAACCTACTATATAGCACAGGGAACTATCCTCGATATCTTGTAATAACCTATAATGGAAAAGAAACTAGAAAAGAATACACAGACACACACACGTGTCACTGAATCACTTTGCTGTACACCTGAAACTAACACAACGTTGTAAATCAACTATATTTCAATAAAAAATTTAAAACGACCGTTTAGAAATGGGACAGGCATGGGTTAGGGCTGGGGGAGTCTAAGGAGTCCCCGAGAGACCTTTGGGGCACGTGCACCCGTGTACGAGCCACGGCCCCATCCTTGAGAGCATCTGCACCACATTCCTTGGGGGCCTTTGCTCCGTCTCCTCAAACAATACCCTTGACTTTGTCAAGGGAGCGGCGGCCTTCACTGAGAAACATTAGATGACACATCCGTCTGCCTTTCCGTTGCTTTGCTCCTGCGTCCGTTTGAAATTCTGCGCAAACCCATAAATCCCACTTTGCTTCTGGTAGCAGCCCGCACAGGGTGTCGATTGAGCATTAGAAAAACAGTAAATCCAGCCCATTTGTTCACAGTAACCAGCCAAGGCATCCTGCGTGCCCGTGTAACTACTGGAAATTACTGACGTGGCCTCGCAGACCATGAAAAGATGGAAGCATATGGCAGAATTCATATGTGAACAGATTGCTTTTTCTCCTAAGAACGCTTTATTAGAATATCAACTCTTGCTGCGTACAGAGGGGCCTCTTCCTGCCTTTGATTTAAGCCCCGAGTCACCCCACCACACTTTTTTGTCACCGCATTCGGCTGTGCATCTCACAGCACCTCCTGGCTGTTTCTAAACGGCCCACTTAAACCTTGAGGTGGGCCCTTCAGTTGCCCATAAATTAATAACACGTCTGTGAATATTTCCCAGCCAATTTGAGAAGCCTCAGTCTGTTCCGATACCAGGACCGTAAAAATGAGGGACAGATAAAGCCAGCTTCTTCTTTCAAATGCCCTTCCGACACGAAGCCAAATATTATTAATCTGGACGGCATGCTACTTTCATTTACCATGTTGCTGCTCGTGGGATTACAGGCACAAAGGTTTCATACATTTCAAATGAAATACCAACATTTGTTGTCAAAATACTGTTCAGCTACGAAAGCCCTGCGGCTACTAACCTCATTTACTACTACTATTATTATTATTATTATTACTACAGTATTTACATCCACAAGCATCCACATGTTCTGAGTTCTGGGGAGCAAACCCCCCCTCCCCACTTCTCCCCCCATTCCTTTTGAATTCTCTCTTGTGTCTTTGTGTCTCTCCCTCACTTCACAAGCAGGAAACAGGAAACCAGAGTCAGCGAGTGAGTTTTGTCCATCCTGCCGTGTCTGGCTGTGTGTAGATGCTTTGATTGCGGGGCACATTGATGCCCTTGTGTGTGAGCAGAGCCGCTGGTCTTTCACAATAGAGGTAGGACTTCGGGGGGATTTAAGCGACTCCATCAGAGAGTGGCATGCAGGTCCCACCCGTGAGGCTGCAGCCCGCCAAGGGGGACTCGGGGGCAGAATCGGAGACAACAGAGCTGAGCTGGAAAGGCCATCGTTATGGATAGCAGCCCAGGTCACAGCTGGAAAGAAAACAGCCTGTTCCAAATCTGAGGAGCAACGCTCACAAGGATCAAAGAAATCGGGGCGGAGTTGTTAGCTGAGAGACTCAGAGCCAGGCTGGATGGCTCCAGGGCAAAAAGAAAGTAAAATAAAATAACCAACTGAAGTCGTCTAGTAAGCATTGAGCGGCTGCCAGATGTTTCAGTGGCCCACGGATATGCAGCAGATTTACTGTGGGAGGAAGGACAGGTGTGACTCCCTGATGGGGCTGTATGGAGTCAGACCAGTGGTTCTCACAGTGGGGTCCCCGGACCCAGCAGCATAGCTGGCACTTGGGCACTTGTTAAAGATGCCAATTCTGGAGCCCCACTGCAGATGTAGTGAATCAGCACACCCGGTGGTGGGGCCTGCTGTCTGTGTTAAGAAGCCCTCCCTTTGTTCTGATGATGGTCAAGTTTGAGATGCAGCAGGACAGGCAGGGAATGCTAGACGTTACCTACCCCGGGCCCGGGAGTCAGAAATACGGTGCCGCCATCTGGGGCCACAGGCCATCAGGCAAGTCTTTTAAACTCTCAGCGCCCCGGCATCTTCATCCACAAGGCGGGTAATAGTGCCTGTCATCCTGACCTCGCAGGGTTTTTCTAGAATGATGCTGGTCATAGTGACAGCAGCTAAGAACCGTGTAACCATCACTGCATGCCAGGCAGTGTGCTAAGTACGCATCTCACACACTCTTTGTTTTGATCCTGACAGTTGCCCATGAAGTCAGTGTTACTGTTACCCCTGGCTTAATGTTGAGAAACCAAGCGGTGGGGTAACGTGCCCAAGGCTACGCTGCTCGTAGGCGGGTACCACTCCAGAGCATCCTCCTTCCAGAGCTCACGTCGCCCACTGAATGGCTGGGCTATTTCACTAGATCAAGAGACACAGTGCATTTGAAAGGGTGTGATGAGTTATAAATGCCATATAAAGTGGCGTTACCATTGTTGTCAAGTGTGTGTGTGTATGTACATGTAAATACACACACGTCTGTGTATATTTTTTTAAATTAATTCTCACATTGGCATCTTTCCTTGGTGTTTCTCCTGTGTGGCATCTCTGGCCTGACTCAGCCCCCATTGTCAAGTGGACTCATAGTCTGAACTGGGCCACACAACCCAGACGGCATCTGGATTCAGGTTTTGGTGCCCATTAAGACTCAGGGTTGCTGTGGAATGCTTTCACATATCTTTCCCACCAAGGAGCAGAGGGGAGAAGATTCGAGATCCGGATTGTTACCGGGGGTTAATGAAGGCTTCTAGGGTGGCCTTTTGAGCAGAAGAGAACTTCAAGAGGTTTAGCTAGGCTTTTAAATTAAAAATTAGAATTTTAAACTTTAAAATTATTTCATTTCGGTGACAAATTCCAAGTCTTAGCTTTTTTGTAGGCTTGTAAGTTCAAGTTACAATTCTTACTGTGTTGCTTGCCAGCCTGACAAATGTTAGCCGTCATTTTGGAGGAGCTGTGGAATAATATTTCAGCTCATTGGTGCATTTAGGGGAAGACCTTGAAAACATGATGCTGCATTTACAAATGTAATATTTTGATTTCCTTTTCAAGTATTTTCACTGACACACTTCCCAAGAATGTAAGTAATTTGCATCTATCTAATAAACTTCATGTCAGTTATGATGAACCTTAAGTTTACGTGATGTTCTGATACTTTTATAAATTTAGTGATATTTTTGCCTGCCGTCACAATGCTGTAGTGATTACCATTTATACATTTAAAATGGAAACTAGTAGGCTAATGAATAACTCTAGAGCAGGGGTGAACAGACTCTTTCTGTAAGGGGCCACCTAGTGAATATTCCTGGCTTTGTAGTTCAGATGGTGTCTGTCACAACATTTAATCCTTTGTACGAAAGCAGCCTCCGACAACACATAATTGTGTGGGCCTGGCTGTGTTCCAGTAGAACTTTATTTATAAAACAAGAGGTGGGCCAGATTTGGCCCAGGGCCATCGTTTGCCAACCCCTGCTCCCGAAGACCCAACTCAAATATTCCAAGTTCCTAAGAAAGCACGTGTGAAGCTATGCCCACACAGTAGCGTTGTTGTTCTCATTTTGATTATCTCAATATTTTTATGTTTAATTCTAACATAAAAACATATTTTTAGGTTTAATTCAAACGCTGGCTGCCTGGGCATAGAGTTAGTCTCTGCCATGTGTTGCTGGGTGACCTTAGATAAGTACCTTAACCTCTCTGTGCTTATTCTGCCCATCTTGAAAAGGGGATCATGGTAGTACTTATCTCATAGGGTGGTTGTGAAAATGGCATTCATCCTTTTCTATACCTCTTCCAGTAGGTAAATGATGTCTGTGCGCTGAGGAAACAGTGACGTCACACCGAACAGTGTGGGGCTTACCTGCCGTGTAATTTTAGGTCTGCTTCTTAGCACCCCGCGGTTTCTTAATAGCCAGGGAGGCTCCTGGGCAACATGCGAACTCGTTTCTCATGGTCACTGGTGCTTCTAGGACAACATTTTTTTTATAGACCCAATGATTATCACTGATTCTATTTCTTACAGTGAACGGATGACCTGTTCTCTCTGACTACTGACACCTGCACCCTGCACCAGGTGGTACCTCACTTAATTGAGGTTTGCATTTCTCCGGGCTCTTCTCTGTCATGATCTTCTGACCAGCTCTAAATCACCTTCAAATCTGATGGAATTCTGTACCCTGTTCTGTCTCTCCAGACCGGAAAATAATACCGGGGCATCTCACATGGGGTTATCTCACATCTTCTAAGACAGTGGTTCTTAGCTGAAGGTGGCACTGTCCCCTCCTTGCACTCTGGGCATCTTTTGATCATATGGTAAGCAGAGCGCTCTCTGCCTTGGGGAGGGTAGGTGGCTAAGGAGACGGGATGCTGAGCGATCTGCCGTGTGTGGCTGGTCCCAGAGCGCAGAGGGATGCCCTTCCTCAAGATGCCGGCAACATCTGCATTGAGAAACACTGTCCTAGGGTCGTCGTTGTGACACACACTCGTAGATGGACCAAGGACACTTACAGAAGTGTGCCCAAGTTCACAGTCAGGGCAGGCTGCACGAAGAAACCTGGTCCAAGGACCAAGGAAACCGTGAGCCTGAGGGAGGGGCCGTGCCAGCGCTCAGGGATCTCCCTTCTGTCCTGCAGGACCGCCTCTTGCTGTGCCACCCTGTTGTGCTTCTGTGTAGTGTCTCTTGCGGCATTTATGGACCTGCAGTGGGCCTGGCCACAGTTCCCTCAGAGTCATGCTGGCCGTGGCCTCCAGAGCCAGGTCTTGGAGAAGCAGCATGATGCTTGGCACAAAACGGATGCTTAATGAATATTTATTGAATGATTTCCAGCTAATAGAAGAAAGCTGAACAGTACAACACCCACAGGATTGAAGTTTATTGAAAATCGACCCAAAGGACTAGAGTGAAAAGAATCTCAAAAGGCAGGGGGCAAAGAATCAGTATTTATTAAGGGCCTTCAGTGAGTGCTATAGTAGGAAGTGCAGTGTCCCGTGACAGATGCTGCCTGGGGTTGAATCCAGACTCTGCCAGGTGTAGCTGTGTGGCCTTGGGCAAGTTAGTCCGCTTCTCTGTGCTTAATCTCTTAAACTTTGAAGGAGGGATGGTGATGGCACTTATCTTACAGGGTGATTGCGAATGAAATGAACAGGGTTATAGAAAGCACTTTAACAGGGCCCGGCAGGTAGTGAGCGCTGCGTAGGTGTTCATTTTGGGTAGTTACCCGCCTTCTTCCTGATGTTCCCACGGCATCCCCATTTGACAGGCGAGGAGACTGAAGGTCTGATGGCCATAGAGCAGGTGGCAGGCCTGGAACTGGAACCCAGGTTGGCTTCCCTCCACCTCCTCTCACCACCCCTTTCCACAGGCCTCCACTCACCCCCATCTCTCCACCACCTCCCTCATTCTTTCCTTGTTTTCTACAAGGGGAATTTAGGAACCAAGAGGAGGAGAAGGGCTTGAAGAAAACACACAAAGGTGACATGTCTGAAGCACGCCATAAACCAGAGAGTTAGGTTTAAGGCTCCTTGGGACCTGGTTGGGCAGCTCAGGCCGTCACTCTGAGATGGGATCTGATGGGAGTCGACCTCTAGGAATGCAGCCTGAGTTGCCCTTGGCGATGACTTCAATCCCGGTTGGGGAGTGGGATGGGAAAGCCCCAGTAATAGAGCAAAGGAAGGAACAGCCTGTAGGGTTTCCTAACAGCCAGGAGCTCGTAGATAGAGGAGCAGGTGCATGACTGCACCTCCAGGTGGAAAGCCAACGGTGGAGAAAGAGAACATGGCTTGAGAATGGCAAGGCAGGAGCCGAGAGGCGTCCAGTGTTTCCTGGACTCATTCTTCAGAGCTTGTACAGGGGAGAGCCATGTGCTCTGGGGCCACAGGCAACGCTTACTTAGTGAAGTCGCCCCTCCCCCCCCACCTGCCTTTTAATCTCGCTGTGCTCCCCGAAGGAGAAAGGGACCAGAGTGTGGGTCTTTGAGACCCAGTGCCCACCAGCACGCCCCATTTCCCGCCACCTCCACCCCCTGGAGTCCTGGGCTTCAGGAGCAAACACCTGCCCCAGAGCTTCTCTCCTATGTCAACACAGGAGACCTTTCTGCTCTTTCCAAAGGGAATCAGTCTCAAAGACAAATCTCTGGACTTAACGGGATCCTGCAGTGACTACTGGGATCAGGGAAGGCTCCCCTGAGGATGGGGTGTTAGAATGAGGGCTGGAAGGACCTTGACTTTAGGCAGGAGGAAAATCAAGAACCAGGAGGGAGGACATGAATTTTGATTTTTTTTTCTTCCTGCTCCTTCTCTCTGTGCATGGTAACTCAGGTATCTGGGCAACCCTGCACCTTGTTTGCCTCTAAGCCCAATTTCTGCTTCTCCCCTGTCTTCTGTGAACAGTGCTAATATAGAGGAGTTGGAGCTCCATAAAAGAGGTTAGAAAATTCTAGAAACTCCAGATGCTTGCGTTTGGGGGACGAAAAAAAAAAAGAACCCTAGGTGTGTTTCAAGCTATCCCACTGATTTTCATTTCATAAAAGGGAGGATTTTCCCTTTATTATTATTTTTTTAAATGCCCTGAATTTCTAACATGGCAGGGTAGAACAGACTCTTCTTCAGACATGTGACAGCTATCATCTTTCTCTTCTCGATCTCCATGGAAAGCAGTTTTGAACTTAATTCTTTTTTTTTTCCACTGGCGGTCGAATTTATATACTGTAAAATTTACCATTTTAACCTTTTTTAAGTGTCAGATTCAGTGGTATTAAGTGAATTCACGTTGTACAACCATCACAATCACCCATCTTTAAGGGAACTTGGTTCTTAGGTCTCCCAGCCGTGTGTTTCAAATCTCTAGACACTATGCAGCCCATCATGTCATGGTGGAAAAGGGCCATTTGGGACTTTTTTTTTTAACCACTAGCAGCTGTGTTACCCTTACCCAGTGATCCAACCTCTCTGAGCCTCAGTTTCCATCTGTAAAATGGGAACACTGCTCCCCACCTTGACGCTGTGTGATTTGAACTTAGTGAGATCACAGGTGGGGCAGGCAATCTCTAGAGTTTGCTTATCACCGCAAGTTTCTGGTGAGGCTTGAGATGGTCACACACCACCCACCTTCCCTTCTCATTGGGGCAGGCGATCTCTAAAGTTTGCTTATCACCGCAAGTTTCTGGTGAGGCTTGAGATGGTCACACACCACCCACCTTCCCTTCTCATTTGTCTGCTTTGTCATGAGACTTAGTTCTACTTTTTATACGTCAAGCGTATAATAGATGCAGCGCCAAGAAGAAATGCAGTTCTTGAGAGGACCGTGTGATCGCCCACTGTTCCTCAGGAACTCATTAGGTATTGACAGGTCAATGTGAGGAGCGTTCTGGGTTGGTATCTGCTGGGCCCTCTCCATACAGTTTATGAAACTCTAATCCATAAAAGCTGTTTGAATTTCCATTAGGAGATTTGCACAAGTGGTTAAAATTAGTCATGCATTCTTGGTCTAAACTGCAGGAAGGGTGTCTTTACTGTGAAAATGATTATGACATGTTAAAACTGTGTAATGGTAAGCAGACAGTTTTCCGAGCTGCTGGGTGAGTTCTGGAAATGCTCTATTTATTTTCTCCCTATTGACTCCTTTCTTTCAGGCAAGACTGCCAGTGCGGTGACTTGGAAAACAACTGAGACCCAGCAGTTTCCAAGCATTGACATCACGTGGCTTCGTTTGTGAGCTGGGCCAACTCTTTTATTTCATTTTATTTTTGTAAGAGGTGGCCTTAAAAAATAGCAGCATTTCCAGTTTGCTCACTCTAGCCCTCATTTAACAGTTCTGGAAGGACAACATTGTGTCTAAGGTTAGGGCAGTGACTTTTGTGAGCTGAAGATCAGCTGCCTGGTTTATTTGGTTACTTATTCCTTTTTAGTGCAGTGGTGTTTTTAGTGTTAGAGAAAAGGCTCTGATTTTCTTTGATATTAGGAAGCCAACCACTTACATTTTCTAAAGCCATTTGCATTCAGTCTGACGGCTGCTAAAAATGTATGTGGATTTTTCATCTGAGAGGTTTTCTCTCTGCATATTGTTTACATTTATCAAACGTTGCCCTGCCCAGCACTTTATATTCATTGCAGCTTCCGGACCTAGCTGACAACATGGCCCATGTGAAACGCAAAACAAAACAAAGCAGAAAGAGTCAAAAGGTCTTCTTTTGAATAGGAAAACGAGGACAGGCAAATGTGGCTGTAAAAATGAGCAGTGTGCTGAGTGGAGGCTCTGCCTTTGTTCTGTCATCAGTGTGTCAGTTGTCAACCAAGCACCCCTTCTCCCTTACACGCTTGCTAAGCTAATGTGAGAACCCAGCTCTGGCTCTGCTCTTAGCCTGCAGTTGCACAGCCTGAAAAATCAGGGAGAATTTCATGAAACAAATATTTAAAATAACAGGAAAGGACTGGGAAAAGCTGATGTTGTTTGGGATTATCTGAACAAAACAGTTTAATATTTATTTGTTTTTTTTACTTCCTCTAGTTCTTTGTATTTGGTGACTCTGTGGAATGCCATATACATCATCTTTAATAAGTGTGCACGTTTATTGAAAATAAGAACAAAACCAAACCCCTATTCCTGCAATTCTGGTACTTTGCCACCAGGTGGTGGTAGTGTATCTTGATAAAGGAATCTGACCTGCTAGGTATAGACATTCATCTACGTATTCACTAAGTAAGCTTTATTGAATGTAGAGCATGGCTTAGATGCTGTGGATGTGCAAATGAGCAAGACAGATTTGTATCCTCAAGGAGCTTACCATCTAGTGGCATATACTCTGCAGTCACAGGTGTCAGGTTTTGCTGTTTTTTTTTTTTTTAAACTCATTTCACCCATATTTGATCATAAACATAATCACACCTTGTTTATAAAAATGCATTTTAATTCGAACATTTCCATCTTGTCAAGCTCCATATGTAAGAAAGTTATCAAAAAAATACCTTAGATGTGTGTGTGTGTGTGTGTGTGTGTGTGTGTATCTTTCTGAAGTAACTTTAACTTTTCTCTCATTTGACCCTATGTATTATTTTTCAGACCCTCAGGGTGGCTTTTTGCAGACAGTTGCCTTTAACTTTCTCACACACCCACCCCCACACACCTACACCCACACACCCACACCCACCCACACACTCTTAGACACATTTATTTTTTCTTCCCAGAGCCAGGTTAAAGCACTGTGCCATTTTCTGCTTCTGCTGTTGGATTAGGTGTTTTGTCCCAGAACATTCTCTTTGGGGGCATGCTGACCCCATCACAACTCCATCTCCCATTTCTTTCTTCCTCTCTGTAGGAAGGGCTCCATCTCTCTGTAGCTTTCTCTGGGCCCTAAGTATTCTCTTTTTCCATCTTTTTATTTCTTTTTCACAACCTTTTCATTCGCCAGCTAGAAAGAAGCTGCAGGGGAGGAAGAGAACTCAATGTCTCCACAGCCTGTCTCTGGCCTGGTGTTGGTCCCATATCCCCTAGCAGTTGATGTCTTTCCAATTATGGAAGCATTGACAATTTATCCAGGAGAGTAAAGACTCTGGGACCATCCTTTCTTAAGCCTGAAGTCTCCCTTTTGGCTCACGTGCCCATGTGTACCGACAGGACCATCACCTTCTCCGAAGGTTCTCCCTGGCACCTACCCTTACACCTGACTTAGGATACAAACTGCCTCTGGACGTGAGTCAGTCAGTTACCAGGCAGGCCTAAGGAGACCCTATTCCATGAAAACTATTGAATATTTTAAAAAGAAGATAAAATTATTGCCTTCAATAACAAATTATTTGCATCATTGACATCCTGGGTTGTCATAAAAGCTCAGCTGCAGCGTTGATTCTGAGCACTCAGGTAAGTCTCATGTTAAGGGGTTTATTGTTCTCTTCCCACCCCCATTCCAGCCTTCACCCCCATTCAGACCAGGAGGATTTAAGGACAAAAGCCATCCTCCGATATCTTAAAACGTTGCCCTAGTCAGACTTAACCTGCAAGCAGAAATCCCTCATTTTCCCCAACATTTGCGCAGAGCCCCCACATATTTGAAAGCAGGTGTGCACCGTACAGACGATCAGCAGTGCACGCGTGTCCGCGCCTCGTCACCTGCAGCATCGCTTAGGAACCGGGGGTGCATTTTCATGGGCTCTTGCTGTAGGTTCTTTCTCAGATCATTCTGGAACATGTGCATCAGGAACGCCTGTGAATCAGAGCGCTCCTGTGCCCCGTCAGGAGCAGGCTGGCAAATGAGGGCCAGGGCTGCTCGAAGTCAGCGGTGGTCAAGTTTTCCAAGTATAAAGACCTCCTCCTCCGTATGCTTTAGTTGGCGCTCTTTTATATCTGTGGGTTGAGAAATATGTGCTAAAACAAGGCCCTTCTGAGTTACATAATCCCCTAAAGGAAGTTAGGATTTCAGTGCTTAGTGTGTTTGCCTACACTTAAAAAAAAAAAAAATTGTCACTTCACGTAAGCAAGTGCCGAGGAAGAGGGTAGGTAGTACAATGACGCTGGATTATGTATGGTCTTATGTAATATTCCCAACGCCCCTGCCAGGCAGATCTTCTCACTCTTGTACAAAATGAAGTTCAGGGGAGTAGATAAGCCAGGGTTTATACCGAGACGGTCTAAATGCTGGAGGCAGTGCTCTGAATCGGTAGAAGTTCTGTAACCTGAAGTATCTAGCCTCTCCAGCTCACAACCATCTCAAAACATAAGAAAGAGTAATCAAGTGTAGACAGGGTTCATTCTCTGCAGCTACTGTGTGGGAATAGGGGGCACCTCTCGCTGGGAAGCCTTCACTTCAGACTTTGATGGTCAGAGAGCATCCTTAGGAAGGATGCTCTCCTCCGACACATGTCATTGTGGGTTTGAGAGCAAATACCTCTCTACCGGGTGCTGCAGTCCTGCTGGATGCTGCCAAGGCACGCATAGGCGAGGGGAGGAAGCACTCACCACCTCCTTGTGATCGAGGATATGCCCCTCACCTGCTGTGAAGCCTCACTGCCCCGCCACCAACAGTCCCCTCTGTAAAACGAATGGCTTAGAGGAACATTAAGATGGGTTTCTCTTGTAAAGCAATAAACAGACAAGACAAAAAACAAACATTAGAAAAGGAAGGATACTTTACAGTTTACAAAACGTGCTCACATACGTCATTGGACTCTCACCACAGCCTTGTGAATGAGGCTGCTGTTATTTTTATAAGGGAGCCCCATTCCGCAGATGAGGAAGCGGAGACTCAGGGATATCTGTCCCCGAGTTTTATAGCTAGTAAGACTCAAGTCCTATACCTAGCGTGGTCAGATAAAACATAAGACACCCAGTTAAATCTGAGTTTAAAATAAATAGCAGATGACTTCTTAGTATAAGCGTAGCCCGTGCAATCTTTGGGATATACTTATACCTTGAAAATATTGTGTGGGATACATACTAAGAAATAATTTGTTTATCTGAAGTTAGAATTTAACGGGCCATCCTGTATTTTTATTGGCTTTATACTAAGAAATGACGTGTTATCTGAAAAGAGAATTTACCTGGGCATCCTGTACTTTCATCTGTTCAGTCAGGCCCCTACTTAGGGCACCCTTTTGTTTCTGCCCTGCTGTACCCCTTGGCTGGGGTATCACTCTGTGATTGCATAACCACCCTGGGAAATCATAATTACTTTCAAAGTTACTCCTTGTCAAACACGTGTCACCCGCTAAAAGCTGCACATACTGCATTCCTTCTCCTTACAGCCATCTTTATAGTTGGGTACCCTTTCCCAGATGAAAAAACTTTGCTCAGAGAGGGTAAGCAACTTGCTCAACACCTCTTAATAAAGGTGAGAACTGGCATTACAACCAGGGTCTGTGCCTCCAAGGGCATTTATTATGGGCATCTACACAGCAAAAAAAAAAAAAATTTTTTTTTAATTTAAAAAGAAAAATGTCCACAGTCAGTCACCCAGAGGTATAAAGAGCCTTGTAGACAGAACCCAGGTGTTGGCTGGCAATTATTTTTTTCTTCACAGCACCCAACAAAGTGCTTTCTGCATAGCAGGTCCTCTGCACGTACCTGTTCGCTGACGGATGTTTCAGGAGCAATTCCAACGTAAGGGGGGAGAGAGTTGAAAACTCAGTGTCGTTTATGCATCTATTTTGCCCTAGATGTGTTTTAAATTTTGTCAGGACCATAAACTGCATTTCCAAAGATGAAGATAAATTGGGCCTCTGACCTCTTACGAGGTGACATAATTCATCCGAAAGGTTTATCGCCCTGCATGTCATTTCACAGTTCCCTACGCGTTCTTCTAACTCCATTAAAAATAGAAAGAGGGGGAAAGGTGAGGATGAAAACTGGCCGGTTCTGTGTGCGCGGAACGTGGCCCTCCAGAGCCGCCCCTGCCACCCCGCCCCCAGCCCTCCTGTTAACACCATACTTTCATCCCGTAATCACAGCCTGCAGGAGACAAAATCACAATTCATCTGGAAAACGAGATTAACTCATTTGAGCTAAGCAGTGATCACAGGGAGAAGTGTGTTGGCTGGTGCCTGGCTGAAGGGAAGCCTGCAGATTCCGGGCCCCTCTGGTCCAGGGGGCGGAGGGAGCCAGGCCCAGCCTGTGGGACGTCTCCGGGCCCTGTCGGAGTCCGCCTTCCTGAGCCATGGATATTACAGGGGAATTCTGCTCATCTCCAACACGGCACCCCCCATCTGATGAAGGCCGCGTTCGTCTTTTCCTCCCTAGAGCATCTTCCGAACCACTCGGCTGTCCGTGCAGCTCTGCCAAGAGCTTCTCGGGTCGACATGCTACCGTGTCCCTCACGTTTTGGGCCTCTTAACACGTCATGAAAACGACCCGCCACGTGATTCGGTGCGTGTTGGTTCACGAGGAGTTTGAATTTGCTTTGTGTTGGGCCTCTAGTTCCCACGCGTCAGTTTGCTGTCTCGCCTGCTGGGGCCGGGAGCGGTGGTTTATTTCATGCCTCTTCCTGCGCTCCCTTTCTCAGGCAGTGACTTTCCTGCAGGGACGTCCCCCAGGTTGACCTGCTCGTCTTTCCCACCTGGAGCCCTGAGTACAGGGTTTTTTACCCCCATCTAACTGTCCCCCGGGTCACCCAATGGCCTGTGTTTTGAGGCGGCTGGGGACTCATTTCCCAAACGGCGTAGAGAGGCACCAAGTCGAATATACAGTTAACTGCCTGGAGACTTGCATATGGAAGCAGTATGTTCAAGCAGCGGGGGGAGGGGGGTGCTTCCGGCCTCTGCATCGCCGCCTCCCCTGCAGTGGGCGCCCGCCCCACCAAGCCTTCCCGGCGCGGCTCCGCCCTGTTCCCCACACCTGGCAGGTGCCGGAGTTCACCTGGTCTCTTGACAGTATTAGAGTTAAGGGACCTGAGAGGGCATGTGTGTGTCTCGCATCTCTCTGCACAGTCTCATTTTCTGCTTGTTCATTTACTGACATCTGGACCACCAGTAACTTATCTGTCTGTCAAGGCCAGATGTTAGGACCTCATGACAACTCAGCAGGGATGTAAGAAAGTAAAGGGGACAAATCACGACAGAAGAACGTTTCATAGGAATTTCTTTAAAGCCAACTGGCTGCGTGAGGCAAAGATTCTCCGTGTCTGGCTCTGTCCTTGCTGGTCCGGCCTTTGTGTGATAGAGAAACAAGTGTATCACGACTCCGCCAGTGTTTCATGGAGGTTGTTGGTAATGTTGGAAGTGATAGGGAGTAATATGCATTCTAAAATATATCAGTGTTCCTTTTGAAGAAACGTACCGTTTCTGGGACTTATTCAGTAACAGTGACTGAGTAATTGCTTCAATAAACAGGAACAAGATGCTCATATAAGGCTGTTATATATGCTTTGGAAGGAAATTTTAAGACTAGGTGGCTGCAGCCATTCGGAGCTTTGTTGAATATTTAACTTTTTTTTTTTTCTTTCTTTGTGGCCCCATCAACTAAGAAGACTATCAAATTTAGAGCATACAGCTGTTGAGGAGTAATAGCTTGAAAGACCAGCCCCAAAGATCTTGGTGATTAAAGTGTGAACAGATGACGGAATGATAAACCCTAACAGCTTAAAAGCGTGTTTTTTATAGCTTCCTCCCTATGTGATAACATCGTCTGATAAACGTATTTGTGACAAACAGACCAAATGAAAGAACCTTCCGTAAGGGGACCCAATACAGCTTGAATATAAATGTTCGCCCCCAGTTCACCTGTTAGTGACTGACTGTGTGTGTTGATCCACGTTAAAGGTGGGGCACACAGGAGCCCCCTCAGAGCCCTACTGCACGCACACTCCCACTTACAAACGGACTTGTCGCATGTGTATTAATCACAGAGTTATTCTGTAAACACATCGTACAAATTCCCTCTGTGCACGCGCCATTCAAGTGAATCCAGACTCAGAACAAAGCTCCCTTGGAAAGGGAAAGAGCATCTCTTGCAGGAGCTGCACCCCGGCCCCAGTGTGAACTCATTCATCACTCTGTGTTGGGTCGGTGTAGAAGACAACACCCTCCTGGTCATGGGGGCCCGAGCCCTCGGATTCTCGTCCCTTAGGTGATGGACACTTTGTGCTGACATTTTAAGTGGGGAAGCGCTCTGAGCGCGAAGCCAACGTGCACTTGACTTCAAAACGTTATATGGATTAAGAGCACTAAAGAGACATAGCCTCGGAATGTAACGCATGAAACTCGTTTTCACTGGGATTTCAGTGAACCTCCTATCAGAGACCTTTTTCAGAGACAGTCAGGGAGACCTGAACATGGGGTGGGTACTAGATGGTATTAAGCAAGTATTGTTGATTTGTGGAGTAGGATGCTATTTTAAATACAGCTCGTTTTGTATTACAGATGCATACCGGGACATTTGCAGTTGAGAGAATGCGATGCCTGGGATTTGCTCGAAAACAATCTAGAGAAAGCAAAAGAAAAAGTACTAGAAAAAGAAAAAGTGCTTGGAGGATAGGGTAAACAAATCAAGATTGATAAACGTTGATAATCCTCAGTCAACTATGGACTTATTTAACTAATTTCTCTATTTTGGGGTATGCTTGAAATTTTCCATACGGAAATATTATCTAGAGGTCCCAAGAGACAGAGTGCCAGGAAGTGACCACTGGAAATAGCCAGTATCAGACTCCAGAGCTTCTGGACAGGGCACAGGGTGAGCCAGAACAGAGACATCATTTCTGGTAACCAGACCAGCAGAGTTCTGTGCTTTTGAGGTGATTATCTGGCACCTGTTATGGCTTGACTGGTGTTTTCCCCAAATTCATGTGTTGAAGCCCTCTGCCCCAGGGCCTCCGCTTGTGGCTGGGTTTGAAGATGGGGCCTTTAAAGAAGTGATGAGGTTAAAATCAGGCTATCCGGGTGGACCCTAATCTAATCTGACGGGTGTCCTTATGAGTTGAGGAAATTTGGATGCACACAGAGGAAGCTGGGGTGCACGCACAGGGGAGACCCTCTGAGGATGCGCACGCCAAGGAGAGAGGCCTCAGAAGACACCATACTGCCAACACCTTGACCTAGGGAGCCTCCAGCACTGTGAGGAGATCCATTTGTGTTATTTAAGCCACCCAGTGTGGGTATTTTGTTATGGGAGCCCTGGTAGGCTAATACTTGGATACTGATCTGCATATAACGTGGTGTGAGAGGAAGAAAGACCTAAGGCCGGGGACTCAGGTGGTCACGTTCCAACGCAGCCATTAGGGTGGGCCCTGATCCAGTATGCCCGGTGTCTTTACATAAAGGGGAAAGTTGAACAGAGAGGCAGACACACACATAGAAGGAAGCCTGTGTGAAGAGATACAGAGAGAACATCTTTTGAAGACAGAGGCAGAAGTAGGAATCACGCTGCTAGAAGCTGAGGAAGGTCTGGGGCCGCCAGAAGCAGGAAGAGGCAAGGAAGGACCCTCCCCTAGAGGATTTGCAGGGAGGATGGCTCTGCTGACACCTGGACTTCAGACTTCTGCCTCCACTCCCGCGAAGCAATTAACTTCTGCTGTTCTCAGCCCGTTTGTGGGGCTTTGTGACAGCAGCTTAGGAACTAGTACACTTGCTAGCTCCTGCTTTCCCTTCAAGACTGGAGATGTCGATAGAGGGAGGCTCCCAAGTCCGTCGTCCCACCTGCCCCACCCCCCTCCCATTTTAGGTGAGGTTCCCCCCTCTCAGATCCCCGTGTTACTCTTGTGACAGCAAGATCGAATCCCCTAGGGACCCCCGACCCCCCTCAGGAGGTTTCCTTAGAGGTGTGGGTCACAAGGAAGAATGTTCCTTATCAAACTGCTGGATAACCATGGCCCGGGGTCTTTTTGGTCCGTAACCTCAGTTTACCCTCCTGATCATCCATCATCCTTCCTGGGTGGACCCATTTCTTCACCCAAGTTTTCTTTACCTGATCTCGCTGGCTTCAGGATTCTCTTGTGTTCATTTCAGAAGGGGTATATCCTGCCTCTTTTACCAAAACCAGGGCATAGGGAATGCCTTGGTGTTTTCAGCTGTAAAATGGGCCTGATAACACCTCTCATGGTGGTTGTGGCGATGGCAGGAAGTGACATTTGCCCTGAGAAGTATAAAAGGTAAGCGGCTTTTTTCGTGTGACAGCCACCGTTATCATCACATGAGTTGCCTGGGCGTTGGCTATACGCTCCTTGAGGGCCGAAATGTTTAGTATAAATTTAGTCTCTCTCCCCAGGGTTATAACTTATCACTTAGAAATTTATAAATTTAGTCTCTCCCCAGTGCTTGGTCCTCACTATGCTCATCACTAATGTAGTTTTTAAATTTTAATTTAAATCAGTGCAACAGACATGGCTAAATTGAGAAACCACGTGAATACGGAGATACAATGAATGAGTCCGTAGTCTGCTGTGGGAGACGGCATGATAACAGCAGCAAGTGTAGAACCCAGTATCATACAATCGAAACAATATGCTGATGTGATCCCACTTGATGTTATATTATGTACGTATGCACGTGTTTATAGAGAGTAAATTACCTGTCTGTCTTGTTCATCGCCGTAGCTCAGGTACCTTTGGAACCATGCTTGGCTCTTGGTAGGTGGTCAGCAGTTGCACATTTAGAGCATAAATTGATAGAGTAGGGGGTTCCGAGGTACTGCCGTGAAGGGTGTGATTTGCCCTCTCTGATGTCAGACAAGAAAGGTTTCCTGAGGGAGGAGAGAGTTGAGTTGGGTTTTGATGAGTGAATAGGAGTTTCCCCAGACACACTGAGGAGGTGGAGAGGGAGGGGAGAGGAGGATTCCAGGCAGAAGCCCGGAAGGGCAAGACGTCCTCGATGCTTTGGAGATTCCAATGCAGGATTCCTGCGGCGCCACCTCTGGTAGATTTGGTGGAGGATTGTGGTGGGTGGTAGTTGCCAGCACATTTGGAAGTTTCCCCATAGTTCCTCTCCTTCCTTCTCACCATCTCTTTGTGTTTGTCTCTGTGTCCTTCACACCTCTTTGCTGATGTGGGGAAGCTGCACGCTGGTTTGAAAGCCATTCTAAACAGAGTGGCCTCAACACCAATTGGCTTATCGTGAACGGATCCACTTTGACTGCTGTTACTTTAATGGCACCTAAATGATAAATGTTAATAAAAAAGCATTTTCGCTTTGGAAAGCACAATGATATTAGCTGCCAGACTGCCAACACTATTTGCTTTATGGGGAGGGATTTGAAATAAGGGGTTTTGGTGGTTGTATTTTTGCTTCAACAGTTATTTATAGAGGAAGTATGGGCCATTGCGTGTTTATAGTATCTCTTCTTCATGGATGCCCAAGTTATTATTTTTTATTGGTTTGGGTACTTACTTTGCACATTTGTAAACAATTATGTAGTTACGCAGCTGTTGTACCACAGAGGCCATATGCATTTCCATGTTAAGAGAAAATTCCAGGAGGGATTCTCACTGGATACCATCATAAAAGAATTATTGTGGTTCCAAAAAAAAAAAAAGAGAGAGAGACTGGCTCAGAGTTATCATTGAGTTTTTATAGCGTTTGGTGTTAAATAAATTTGATGCTTTTTTTTGTTGCTAACTTTAGAATTGGAGCCAAACTTTATAACTAGGTATGAAGTTTCCACCTGTTTTCCAGACTTGAATGGAAAACACCATGTTTGAATACTTGCGACAAATATCAGTGAACGAATGACTACCTTAATAAATTCTGTGTCCTTCTCCATAATCTCGATGGGGAAAATATATAGCTTAGGAGATTCCCAGTTGTTCTAAGGAAAGTTTTTGAAAAGGAAGGATGTATTTAGGTGACAGATATTTATGGAGACCCTAATACACGCCAGGAATTCTTCTGCTGATTCATACAGGGGAGAAATGAATAAAGGGATGGATAGAGCTGAGGAGAGAGAGATGGGTTAGAGGGTACCGGTCCAGAGTCTGGGGAGAATAGCATCTGGGGCTGTTTTGAAATAAATGGAACTGAAATGTTGTTCATTCATTTTTTTAAAAAAATTCGTAAGGTCGCAGGCACTGTAGAAAGCAGTAGTGTTGAGAGCATGAATGGGTGAGCAGAATTCCTGTCCAGCAGAACCAAGGGGCTTGGTTGGGGTTGTGGTCCTCCCTGTCACACACCTGGCTTCAAATCCAAGCCCCATCACGTATCGTCTGTTTGGTTGTGCGTAATCGCTTTCCTCGCAAAGCCCGTTGTCTGGTCTGTACCGTCATCACAGAAGCAGCCAGTGCACGCACTGTGTTAAGCACAGTACCCAGCACCTCGCCATCGACACAATGCCGGTGATGGGTTATTCTGGGGAGACTCCCCCCGCTGGTCTCCTTAACTGTCCCCCTGCTCATTCATTCTTGTGCGACCACCGCTTGCCAAAACTATCAGGTGGTGTCGGCTCAAGGAGAGAAGGAAAATCAAAAAATACCAAGCATGCCTCAAAAGCGTACGTGGGCTCCTTGGGGAGATTGTCGCATGTGCAGTGAAAACGTCCACAGATGTTACAACAGCCACCCAAGGAAGAGAGCGCCAAGAGGAAATGCTGATAAATGGGAGACACATGTGTTGTTCATTAAGAAAAGGGGGAAGGATTTTAAGTATAGTATTTTAAAAAGGAAAGAGACCCCTGGGCACATTCAAAGAGCCTTTTGAAATAAGCATCTTCATTCAGATAAGTTAGTTTGTCCTATCTTAGGCTGGCTCGTAATATTTCTGTATGTACTCAGCTCGTCTGAAATGTATTAGTAACATTTGTAATTTACCACATGGAAACTATCACTTCACTTTAAGCAGTTGCAAGTTAAAAATGAATCTGTAGGTGAGAGTTTTATCTGTTTCTCTCGTCGTAACAGACATCAATCAAAAACAAAACAAACAACAAAAAAAAAAGGAAAGAAAAACCCAGCATTTATTTGCAGTATTCTTCTGCAAAATACTATTTGTTTTGCTTTACTGTTTTTATTCATTTTAAGCACGTTTTCTCCAAAGTGTTCTACTCCAAGCCAGTCTCAATTCAATTTACAGTGAAAGGTTTTTTTGAGCTTCGATAATTTACATATAAAAGCGTCACTGTACATTTTATAAAACGACTGTGTTCAGAAAACAGCGATTTCAGTTTAATCGTACTGTTATTCTGCACGTTGAAAATGCCTCCCTCTCGCTGCTCGGTCTTACCAGCAACATTCCTTCTTGTCCTAATTTAAAATTGTTAGTGTTTGAAAATTGATGTGCTCCTTCTAGACCCCACCCGTAAGACTTCAGGCCCACTGTGATTTGTCCGATAGACTTGAAGATTATGTGCACACGTGAGGCACAGAGAATCTTCATAATAACCTGAGCGTGACAGGTATATAGCTCTTTCTAAATTATTTTCTTTTTTCTACCAAGAAATTTTGCTTGCCAGTGGCCATATCTGTTTAAAAACAAAAAACAAAAACAAAAACAACACGCAACAAAAAAGCGCTTACACTTACGTCTCAAAATATGCCATGCTCTTTTTTTCTCTTTTCTTTCCTTTTTTTTTTAAAAAAAAAGACACCATTGTTCTGGAAAAGTCCTCAGGAACCAGTCGCTCTACCTCAGGATCTTACAATGTATCTTTGAGAAACAGAGCCAGATGTTCAGGATTTCAGACCACCGTATTTGTCCTAGGAAGCCTGCCAGTGTTTCACATTCTTGACCCTGGAATTGAATGTGAGCCTCTGACTCTATAAAAGAAAACCCTTGACTTTTATGATTCCGCAAGCTTAGGTTACGCTATAAATTTCCACTGGTCTCTGCTTGTTTGTCTCTTGCAGGGTTTCGGGTTATTCCCCAAGTCTATTAGACAAGCGGCATCCAAGTGGCTGCCTCAAAAAGAACATTAGATAATTTCTAGGGGAGAGAATAAACTGCTGTTTAAACAGGAGCCACAAAGCTGTGTTTAAAACTTGTTTGGTCCCTACCAAAAGATAAGTACATCCCCCCTACCCTCCACCTCCTTTCAGAATGAAACCCAGAGATCATCTCCAGAGGCAGAAGAGCCGTCAGGACCACTGATGAGGGTGTGCCAGGGGGTCTCCCTTTCAGTTTTTGGACTTGCTGTTGCCAGCTCCTGCGTTTTATTAGTCCACGGGATGGAGGTAGTTCATCAGTGATCGCTTGTAGATGTGTGTTTATATTTCTCTTAGCCTCACATCTCCTTATACTGTGGTTTTTAATTTGGTTACCACATGGTTTGTGTCTCACAAAGGACGGGTGTCATAAATTTCTTACGGCCCATTATCCTTTCTCCAGTATCCTTAACTTATGTGCCCCATGTCTGGCTGAAGAAAGAAAATATTTTTCCATAATGAAAAGAATAAATTTTTTTCTTCCAATATCCCAGTTCCCTTTTTCCCCTTCAGGTTTTAACTACATCACAATACTGTTCGCATTTACCTGTTAATTCCTAGGTCCTTTTGAAAAAATACACGTGGTGATAACAATTATTCTTGTTGTTATTATATGAGGATGTTTAAGGCCAGAGGTGAGGGTATTTTCTTTAGAAGTCCTCACTGTTAAGTTCAGGGCAGTCTGAACCACACAGTTTAGAAAAATTTACTCTGTAAAGAAAGGATATATGCTTTGAAATCTGAGGGGCTTGGGTTCAAAATCTGATCCCACCACTTACTGGCTGTGTGACCTTGGAGAAAGATCTTAACCTCTCTGAGTCTTTTCTGAAATACTGAGTGATCGAGAGCATCCTCACAGGGGTGCTCTGGGGGTTGATGAGGGAAGGTATACGTAGTGCTGACAGGTAGCTGGGGCTGTATAGATTCTCCCTTCTTCTTTCCTACAAATAAATGGGCCCTGCCTTCTGTCCCAACAAATAGGCGTGTAGAGCAAAAACAAACATATGTACAGAAGCTGGAATATTTGACATCAGTACAATGCCGGGAAACCCATCTGTATACATGCAGCTGTCCTTTAGTGCTTATTGCCCACTAAGGAGCTACTTATATAAATTATTAAATAAATTAGAATCCAGCCATTTTTCTTCTTTGAAGGTGGTATCTTGAATATTAGTGCTGTTTTTTTTTTAATTAAGATGCTGCAGTCTTGACCAATATCATATCTTCCTTCACGTGCCTTGATTAGGATCATGATCACAGATTCCCCAGTCCCATGAAAGGTATAACTAGGATGATTCATTTATTCGCTCAGCATCTGAGTGTCAAGACGGGCCAAAGAGATTGAGGAAACAGCCAGCACAGGGCATGCCCCTCCGTCTGTTCAGGGGAAGAGACCAAGGCCTGGGGACAACCAGACCGACCACAGCCTCTGGTAGTGGTCACAGTCACTGACTCCAGGGTCATAGGGACTTGGGCTTCCAACCCAGCTCTGCCAGGCAGTCGTACGACATGACTTTGGGCAATTTTACTCAACCCCCTTGGGCTGTTTCCACATCTGTGAAGTGGAGATGATAACAGTGTCTAACTGATGGAGATGTTTATGGATTAAATGATCACAATAACATCTGAAAATGACTATGAAATAGACATCAGTTGTCACTGTTCCTGGCATGTAGGAAGCACCTGTCAAATAGTGGCAGCGTCGTGGTTGCCACTGTATTTTATTCCACGGAGTGCCGTCATTCTGTCTTTCCAACAGCCATCTCATACATCTGACGGCTGTGAGGGCGATGAGACTGCAGGAGTAGAAGAGGGACAAAACTGGAGCAAGATGTAAAGAAACTATAGCTTGGTGGGGTTTTTGTTTTTGTTGTTTGTTTTTTAATAAACAGGGATAGAAACTGATGCGAAGAGGCTGGGAATTGTGTGCACCTGGATTAAACCAGATAACATTTGTAAGGACTAGGGGAGAGTGAGGAAAGGTAAAGGAAAAACATGGGCTGCTGCCCTGTTGGTCAACACAAGTGGCGAACGGGGCATCCTCCTAGGATGGTCAAGCTTTCTCAGTAGTTACAGAGCATCTCCTTTCTTCTTTATGTTTTAAGTTCACTCTCCAGCAGTGGTACCCAACTCTGCTAACATATTAGAATCACCTAGGAAGCTTTTGAAACATCCCAGCACCATAAAGCATAGTATCTTGCTTTTGGAGTCAATGTCTGTGATGGTGTGGCCTTTGCTATTCAAAGTTTCCCCCCATGAAGACCGAGGCAGCAGAGGTAAGGGTGGCTGCAGGATGCCCGATTGCTCCGGGCTGGGATTATAAACGAACAGAAGCCACAAATACATCTCCCGCCTTGTTTTTACCTGCATATGTCTCTCCTCCGCGCGTCCTCATATTCTTTCATGCTTCTCCCCCACTTTTTGTTTCCCACCTCTCACAGATCCGGAGAGCTGGTGTGTCACATCCACAGTCCCGCTGCAAATCCAGCCATTTGGAGCCCCCTCCGGGGTCACTCCTGACAGCTGCTCCCTGCGTTCCCATCTCTGCCAAGGTCAGCAATGGACCTTGCTCTTCATTCCTTGGCATCAGACTAAGCTACTTGATGTAACAGATAACCCTAAAGTTTCAGTGATTGAACACGTAATTCTGAATATAGTAAGGATTCATTTATCGCTCTGGTCATGGTCTGTGGTGGGTCGTTCAGGGACCTAGGCTTTATCCATCCAGGAGCTTCACCGTCCACCCCCTGAGGGCCTCCGTGGTAGCCCTCGTCCAGGCCCAGCAGCCGGGCAGCGGGAGGAAGCATCAGCCACGCGGGGTGTTTCTGGGCCAGGCTGGGGAGCAGCACCCCTCACGTCCACCCTCATTCCCCGGCAAGAATCAAGGATGTCCTGGAAGACGAAAGAAGCGGGTCAGGAAGGCTCTAACGCGTCTTCGCCTCATCCCCCCGTTCTGGGTCTCAGCCCTCCATTTACAATCTATGATTAAATCTTCACGGGGTGCCTATTACCGCTGGGACACTCTTCTAGGGGCCCTGGGTACCAGCAGTGACCAAAGCCCCTGGTGATGAAGTAGTTGGATTGTATTATCTCTGCAATACCTTGCAGCTTAGATTTTCCACTGTGTTCTATGAAAATGAGAGTACTCATTGACATAACTTTTAGCAGCAACTCATAAGAGTAGCCATCGTTTCCTTCCCTCCTTCATTCATGCCGCTGCTTCTTCCAGAAGAAGGTAAGGCTCATCGTTCTTAGCGATGAGACTCGTTACTATAATCCACTCCTAGAGTTATGGGCACATGCTGACTTCATTCGGTCAGGCGGGCCAAAGGCCCTTGATTCGGGGAATTTGGAGAAGCATCCCCACTCGTGTGAAGTCCTCTGGTGAAATGACAAAACCCCCAGGACTGGGAAGGCATTTCCATGCACATCCCTCTCGGCTTACATCAACATCATCTCATTGCCCTTGGGATGGAAAACCACATTCTGTAAGCGCTGCGTAAATACCGCACGACCGTTTCCTGCACCCTCCAAGAGACAGTTTCTGGGGAGCAGTGAACATGATTTGATGAGGTTTTATGTGTATGTGGCGCTTTCCAGACCCATCTCATCCTCACTTCTTTCCCTTAAGAGCTTCTCAAGGGTAACAATGTGTTTTATCTGTTTCCCTTTGCATTTCAGGAGGCTGAGCACCTTGTTAAAGAGCCTCCGACATCTAGTAGGTGTTTTATAGGTGCCGGTTGCTTTCATGGGCCACCTTGGCTTCCCCGGGCCCAAGGTACGTTGTTGTAACACAGTCCCACAAACTGGGCAGCTTAGAAAACAGACGTGCATTCTCTCACAGGTCTGGAGGCGAGAAGTCCCAGATCATGGTGTCAGCAGGGCCCCGATCCCCCGCAAGGCTCCAGGGGAGAATCTGTTCCATGAAAGGTATTGCTACTGGTATTGCTGGCAGCCCTTGGTGTCACGTGGCTTGTACGTGCGTCACGCCAGCCTCTGCCTCCATCCACCTCCTTTCTCCTCGTGTGTCTGTCTCTTCTTATAAGGACACCCACCAGTCATTGAATCAGGGCCCATCTGCAAATGCCTTATTTCCAAATGAGGTCACGTTCGCAGGCACTCGAGTCCAGGATTTCTTCGTATCTTTTGGAGTGACACAGTTCAACCCGCAATATGCAGCATCCCCACCTGAAAAGCACCACCATCCATCAGCCTCTGAGTGCCAATATTTCATTCGGTACCGAATTCATTCAGGTTTGATGGATGAACATGTGAAGGAACAAACAAACCAGTGAGTTTACGAGGTGGCTGGGTGTTTAGGGAAGCTTTCTTCAAGGAGATGGCCTTATTGCTTAGGACTCATCCACACGAGTCCAGGGGAAATAAATCTTTTAGGAGGGAAAAAACCCCATGACTCACCTTCTCTTTTGGCTTATCATATGGGATGTGGGGAGTCTTCCATTAGAGAACCGCCAGGGCTCTAAGAATCCTGAGAACTCAGTAGCCACAGGAGGCGGTAGGAACTGGTCAATGATTTTAAAATTCCAATCACTCTACTCCCTTCGGGATAACAAATGATCGTCATTAGTGAAGTCACCCAACTTGCAGTATCAAGTCGTCTGCAGATCAGTTGACACGGGTGTCACCGTAGCAGCCAACACGCTAGTTTGGTGTTAATTTAAGATAAGGTCGAAATTGGTTGGTATCATTTGTGGGAAGTTGCTTGTTTTGTTGGTTTTTTGCTTTTGTTTTTAAATGAATCTGGTTTGACCGGGCTGTGTAAGCCCCAGGAGTACTTACAGGTGGCTCACACCTCGGCCCATGTTTAATTGCCTGTGTTCCTTAGAGAGAGGGCTGGTTCTTGACGTAGCAGCCTGACGTGTGCAAGGTTAGAGCTGGGGTTAGAACTTGGAGCAAAGAAGCACACCCGCATTAAGGTGCCAATTGCTCTACTTTTTAAGTGATTTCCAGATCCTTTTGTAGAATGTGTGACTTCGAAGATACACACGTGCACTGTGTCTCCTCTGGAAATCTTTCTGGCGTTGGTTCCTTTGAGCATGCCCGTGTTGCAGTGCAGGTGTGACAAAGCAAAGGAATGTAAACTTCTTTCTGCTTTTTTTTTTTCTTGTTAATTCCTTCTTTTGCTCATCCCATTCTCACCCGTCCCTTTCTCACCTTCTTTCCCTCCTCTCTTTCCTTCCTTGTTTCTTGAGACCTTTTCATTTGTGGAAGTCATTACCTTGAGATTGGTGACAGGCAGCATAAAGCAGTCCCACTGGCCTTTGGGGGATAATGTGGGGGGTTATCATGACCATGATGATGATAACGGGTGGGGAGACTGTAAGAAGGGGAGGCGAGGGCAGGATGCAGGGTGTGTAGTTTTCCTCTGCTGTGAATCCTTTCTGTCGTGGTTTCATACTTGCCGGCAACGTCTTTCCCAACAAAAGAGTCTAAGTCCATCCTTGAATGGGGCCACCCTTACTGACTTCTGAGTTGAGGCCATAAAAGGTGACACAGCTTCCATCTGTTTCTGCCTCACTCACGGGGTGCTCAGTCTTGGAACCTGGCCGCCAGGCTGTCAGGAAGCTCAATCTCAGTCACGTGCAGACACCGTGCAGAGAGGCCCCTGTGGACAGGAACCGAGGCTGCCTCAACCATCAGGCCCGAAGTGAACTGCTGAGCCTGCAGGTGATTCCAGCTTCCCAACCTTGTGAGACAGGGACCCACTGTCCCCCTGGCGCCCTCTGCAAATTCCAGACTCACAGAATCCATGAACAGAAGAAGCGACTGTTTTACACCTCTGAGTTTTATGATAATTTGATGCACAGGTGGGAAAATTGGAATCTATTCTAATCAATATCCTTAGCTAATTTTTTTTATCAGAAATTAAACCTTTATACTTAATTAACCACCTGTGGGCATATCTGAGTTTAAGGAAATTGACTCAAATCGTTTAATTAAGTTAAATAAAATAGAAGTAAATCCATGAAAATTAGTTGAGATATTCCTGGTCCGTGCTGTTTTCCTATGGCTTTTGGATCCATGGCAGGCAGGAGTGATTGTTCCTGTAATTCTGAGGAAGGGCTGGGGAATTATCTCTGTTGGCTCTGACTTCCTCCTTTCCTGAGACCGAGTGTGGTGTTTTCACAAGAATAAAGAAGTGCAGTCCTTCTGTGTCATCACTGATGTTGGGTGCACGGCTTTTTATTGTCTCTTGTCTTTTCTCACTAGACTTTTTCTAGAGCCGTTCCTTTACCACCACTGCCCTTGTTTTGTGGTTTTTCACATTTTAATAATGCGAAACAGTGTTTCCCAAACTTCACTTTTATAGCACCTTCACAACTTTTGTCCCATATGCTTTTCTGATATCTTGTTTGTTTTTAATGTATCTTTGTATATACTCAGATTCATGATTACAGCTGTTTATAAGGAAAGTTTTATATTACTAATATAAATGGAAGACTAGTATCATTTATCATAAATATGATATTCATTAAAAAATTACTGAGCTGCAAACAGTGGTTTTAAATTCTAGTTAGATACTTGTGGTTGCCAGTGGCTCCGAAATTGGAGTGTTTGGTGTTGAAGAAAAAGAAACATTAACACGGGACTCTTGTTTTTTTCTAATAAGCACAGGATTGTAAATGAATTGAAATGGGAGGGTTTTTTCCCCTTCATGTATGTCTCAGGAGTATAGCCTAAGAAGTCTTGACTTTACCTGTAATATCTGCATGTCACTTTTGCCCATGGCAACTTTCCGTAGTCCTCCTCATCAGAACTTTGTCAATATTTGTTGTGTCCTTGACCCTGCTTGTCTGTGGGATTCTTAAAGGGCTGTTGGCTGTCATTTCTAGTGACTGGAGCTATCTCCATACCTACTTGAGAAATATGTCAGGCCCTTAATCTGTTGGAGCTGGAGGACAGAGTGAGTTTATATGTAACTAGGGCTGTGATGATTAATTTTATATATCAGCTTGACTGAGCATTGGGTGTGCAGATACTTGGCCACACAGTTTTGCAGGGGTGTTGTGACGGTGTTCTGGATGAGAAGGACATTTGAATCTGTAGACTGAGTGAAGTAGATTGTCTTCCCTAACATGGGGGGAGGAGGGGTTGCTCATCTAATCAGTCGAAGGCCTGAGCAGCACAAAAGAGTGACCCTCTCAAGGGCAAGGGGGAGCTCCTCCTGCCTGAGCGCCTGGGTCTCTTCCCTGCCTCTAGACTCGAACGGAAACTTCAGCCCTTCTTGAGCAAGCCTGCCGGCTTTCAGACTGGAACGTACACCATCAGCTCTCCTGGGCGTCCAGGTTGCCACCTGAAGACGTCTCGGCCTCCATAATCACCTGAGCCAATTCCTTATCATTCATGGAGACAGGGATGAGTGACCGTACATGTGTACCCTGTTGATTCTGCCTCCCTGGAGAACCCTGATTCGTATGGAGGCAGGATTCTGTTTTGAGGTGCTTTGACTCCAGACGTCGTTCAGATGTGACCTGTCAACACTCCAGGTGGATGCTGAGTCGTACAGGTGTTGGCGCTCTCATCCACGGATCCCCGTTTGGTGTCTGTAGGCACATGTCCCCCCAGCCCCGAGGAGAGAGCAGACCGTTCCCCACCCTCCGCATCTTCATCTTCTCCTGGAGCCACCATGCCTTCCTCAGCCACCGTAGTACCTGGACCCTGTCCTGGTTCATTTCCATGCTGGCACCAGGGGTCTCCGATGTCACAGAATGTTCGAGACGGAAGCCCAAGATTCCCCACCTGCTTTGTTCTTGGGGTGTCTGCGAGGCCTTGTGAGTCACAGGTGCTCCGTGGACAGAATCCATGCAGCTGCCTCTTCCCCACCTGGACCAGGGATCCAAATACCCTCGTGTCTCCCCATGAGTCCTGTATACACTTGCCATCTTCCTCTGACCTCTCCGTCGGTTGCCAGCGCAATTTACCTGTCAGACAGCTGGTAAACCCACCTCCAGAGATTCTGGCCTTGGTTGATTCACTGTACTCTGTGTCATAAACAGAGTCACCTGCAAGGAGAGCCTGACACAGGGATTTCGCGGCACGTGCTGTTCTGAGGGCGTGTTCTCAGGAGAAACCTGGAATGGGTGAGGAAAACAAGGTAGGAAGGGGAAAGGAGGCAAGAGAAGACATGCGCTCAAGGGATAGCTAGATTCGGCCTGATGCTCAGGGGGGCTCTGGGGTGTAAATGGCACCTCAGAGCTGTCCCACCTTGAGGCCAGAGGGCCAGGCTGTTTTACCCCCATATCCAGCGGTCATAGGCCATCCCCCTGTGGGGGCTGCCTCTTCCCAGGTGTCTTGGACGTCAGGTGAACAAGGACATCGGGCGAAGATCATTCTCCAAAGAAGGTCACAAAAGCTGGGGGGCGCTACAGGGGCTGATGAAAGGGGACCCGACCACAGCACCAACAGCTTCTGCTGCTCCCCTGGAGTCGCCTTCGGTGCCCCTTATCCTCACATGCAAAACCAGGCGTGTCCTCAAATTTACGCTTACGCACAGAACACAGTATTTTTCATATATATCTGTTGTACATCTTACTATTACCTTAGTCACAGAGGCCCATGAAACAGATTCCAGAATAGACACTAGGTTTGTAGAATGAAAAGTGGGAGTGGGGGTTTAGAAGTAATTGAATTTACTGGCTCATGTTAAAAGAGAAGGTACAAACATGTAGGTATCAGAGATGACGACCTGGTCCTTGGCTGACTCCCACGGCCCTTCCTTACGTGATTTCCATCTTGCAGAGACGTGCGCAGTGCATGTGAAGAGGAAATGCCTGCAAGGCTCTGGGTTACATCTTGGATGGTTTCTCTCGAAGTCACTCCTTTGCCTCACCTGGCCTCCCAAAGGCCACGAGCTCCCAGCCAGGCATTTCCCTTCATCAGCATTTCTTGTTCTGAATCCAGGGTCTCCATTCCAGGAAGAAGGGGCTCACGTGATTCCGTGAGTCCTGTAACAGGGACCTTGCTGTCAGAGCCTGGCAGGGTTGCACAGCCTTAAGCAGCTCACAGTGGGTCCCTAAGTGGCAGCTGCCACCTGCCAGAAAGTTCCAGGTTCTGATTGCGTCTTTCTGAAAAACAGTTCTATTAGGTAAAAGTGACATTCGAAAGCCCCGGTGTGTGTCTGATACATGAAAGTTCAGAAGGTCGTCTCAGAGAGGAGGCTGCAGTCCTTTGAAGATTCCAGGAGCCGCTGGAGTCAAACAGATGCTTTTCCTCCTTCCTCACATTGTGTATTAACTGCTCTTGCCACCCATAGAAATAGAGTCGTTGTCAGGATTGCTGTTTTGTTATGATAATAATTAGACACAAAATCGGTATTTACATGTGACTCATCATCTGAAGATCCGCCCTCTGTAAGGCTCTAGAGTTGTCGAGTCAGTCTGGCTCCACTTAGCCAAGGAAAGGTCGTGAAGACAATGGGATTTTCACGTAATGAGACCTCCACCGCTTTGGGACTCTTGGCATATTAAAATACGAATGTATCTGTGGTTTTCTCGCTTTTATTCTGCAAGTGCGTTTGTACAAAACAGCCACTCGTTTGCCCAGTCCCTTCACACTCCCTCACGTGTCTCATCATCCTTGGTGGTTTGGGAAGCCTCCCTGCTGCCGCGATGTCTTGCTTCTCCCTGCTGAAATGCGCCGTCAGTGAGCCAGATGACACTGCCCATTTGACAGGTGTGGGTGCGGGCAGAGGCCACCACTGGGCTCCGACCAGGGCTGTCTGGTTCTGGCACCCATGCCCCCAACCACAGAGCCACGCTGCCCTCGCCCTGAAGATCAGGAGGTAGAGGGTGGACAGAAAACTTCCCCTAAATGTTGTCCCATCTTCACGTTTTTGTACCCACGAGGCCGTGCTATTTCTTTGCTCTTATTACGGGGACCCCCTAAAGGCCACATCCTGCGTTGCCAATTTAGTCCTGGACCTGGTAGGTGTAGGGTGATGGGCCAAGTTCAGTGGCGAGGAGCCCTGGCTCCCTGGTTGACTCTCCTTTATCTGTCATTGGAGTAGAGCCTAGGGTCCAGCATTCTGTTCCACGGCTAACAAGTCATGGAAGCTTGAGGCAGGTCACCAGGAACCTCTGTAACCTGGGGTGACTTCCCAGCTGCGCTGTGACCGCCCCAAAGCTGAGGCGATGAATTTTCTTCTGGATCCTCAAGTCCCAGACTGCAGACGTGTTTGCTGAATGAATACGTGATCTTCAGGACCATTCTTGTATTGGTTCAAGGGAGGATGATTTGTACACAGACCCTCTCCTCCACACTTAGACCATCAGGACCTTGTTTAGGCAAAAATTATTGAGGAGCCTACTGGGTGCTTTGTGCTTTCAGAAAGCAATTACGCATCTCCAGACGTTCTTAGGGTTCCCCTAAGCTCTGGGAGAGTGTTATAGTTGGAGGACAGTAGGCCTGACATACAGAGGCCTGAGCTGGGATGGGTGTGGAGAGACCCCTCATGACATGAGAAACAGGATGTGTTACTGAATAATTGGGGTCCGACAGAACAGGAAAATTCTGCATTTCTTGTCACACACACACACACACACACACACACACCCCCACCCCTCGGTAAAGTTAGATAACTCACTCCTTCCAGATTGTTTCCCGAAAGGAGACACTGCTTCAGGAGCCAGGCACTGAGGTCCACCCCCATTGTCCCCACCTTCCAGCACCTAAGGGACTCCGAGGGGGGCCCCTCTGCCCCCGCGGACTCGGCTCGGCCGCCCCCAGACACAGCCAGCGTCTGCCTCAGCCCTCTGTTCTCCGCAGCGCTTCTGAGCTGGAAAACAGCTTTGTCTTCTGAGAACCCCATTTCTTAGAAAGAAGCCCCAGCGCCCGCCGCCTGAGGTTGAAAGGAGGATTCAGGAAGGGCTGGGCCTCAGGGCTCGTCTGCAGTCCTGACCTGACTCAGCCCGTCCACCGTGCCCGTGCGTTTCTCTGTGAAATGACCCATCGGGGGGCTGCGGAAAGTTACATCCTGCAGCTTCATCTGGCGCAGAGCAAACGCTGACGTGATTTGTGAAGATAGTCCTGGTAATGATGGTTGGCAGTAAGCGTGAGCCTGGACCTTGGTACCCCCGCTGGCTGCAGGGGCGGGGGAACAGCCTCAGGACAGATTAGGAGGCCCCTGCGGAGGAGCAGGGATTCAGAGGTCCAGGTGCAGAGCAGGATGCTAAGTGTAACAGAGGTGCCCCTCCTCCCGGGCGTGGGGGTGCCAGTTAATGCCTCTTAGTGCTGGAAGGGGACTTGGAATTGATTTGGCAAAAAGGTTAATGCGTCGTTATGGCTGCCAGTTGGCCGATTGAATCGCTAGTAATTGGGGCAGGGGAAGCATTTAATTTGACACACCGAATGCAGGTCCACCAGCGTGGGTATCATAGTTGCCGCAGTTTCTCAGCGTACGTGCGTGTGTGTTTGTGTGCGTGTGTACACACACGTGTGCGTGTAGCTCAGACACGCGCCTGCTTTTACTCCTTTCCTCCCCGCTGTGATACAAGGGTTGTCGTTCCCATCTTCTGCCAGCTCACCGGCCCCCACCCACAGCCCCCAGGGAACACGGGACAAGAGTTTATTTGTCTCTTATGCCGTGTCATTGGAGAACCGTGTAAATACAGCCTCTTCTCGCTCATAGACCAGGGCTCTCCTGAGTGGCCTGCAGCCACCATGCTGCACGAGGCAGTGGTCAGCCAACCGCAGCCCACCACCAGATCTGGTTTTTGTAAATAAAGTTTTATTGAAACACAGTCACGCCCTTTGTTTAGGAACTGCCTGGGACTGTGTTCACGGAACAAGGGAGAGTTTAGCTGTCCCACACAGTCTAGGCGACTTACTGCGTCCTTTTCTCCTTTTCGGAGAACACAATTGCTGATCCCTTAGGGTTGCCAGATTTAGCAAATAAAAATACAGGATGCTCATTTAAATGTGAATTTTAGCGAAACAATGAAAAACGTTTTAGTAAAACTGTGTCCCATATTTGACTGGGCAACCTGTGTGTTTTAATCTGGCTACCCTGCGAGCCTTGCACTAGCCTTTGGGAAGAAAACATTGGAGATTCTGTTTATATTTATCTTTTATCTCATCCCATTTCACTTCCCATTTCTTTGAATGTTCTGTAATACTACACCTAGAGGTATATACATCATTTGTGGATATATAAGTGTACAGCTCTTGGTGGGTATGTTCAGAATTAAATTTTACTGCTAGTGGTGCATGATCTAAGCAGTTTGGAGGCCACCAGGGGAGCAGGAAAAACTCCCACCCACAGGACCAATCGAGGTTTCCGGTGTGAAGCGTGGCAGAAGGAAAGAAAGCAACGTCCAGCCCTGGCTGGTCTAGTTGTTTAAACACCCTGGGTTCTGGGTCCTCTTGTGGATGTGGAGATAATAGGCCCTTCCTAGACGGGGTTATTGTGAAAACTCATTGGATGTTCATATCTCCAGTGTTGACCGGAGCCTACAGGATGTAGTAGGTGCTCTTTGAACGTTCTCTTTCCTTCTACTCCAAGGAAAGTAAATCTCCAGGGAATGGAAAGCACAGAGGGTCCCCAGAACACTGAGCAAACTTCCCTCAAATTGGGCCTTCTCCCTCTCACATCCTTCTGGCCACACCAGTGACTCACGCGGGGGTTAAGCTGTTTGTGTCTGGAAAGTCAGAGCACTCTGCCCTGTGGTTTCAGTTCACATGGGGTTTGGCGACACAGTTTTGTTTTCACTTCGGTTTATCGTGTGAGTTTGCACCCTTCACCTCTTTGGTAGCTGGCGTTCTTGCGAAACTTTGCGGGGATTCATTGGAAGTTGTCCAGTCAACACCCACCGCCATGACTGTCATGGTTCGTGGAAAGAACCAGGCAGTGGCGTCCAGTTAGGCAATGGCCGCTTCCTGGGCATCCAGAGAGAGGCAGGACAGGGCCCTGGCTTCTGGGAGAACAGAAGGGACCTCGTTACTGTCTCCCAAGCATGATCCCCTCCACCCCCAACACACAGCCTGCAGCTGTGCCTGAGCAGGAAGTGAACTGGTCCAGCCCCCGAAGGAAAAGCCCACCTTTCTCCTGGGAGGAGGTGCTTGAGCACCTTTTTCTCTGTGTGGCAGAGGTCTGAGTGGCTTCCTTGCTAAGCAGCATGGCAAGTCCGCCCCTGATTCTTATCTGTTCCCAGGGCAAGGCAGAGGCTAGCGGAGGAGAGCCACTCTTCCTGTCCAGAAGAGCAAAGGTGTCTCCTCCCTTTGCAGATGAGGTGACAGTCATGAGTCGGGAAGGGGAACATTGGCCCTGTTTGTCCCTCGGAGGCCAGCGGTCCCGTCTCTTGTCATCCTAGAAAGGAAGTGGTGTTTTCCACCATTCATTTCTTCTTTCACCAGCAAATTCTTCCTGGGGATGTACCCCACTTCGCTCCAAGTACTACACATGGGGGATACCAAGATGATTAGGACTGAGCTACCCTCAAGACGCATTGTTTAGAAGAAAAATCAGAAAAGTCATAGACATTTTTAAGGCAGTGTGACGGGTATCAGGGCGCAGGAAAGCAGTGTGTGCTTTCAGAGTGCTGTGCAGAGATATTTGACAAACATGAGAAGGTGGTGCTTCATCTGGGCTTTGAGGCCTGAGTAGGAGTTTGCTAAAAGAAGAAGAGGTGTGAGAAGGGCATAATAAGCAGAAGGAAATAGGACTTCTAAAGCTCCCAGGCTCAAAACTGCAGGGTGTGTCTGAGAAGCTGCACCGGATTTTTGGTTTTTATTTACTTGTTGGAGTAGCTACAGGAGCATTGTATGCAGAGGAGGCAAGAAGGGACCAGATAAGGGAGGGGCTGTGGGCTATACTGTATTTCTAGTACCTGAAGGCAAAATAGAACATAGGAATTCCTAAGGAGATGAAAAGTGAAATGCGCCTCTTGACCTGAAAGCCCATTTGACTAAAGTCATCAGTTAAGCAAAGCAGAACAAAACTCACATTCCTCTCAAAGCTTTCACGGCCCCCAGTTTCCTGCCACATCCAGGCTTGATTCCTCCACGCAGAGCTCACAGCCTGCCGTGATCCGATCCCTTCCTGATGCTGGCTTCCCCAGCGCCTGCCTGCTCCCCGGCACACATCGCCTATTCCAAGCGCCAGTGCTGCCTGCCACTTGCATTTTACTGAGTGAGAAACGGGGGTCCCGAGAGGATAAAGAACTTACCTAAGGAGCTCGAGCCAGTTCAGAGCAGAGTTTGGACTTGAACCTGTGTCTCTGTGTCAAAGCCAGAGTCCTTTCAGCCAGGCTCTTTCCTGGAAGCACTCAGCCTGATGGCACTTGATCAGTTCCTGTCGGTGGGCTGATTGATCACAGTCAGATTTCTTAGCCGGCCTTGGCTGAGCTGGGCAGATTCCGCCCCCGGGCCCTCCGCCACCCGCTTCCAGAGCCCAGGTTTCCAAGGCTTCTCGCCATGGGTACTTGGCTTTGAGAAAAATGAGAATATTTTTCATGCTTGTGTATCCCGACCTTTATTCCCTGCTCACTCATAACTGAGCCGGGTGTGGAAATGCGCGATATGGGGGGACCTCCTTTTCATGTTCCTGTTTGGGGGTCCCTCCCCAGAGAAGGGTTAGTGGGAATTGTCTCTCTTTGCCTCTTTTTCTTGGATCTGCTCGGAAATGTAACATTTTAAAGGCCTTCTTGGCTGGAAGATTTTTTATTGTAAACATAAAATGTTCATTGAAACATTAAACATTTTACAGCTGTTTTTCAGCACATAAATTTTCATAGATACCCACCCCCTCACTGCCACACCCTTCTCCTCCTTTTTCTTTTTTTCTCCGCTCACATAGTGCCAAGACCAGAGCTGAGGATGAGTAGGGGGGCTGGATCACAGATAAAATACAACAGGCGACCTTGGTCATCCAGTTCGGGAAGGCACCTTGTATTTTACCCCGGTGAGCAATGTGCAGCTTCCAGAACCCTGCCAAGGAAAGCAAAGGGTCCCTGCTTCTTCCCGGCCCCGACTTGAGCCACCGTGAGGCTCAACCCTGTGTCAAGGCTGCAGAGCCTACCGGGCAGACCCAAAACACGTCTCCTCTCCCAAGCGGAGCTGACGAGGGCTGCCTCTGAGAAAGCCAAAAGCTGCCAGGAGGCCAGGGCAGAGACGGCACAGGCCAGTCTGTGATTTGTCTAAGGGCATCCCTCCCTTCTGATTGGATAATCTGTGTGTGGTTTGGCTCCTCTTCAAAGCCAGGTCCAGCAGAAAGTTGACCTAAATGGGGCAGAATGAGGCTGGGGCTGAGAGGCCAGGGGTGTGGGTCGTGCACGCAGCGGTGACGGTCACAGCTCTGCTAAGCTTTGATCCTGCTGCGTCCTCTGGGAACATGCACCATTTCCCATGGACCATGGATAACAGGTCTCTTCGGCCCTGTCACACTCCACGGGAGTCATACCACACAGGTTCCCCCACTATCCCAAAGTAGAACTTCCTAGGAAACCTTTCATAAGCTGAGATGGCATAAAGCGAGAAGCAGTTACCTTAGGACATGTCTTGCTAATTGATGCACAAAAACACATGGAGGTAAAGCCGAGGTGCTCACACAGTTCAGAGCTACCGCGGCTTGATGCTGAGATGCTGAGTGTGGTCCTGGGGAAGGAGCTTGACAGGGCCACTCTCGCTGCTTCTGGTGGCTCTCTGCAAAACCAACACTGAGCGTGGTTTTTGCTCTTTATCTTTTTTTGGTGTAAAAGTGAAAATCCTTTTGGGATTTCTTTCAGGTAGATAAAAGAGGTACTAATATAGGTCTTTTGTAAAAGCAAAGTGGCATAAAGCAAGTTTTCAAAAAGCAGGGGATTCCTGTATCTGACTCCCCTTGCCGTGGCCTCCTGATGGGTGAAGTCCCTTGCTCCTTTCTTCTGCCCGTGGAATCTTAGCCAACATGAAGTGAGCAGAGTCTGGAAATGCAGTGCATGACTGGGTTTTCCCTCTCTCACTCTTCTTATAGCCAGTGCCTATGCAGCTGGAGCCTCGGATAAGACACATAACGTGTACCTGAACCCGCCTTTCAGCTTGGAGCCAAGTTCAGCCTAGCCCAGGTGACACTTAGGCAACCCCCAACCAACCCATAGCCCAGGGAGTGAGAAAAAGAAACATTTGTTCTTGTGAACCACCGAGGTTTCAGGGTTGCTTGTTACGTGGCATTATCATGCCAATGGCTGACTTACACAGGCCCCAGTGGCTTTGTGTTCCACTTAGAATACATATATCTACACTGTCTACCAGAGTTTGCCTATACTTCAGGCCTGGAATCCTGCCTGCCTTGCAGGCTTTATTTCACACCATGCATAGTCTTGGTCAGTGCCCTCCAGTCACTTTGGTATTCTTTCTGTTCCTCAGTCACACAAAGCCTATACCTGCCTCAGGGCCTTTGCACACATTGCTCCTTTTGCCGTGGCTGGCTCTTTCTCATTTTTCTGACTCAATTATCACTTCCTCAGAGGCCCACCCTGACCACCCTATCTAAATAAAAACAATAACAATAATCATCATTTCATTATTTATTGAGTGTTCCATTACATACCAGACTGTGTTCTTAGCATCTCATAACAGCCCTGTGAGACAGGTACTATAATCAGTCTCCCTTTTGTATAAATGAGGTGTTGAGGCTCAGAGAGGCTTAGCAAGATGTCTGACTTAGTAAATGAGGGAGGCAGTTTCAAACCCTGTCCTTCCTACCCTATTTCTTTTCTTCTGAGCAACTTAGAACAATCTGAATATGTAAACATTTGTTCCCTCCTTTACTGTCTGTCTCTTCTTCCCTACAGAGTCAGCCCATGAGCTTGCACAGTGTGCAGGGGAGGTGCTATGAGGACAGCCAGGGAGCAGATAGGTAGTCAACATCCTGGAGCTCAGTCCTAGTTCTTTTTTTAAAAAAATTTTTTGAAGGATAGTTGATTTGTAATGCTGTGTTAATTTCTGCTGTATAGCAAAGTGACTGAGTTATACACACACACACACACACACACACACACACACACGTATTCTTTTTCATATTCTTTTCCATTATGGTCTATCACAGAACATTGAATACAGTTCCCTGTGCTCTACAGTAGGACCTTGTTGTTTATCCCATTCTATATGTAATAGTTTGCATCTGCTAATCCCAAATTCCCAATCATTTCCTCCCCCAACCCCTCCCCTTGGCAACCACAAGTCTGTTCTCTATGTCTGTGAGTCTGTTTCTGTTTTGTAGATATGGTCATTTGTGTTGTATTTTAGATTCCACAGATAAGTGATATCATATGATATGTGTCTGTCTCTTTATGGCTGACTTCATTTAGTGTGATCATCTCTAGGTCCATCCATATTGCTGCAAATGGCATTATTTCATTCTTTTTTTTTTTAAGCTCTTCATTGGAATATAATTGCTTTACACTCTTGTACCAGTTTTTGAGGTACACCAAAGTGAATCAGCTGTATTTGTACATATATCCCCATACCCCCTCCCTCCCGCGACTCCCTCCCACCCTCCCTGTCCTGGCCCTCTAAGGCATCACCCATTATCGAGTTGCTCTCCCTTTGTTATACAGCAACTTCCCACTAGCTATCTATCTTATATTTGGTAGTGTATCTATGTCTATGCTACTCTCTCACTTCATCCCAGCTTCCCCTTCGCACCCCCCCAACCCCGTGTCCTCAAGTCTGTTCTCTACATCTGTGTCTTTATTCTTGCCCTGTCACTGTGTTCATCAGTACCATTTTTTTAGATTCCATATATATGAGTTAGCATAGAGTATTTGTTTTTCACTTTCTGGCTTACTTCACTCTGTATGACAGTCTCTAGGTCTATCCACCTCATGACATATAGCTCCATTTCATTCCTTTTTATGGCTGAGTAATATTCCATTGTATACATGTGCCACATCTTCTTTATCCATTCATCTGTCAGTGGACATTTAGGTTGCTTCCATGTCCTGACTATTGTAAACAGTGCTGCAATAAACATTACGGTACATGTTTCTTTTTGGATTATGGTTTTGTCTGGGTATATGCCCAGTAGTGGGATTATTGGATCATATGGTACTTCTATTTTTAGTTTTTTAGGGAACCTCCAAACTGTTTTCCATAGTGGCTGTACCAACTTCCATTCCCACCAACAGTGCAGGAGAGTTCCCTTTTCTCCACACCCTCTCCAACATTTGTTGTTTCCAGATTTTGTGATGATGGCCATTCTGACTGGTGTGAGGTGATACCTCATTGTGGCTTTGACTTGCATTTCTCTGATGATTAGTGATGTTGAGCATCTGTTCATGTGTTCGTTGGCCATCTGTATGTCTTCTTTGGAGAAATGTCTATTTAGGTCTACTGCCCATTTGTGGATTTCGTTATTTGCTTTTTTAGTATTAAGCTTCATGAGCTGCTTGTATACTTTTGGGGATTAATCCTTTGTCCGTTGCTTCGTTGGCAAGTATTTTCTCCCATTCTGAGGGTTGTCTTCTTGTCTTGTTTATGGTTTCTTTCACCGTGCAAAAGCTTTTAAGTTTCATGAGGTTCCATTTGTTTATGCTTGTTTTTATTTCCATTATTCTATCAGGCTTCCCAGGGCTAGTGGGCAGGGGAAATACCTTCCCCACTTCCCTTGATCTTCCAATCCCAGAAGGCCCCCTCCCCTGCCCGCCTCTCCTCTTCTCCCCTGCTTTCCTTCTACAGCCCTAGGACCAGTGAGACCTAGAGGAGACCCTGGAGGACTGAAGACCAGGCCTGGGGGCACCGCAGGCCTCCCAGTGCCAAGTGGGTAGGGAGATTTCCTGCAGCGTCTCCCCTGATTCTCCAGTCCTGTAAGGTCCCCCCCACCACTGTCTGCCTCTCTTCCTCCTCTCCTCCCTCCCTCCCATGCCTGTACAACCCACTCAGCTGGAGAGGGCCCCAGAGACCGAGGGACCAGACCCGGGAGCCCAGCAGGCCCCGCTGGGCCCATGTGGGCAGGGGAAAGGTCCTCCGCACCTCCCCTGGTCCTCTGCTCCTGGAATGTCCCACCACCGGTCTGCCTCTCTTTCCCTTCCCCTGCCATGCTTCTGTGCCCCAGGGACCAACTCCCCCAGGACCAGCTTATCTGGGAGGGGACCCTGGAGAGTTGGAGACCAGGCCCCGGAGCCCAGCAGGCTTCCCGGGCCAGAGGGCAGCAGAAATGCCCTGCTCCTCCCCAAGTCCTTTGATCCCAAAGGGTCCCTCCCCACTTCTGCCTCTCTTTTTCTCCCCCACCCTTCCCTCCTGCACTTCTAGGACCAATGGCCCGGAGGGGCCTTGAAAGGTGGAGGACCCGCGCAGAAGAAATACCTGGCGGCGCCTCCCCTATTCTTCTGACCTGGAGAAATCCCTTCCCACCCCCACTGTCTGCCTCTCTCCCTCCCCTGGTCCCCCTCCCCCCTCCCCGTCCCCCTCCCCCCCACACTCCCAGGGCCCACATGCTGGAGGGGGCCCCGGAGAGTGAAGGACCAGGCCCGGGAGCCCAGTCGGCCTCCCTGGCCAAGAGGGCAGGTGAAACGCCCTCTCGCCTCCCTGTCCCTCGATCTTAAAGCCCCGACCCCAACCAGTCTGCCTCTCCACCTCCTCGCCCTCCTCCCTCCCTCCCACACCCTCAGGACCCAGGCAGCCTGGAGAGGGCCTTGGAGGGTGGAGGACCCTGCTGGGGAGCCCAGCCGGCTCCCAGGCCTGGGAGCTCTGCAGGCCTCCTGGGCGGGAGAAACCCAGTTGCGGTTTCGTGATCTCCCCAGCCCCCAAGGGTCTCTCCAGGCGGGAACCTCCCCCCTCAGCCAGCCACCCCCCTGGGGCGCAGGTCCCTTCCGGCTTCCCCTTCCCCGCCCCCTGACATCCCCCAGGTCCTGCCCGGTTGCTCCGGGGTTCATCCAGTCTTCTTGGGCCTCAGGTTCCCCGCTGGCCTCCGGCAACGATCTGTTTGTGGGGGGACGCGATCTCTGCGTCTTCCTGCGCTGCCATCTTGACTCCGTCCCCTCATTCTTTTTCATGGCTGAGTAATATTCCATTGTATATCTATACCACATGTTCTTTCCCCATTCATCTGTCGATGGACATTTAGGTTGTTTCCATGTCTTGGCTATTGTGGATAGTGCTGCTGTGAACATGGGGTGCCTCTGTCTTTTTGAATTACAGTTTTGTCTGGGTATATGTCCAGGAGTGAGATTGCTGGATCATATGGCAACTCTATTTTTAATTTTTTGAGGAGCCTCCATTCATTCCGAGTTGTGCATCTGCTCCATGACTGGGAATAAAATGCAGCCCTTTTCTCAGCCTCAGTTTCCCCGCTTGTCAAAGGAGGGGCTTGTTCTTGATCTATTGCGTCCGTCTGAGCCTGAACATCCTGTGTTTCTCAGAGACCCTATAGCCAAAATAATGCTCCTTCAGGGCATCCCTGGTGCACAGTCGCCCAGGAAGCTCCAAGTCCATCTGCAGCAGAATGCATTGAACTTGGCTGGACATATGGGCTCTGCAGACTCTGGAGGATTACAGAAGAGTTTTCTGCCTGTCACGCAGTACATTTTGTCAACAGACTCAGCAATTCCTCCCTGGTGCGATTCGTCTGATCCTATATCTGACATTTATGTAGCATGCTTTGTGTCCCAGCCTCCGTGTTGAACTCCTGAAATACAGAAGTCACCAGACCTCAGACAGAGTGGCCCATCGGCGCGTATTTGATTGATGAAGGAATGAATGAATGAATGACTTGTCTGCACTCTATAAACAGCTCATCACAAATGTTTATAAAATAGCCCCAAAGACTATGTGCAGATAATGATGGCTGCCCAGTGGCGAACGTGCTTGTTGCTTTGGGGGCGGTCATTCAGTCATTTCCATCTCCAGCATTTACTGGCCGTTGCTCCACGTCCAGCCCTGGAGATACAGAGTCAATTCAAGCAGGAGAAGCTGAACCCACCATGCGGGCTGTAACCTTCACCTTGTGGCTCCCTCCCACCAGTTTCTTAGAGTCTTGCCCCATCTCAGCGCAGGCCTTCGTTACCATCAGAGACCCCAGCTCTAATTACAGCCGCGATCGACATGCCCTAACCAGTGAGCAGATGGCAGCTGCATGAAATCACTGGGCGCAGATAGGCCTCAACAAGGGAGATTAGGTAAGGTGCTTATTTGAGGCACTGTCAGGGCCCGTGGCAAAAGGGTTCCCTCAGGCTTGCGGCATGCCCTCTGCAGTTATTTTTCTTGCACGCTCGGATTACACTGCTCGGTGATATTACATCTGCATGCACCTTGCCCTCTGACACGGCAAACACCGATGCTGCCAAATTCCTTGTAAAGCCATATATCTTAAGTAGGAAGGAGCATCTTTAGGGGGAGGCGAATTGATTTGCAAAGCAGCCTGACACACGGGCTCCTATTTCTCCTTGCAATCAAATAATTCATCTTTCTACCCCTAGGGCCGCAGTGAAATTCGAACCTGGACAAAACCTGCAACTATTTGTGGTAGTGGGACCAGAGAAATTAGCCAACTGTCTTTAAAATTATTAATTGCTGATCACATAGACTGGGTGTCGTGGAGGTTTTGTGGGGTGGGTAGGTCAAAGCTGGGGTGGGCTGGCCCCCGTCACCAAGGGCTGCCTGTGTGGGTGAGCAAATGCAAAACAGCAATGTTTGTGCACCAACCGCTCTCTGTGTGCCAGGCATCAAATGTAGATTACCTTTAAATCCTTAAAATCACCTGCGACACAGGTAGTGGCCCCATTTTACAGGTGAGGAAACAGAGCCCCAGAGAAGTTAAAGCCACCACTCTACAGAGAGGAAAGGGAAAAAAATGAGATTTTTAAGACAGTTAAAATTATAATACCAGTGTTTAAAAAATGCCACATAGGCTATTCATTAAAATTCCTATTTTAAGTTTAAAATAAGAAAGTAAGAGGGAAAAAACGCTCAAACTCAGGTTTTGGATTCTGGTGGTAGAATATTAAACCATAATGAAATTCTTAACATTTGGGTTTTTTTTTTTTTTAACATTAGGCGTATGTATAATAGTTAAGAATGTATTTATTTTCGTAGGGAAAAATAAAGGTGAGGCATATATAGATGGATCATGAGTTAGGCTAGAGGAAATATTTTCTGGTCGAGTTGAGAAATAGCTAAGGATGAAAAATTACAGATCTTAAAATAGGTGTAATATATTACATATCTGCGAAAACAGGCCAAATAGATTGCCTCCATTAAAGTCATATTGGGTGTTCGAATCTCGGGTTACCTGGAAGGCAACTGTACTTCCTATATTTAACCAGGCTTTTTATAAACCATTCCTCTTAACACCTCAAGCTGACAGCTACATCCTGGGTGGTTATTTAATACCAAGTTTGACTTTTCTTCAGTTTGAGGGTCCTCAAAAATAGAAGACCAGAAAGGAGGCTTTTAAAAGTCTGGTGCTCTAGTCGAATGCTTTTTTGCAGAGCGACTGCGAATGACCCCAAATATAAGAGGAAAATAAGGCAGCATATGGAACGCATTTCCCAGAGTCTTTTCCACATCTTAAAATCAATGGAGAAAGAAAACAAAAGAGACAAATTAGCCATTCCTCTCTGAAAGGGTACATCTCTGGATAGTTGAGCTGCTACCTTATCCAGAAAGAGGAAGAGTAGCCATGGTCCTGGTTGGCTGGTAGGTGATCTCCACTTAATCCCTATTCCGAGCTTCAGTTCATCTGAAGGATTGAAATGCCAAATACAAAATGTCATTGCTGTTCTGGTGCTCCTAAGAGCTGTGGGAAATGGGTGTCGCCAGGGCTCCTAGTTGTGGGACCTGCAAAGAAGATTCCCATTAGGACTAGGAGGTGCCAACTGGCTTAGAAAAAGCCAAGAAAAGAATGGTGGTATTTCAAACAATTGATACCACACTTTCTTCTGAAGTAGATTTGAAGTGACTCGCAAGGGACTTGTACTCTACACAAAAAAGACAGACATTTATTTTATGTTTTGAATAACATACCAGAAACTAATTAGAATAAAAAATGAGATGAACATACCAAGAACATAGATAAATTATTTCTGTCTACCAGCATGAAATGTAACTGAGTTTGGGACTTCCCTGGTGATCCAGTGGTTAAGACTTTGCCTTCCACTGCAGGGGGGTGCACGTTTAATCCCTGGTCAGGGAGCTAAGATCCCACATGCCGCACGGCGTGACCAAAAAATTAAAAAAAAAAATTTAACTGAGTTTCCTGGGAGTCTAAAACAAAAAATTTTCTTTAATCAATAAAAAGAAGTGTAGATGCATACTAATAAACCCTTATCCTGCAATAATTCTAAGAATTTATCAGGTAGACCCCTATTTGTTAAAAAAAAGAAAAAAAGACTCAGATAATGATACAGTCTCTTAGAATAGAATTTACTAAAGATAGAACATTCTTCTATCCGTCATGCATGGCTTATTTTTTACCTAGAGTAAAAATAGTGTGTAATATTAAACTGTAAGTGAAGGGAGCCATTTCTGCAAAAAGTTAAAAAACATACAGGCCCCGTTCGTTACCAGAATCCTCATTCTGGGATTGGAAAAGAAATGGAGGGAAGAAGGATGAAGGAAGGAAGAAGGAAATTAATTCACATCTTTTAGACTAAGACCACGGTCATGGTAGTCGCACAGATGATAACAAGTGACACTCATCTCTGCCCCCCTACATGGAAGTAGGCTGACACATTACCTCTGAAGAAAATCAGCATTTTTGTTTAAAACTAAAGGAGGAGAAAGAGGAAGGGGAGGGGCAGGGGAAGAGAGAACATGAATCCACTCAAAGTCAACAAATTCTGACCGAATTATTTAAAACAAATAAAGACCAATCTCTCAATCCATAGAAGAAAACCCTCACATCTCTGCTATAGCATCTGTTCTTGAGGGATTCCCTTGGAAGTACAATCGAAAATACACCTTTTGGTGACTTTTCGAAATTTTGGTAACTGTTATTTAGCAGTTTTCATGGAAGTGTTCGAGAATAGCAGATTAACACAAAACTTATTTCTAATATAATTTAGCTAATAAGCTCAGCAAATTTTTAAACCCGCTCCTAAATCATGATAAAAAAATGTATAAGATAAACATATTTGGCGTCTGTTTTCCCATAATAACCATCTTAGTTAACATTTATTGGAGCACTTACTATGTGCTGCCTGCTCTCTATGTGCTGTTTTATTTAGTCTTCATTGTAACTTTACAAGTGGCATCTAATAAGCTTAATCACGTAATTATTTAAACAACCTGGTGAGACAGCCCAGCTCCCTGGCGAGGAATTCTAGGGGTCAGGCTTCCTGATTCAGGTCGGTCCTAGGTGGACTTGGAGCTGCCAGGGGGCAACTGGACTGCAGCTTAAATATCAGTGGGCATAACTCTGAGTCCTTCAATTGGCTCGTTCTTCCAGGATAGTGGCAGTGATTCCAGGAATCTTCAGGGAGTCTTATTTCATCAGCCAAATGCAGAGAAAATGAGGAAGGAGATATTAGGGTCAGAGGGACCAACCATCTCTACATCTCAAGATTCTTCACAATTGCCTTTATCACAGCAAGGATTATCGTAGAATGTTACTTCGTTATATCCCCCTTCTTACAGGTGATAAAACCGTAAAAAGGCATAGAATTGAAGCGACTTTTCCAAGGTCCCGTGGCTTATAAGTGGCAGAGGTAGAAGTCTGTCTGATGCACTCCAGCTAATGCATCTCAAGAAGAAAGATATGCCAAGGAGGATGATTGTTGAATTATCACAAATGTGAGTGCTTGTAATTACTCTCGTAATTTTCTTTAGGCCCATCCCATGGGGTGTTGTTAAGCCTTATTAGATTGTGATTATAAATGGATTTGGCCAGGCGTTTCTCTTTTGCTCTGTGGCAGCTTCTTCTCCAGAGGACTTGGCCTCTGGAGAAACCACCTTTCCGAAGTTCGTTTGCTGGAAATGAAGCTCTGGGAGCATCACTTCGCTTCTCAACATCTGTGCTTCCTTGCTCTGTAAAGTCACCTGATGAGGCTCAATGCCCTTTCAGGGCAGAAGGCATGCAGGCTGATTGCAGACAGCCTGAGATCAATGTGCAAGTTACTGAGTAGCCATTGTTGTATGTACTGAATGGATGAAGGAATGAATAGACGAGAGGATGGATGAGTGACTAGGTGTTTTACGACTTCCTAGATGAGTATTTTGAAGAAGCTGGCCCAGAATGTGTAAGCCAACATCCTCATGGCATATACCAGTTTCTTCCTTCTCCCTTCTTGGATGCCATGTTCTTAAGGTTTTTTCCTCTCCAAATGGTATTTATAATATTTAAATTCATTGCATGTGTCAGCCTGAAATGACACATGAATTTGAATTTCTTTTTTGAAAGCAACTTTCCTTGCATTCCCTTGCTTTCCCCCCCCAGTTTTATTGAGGGATAACTGACTAGTAAAATTGTACATACTTAAAATATATACCATGTGATGATTTGATATATGTACACATTGTGAAATGATTACCTAAGTCAATTCACACATCCATCACCTCACATAGTTACCCTGTGTGTGTGTGTGTGTGTGTGTGTGTGTGTGTGTGAAAGCTTAAGATCTACTCTCTCTGCGAATTTCTAGTATATAATATGGTATTAATATACTGTATAACTTATAGTATATTACAGTATAATTTCAAATATATAATACAGTAATTACAGTATAATTTCAAGTATGTAATACAGTACTAATACAAATTTCAAGTACATAATACAGTATTAGCTATAGTCACCATGCTGTCCATTAAATCTTCAGAACTTCTCCATCTTATAACTCAAAGTTTGTACCCTTTGACCAACATCTCCCCGTTTCCCCCACCCCTTAGGCCCTGGCAGCCACCATGCTACTTTCTGTTGCTATGAGTTCAGTTTTATTTTTTAGATGCCGCATATAAGGGTAACTATACAGCATTTGTTTTTCTCTGTCTGATTTAAAACAGTTCACTTATGAACGTTTTCATTATAAGCAACAGCATGGAAACTGGGCATTTTCATGAGTGACCACAGCCTTGACACAAATAAATGCATTATTTTGGTTATGTTTTTTGAAAGAAGAGAAAAGAAGTCTTGTGCATCGTGACCGGGGCTTCTGAGCTGGGCAGTGTGGAGGAAAAAACCTCTAAGGCTCTTTCTTGTACATCATGACTGGGAGCTGTACTAGCTCAGCCAATGGGTACTAACTGCTGTGTCTGGCCGTGTCCCTTGTCTGCTGGGGTGACATTGCTGTGCCTGGGGATGGGTGCTGTCCAGAAAGAGCTGACTGTTTATACTGTCCAAGAATGCACAAGCAAAAAGGAGGTTTCTCCTTGGAGGACTTATTCCCAGGAGTTTGAGGAGAGACTCTTAGACATTTGCCGAAGGTGGTACAGAATGTGATAGGTGGCCCACGACCCCAGGTGTGGGTAAAATGGGACTCTTCACTATTCCTTTGAACCCTGTCCTTCTATGCAGGATGAAGGGCCTTGTGAGACTGCTCATGTTAAGGCTGCATGATGATGTAGAAAGAGCAGGGATGTTCTTCAGCCAGCATCTACCACGGTGGACTGACTTTTGTTAGAATATCGAATGCTTCTGCACTATTTGATGAACAGTCCTGCCTCAAACCGTTCAGGTGCCCACATAGCCCTGGGATTCCTGGGTGATGCATTGCCTGAAGGTGTAGCGTCTGCTTTGGTGGGGGAAGGGGAAGGCTCCTGCTGCAGGGACAGGACCAGCGTCCTTTCCTGTTGGTCAGTGCTGTCTGTTCACTGTGTTCAGTGTCATCTCTGATCAAAGGTGTGGGAAGAAGTGCCAAAACACACCTGGTTCCAGTCCCACCTTCACCATGTAATAGCCTTGGGCCCTCAGCTTACCTTCCCGAGTTTTCCTTCTCTACACACTAGGTGTATCATGGGTCTGTCAGAAGTGGTCACCTTTGGATGATGTGATAAATTCCCCCTTAAAGAGAAGGCGTCACTCATGAACGCTTGTGTATGGAAAGTCTGAGAACTCAGCCCATCTTCAGCCTTCTGTTTGAAGACGGGAAGGACGGTGAGAGGTGGGGGAGAGAATCCACGAAGCAGGGACAAGGATAGCTGGAAACCCGAACCCTGACACATAAGGATGTTGAAGCACATGCACTTTTCCTCCCTTCTCAGTCGGCCCCGTGGCTTCAAGTGGCAAAGCACACATCACGTTTGTGGACAGCTCTGTTCACTCTTAAGACTCAGTTTATTTCATGTGGATTTGGACCAAAGAAAAATCAATGAGATGAACAGCTTTGGGAGGCAGAGTGAAGGCAGTTGAGAAAGGACAGAACTCCACTGGACTCTCAGACATTATTCAGGAGGCTCCGAAGTTTACTCAGCCTGGAATTCTTAAAAAAAGATTAGTTAGGCAGTAGTTTACCTTAGACATTACGAGATGGACTTTAGCCAAAACAGACTGTCAAACCCAGGAAAAAAGTTGGGGGAAGGGATTATTTTTAGTGTTCTGAGAAAGTTTTAATATTCCCATGAGAGTTTTGTTAGTTATTGGCACTCCTTACCGATTGGGCAAATTTTAGGTTTTTTTTTTTTTTAACCACCCTTCAGTTTCACTGTGTTTGTTAATTCATTTTTCCATTAAATCACAGCTCAGCAACTACTGTACCTAGATTTAAGGTAGTGGCGCCAGCAATCAGATACAAGCCGGGAAGTGTACCCCCGTGATTCTCAGCTCTTGGCAGTCTTCACCCACGCTCAATAGTGCTGACCTGTAACCAGTAGGATCTTGCAGAAACCAGAGTGTGTGAATTCTGAGGGTAGGCCACGAGAGACCTAGCTGCTTTGGCCTTACTCTATCTGGGGTCATTCCCTGTGGGAGAAGCCAGCTGCTGTGCTGTAAGAATGCTCAAGCAGCCCTGAAGGGAGGAACTGAGGCCTCCTGCCAACTGCCATGTGACGAGCCATCTGAGAAGCCCATTCTTCAGTCACCCTTCAGATGACTGCAGACCCAGCTGTCATCTTTTTTTTTTTAATAGATTTATTTATTTATTTATTTATTTATTTTATTGGCTGTGTTGGGTCTTCGTTGCTGCACACAGGCTTTCTCTAGTTGCGGAGAGCGGGGGCTACTCTCGGTTGTGGTGTGCAGGCTACTCATTGCGATGGCCTCTCTTGTTGCAAAGCACGGGCTCTAGGCATGTGGGCTTCAGCAGTTGTGGCACATGGGCTCAATAGTTGTGGCTCACGGGCTCTAGAGCACAGGCTCAATAGTTGTGGCACACGGGCTTAGTTGCTCCATGGCATGTGGTATCTTACTGGGGCAGGGATTGAACCTGTGTCCCCTGCGTTGGCAGACGGATTCTTACCCACTGCACCACCTAGGAAGTCCCCAGCTGTTACCTTGACCTGAACTACATTTGAGACCCTGAGCCAGAAGCACCAAAATAAACTGCTTCCCAATTTCTGACCCACACAAACTGTGTGGGATAATAAATGTTTGAAGTTGTTTCAGCCCACTTAGTTTTGGGATAATTTGTTACGCAGCGATAGATAACTCACACAATTGGAAAAAATAATCTTTAGCTGCTCATTCAGAGTCTAAACTATTGACTATTTATTCAGCACTACTTAGTTCCAAGTGAATGAAAAGTGAGTTTAATATTAGGTACCCTCCCTCCCCTGTTTAGAGTGAGGTTTGCGTTGGCACATGTGACCTTATCAGACACCGTCCATTGCTTCTGGACCTTGTCCCTAATCAGTTTGTGGTGGGAAGTGTTAATGTGGCAGAGACCATCCAGAACCCCAGCTTCATGAGCCTGTCGAGACCGTTAAAGTTTACAGATAGTTGAGGTTTAACTGTTTCACGAGTAGTTGCGTTAATCCTTTGAAAGTGCCATATTACATATATTTAAGTTTATTTTAGTGTACATCTTTCTAAAATGTACCACCTGCTTCCTTGCCCTCTCAGACAGAATACATTTGGCAGCCTTGATGACCCTAGGTCACCATTGTCTGTAGGGTGACTCTGAAACCACAGGGGCAAGAAGCACGGGGCATAGACACACCCTGTGGGTAAAGGATGCGGATGTCGGGCCCTGCAGCGGCCCTGGAAGCCGTCTGCATGCCCTCTCCTGTGCCAACCTGTTGTCTGCTCTTCACCCATTTCCTGAAGGAAAGCATAGTTGACCTCATGACCATCAGAGCCGCACACCAGAGTTCACCCTCTGCTGAATGGTCTGGCTACGCCTTTCCAGACTTCTCTCAGTCTTCTCCCGCCTTCACCATGTCTGCCTCTTGTTATTTAATTAACATTTATAACTCTTAAGATGCAATTAATACTAAAATTTATCTTTGAACCAGAGTTTCATTACCTTTGTTTTAAAAGGAAATTTCCTATCACCGTCATAAAGGGAAAATCAGTATTATTTGCCAAGAAAAAGAGGATAAAACTACATACCATGGAAATAGAACAATATTATTAATTCCACGTAGCTGTTATTACCAGAGAAGATTCTAAGCTCAAGGCCTGTCTTCTCTTCGTGTAAATGAGACTAGCAACTTGCAGAGAGGCATTGACAATAAACTCAAACCAAACTAAGATTCTTTTACAATCGGAAGGCTTGATCAAGACAGAGGGAATAACTGTCTCATTAAAATGATTTAACGTGGGGTCCTGTAGCTTGGTGGCCTCGGTTACTGCTTCAGGTCCGAAGCAGGCTCCCCCCAGGTGGGCTTCGTTTGCGATGTCAATGTCTTTAGGCTTGTCAGCACCATTCTAAGCATCTTCTCTGCAAACCTGCATGGTCCTGTCCACCTTGGGTGGTACTATCTCCTTAGCTTGGCGATTAAGAACTCTGTCTTCAGTTCAAGTCCTGTCTCTTTTCCTCGCTGTGTGATTCTGAGTTCATTGATGGACCTCTCTGAGCCCATCGGTAAATGGAGATGATAATATACAGTCACAGCTTATTGTGCGGGTCAAGGATGATGATGTAGAGAAGACACTGGCGTTTGGTGTAAAGAGGATACATCTGAGTTGCCATAAGTAGGTCACTGATTGTTTGAAGATTCTGTGTTCAGGTTTTGGGAAAGAATCTTCTTCCCAGACCTGCATTTTCTCTTTCAAAAAAAGGAATAAAAAGCTCCTCGTGCACAGGAAACTCAGGGCCGCACTGTAGGTGTGCTGAGTCCCCAGTTCTGGTTGCCTCTCTAGCTGGAAGTTGGGGCAGCTGCTTCTGTTTACATCGGCCACTGCATTCCCACTTCTGACTCAAGACCGTACAAGTTGCTGACTGTTGCCAACAGAGCCTTCCTGGCTGATCTGAGTACTTGCTTCCATGAGAACATCCATGATGCTTAGTGCTCATTAAGGGGAGATATGTGAAGAAGTGTTAGAAGAGGTTAATCGACTGGGAAGCCTTTTCATGTAAATGCCAAGGGATTTTGCAGGAGGGCAGGGTAGGGAAATAGGAAAGTGCCAAGCTCATTGAGAAATGCATTCCCCAGAGTGCACTGACTGTCCCTAAAGAGCCAGACAGGGTACAGACAGCATTCTCCTCTCTTCCTAACGGACAGGCTCTCTTTTTCCATTCTCACCTCTCTCTGTTCCTTCGCTCTTCACGCCCTCATGGTAACGTAAGCTGATGAGAGTTTGGTTGCCAAGCCTCTTACAAACAGTATCTACCAGGAGCAGTGGGACGCGGGGAGCCTGCAGGTGTGTGTGAGGCACTAACCCGGGTCCTCACTGAGTCACACGAGGACCCTGCACACAGTCCCCGCTGCGCGTGAGGAAATGGGACCTCGGGGCAGTGAAGCCACCTGCGCACACGTGGCCGCCTGCAGCGGCAGAGCAGAGACGTGAACCCTCTTAATGTCCTGCTGCCTCCGTAACAGCTTAGCACCAACTCCAGCGGTTTACAGCAGCAGAAGTGGATCGTCTCCCCGCTCTGGAGGCCACGTGTCTGAAAGGAGCCGGTGGCCCTGACCTCACAGCATCGGGAGGAGCGACCGCGTCTGCAGGCTTGAGGGCAGAGTCCGTTCCTTCCGTCCTCCGGGCTCTGGAGGCTGCTGGCATGTCTTGGCTCCCGGCCACATCCCTTCAACCTCTGCCGCTGTCTTCACATCTCCGTCTCTGACCCTGACCCTCCTAGCTCCCTCTTACAGACCCTCGTGATTACATTGACACCCCTGAATAGTTCAAGATAATCTCTGTACCTCTTGATGCGTAACTTTATCATAGACACAATGTCCCTCTTGCCACGCGTGTATCATGTTCACAGGCTCTGGGAATTAGGACATGGGCACCTGTGGTAGTGCGTTCTTCAGCTTAACATACTCTTTCAACCTCCTGGGCAGGAGGGGTTGCCTGCAGTAGCCTGGGGGTTTTGTGTCTGCATCTTCCCCCCCAAGAACAGATACATGTCCTTGTCATTGGCCAAGAGCCCAAGGTCCTGGCCTTAGGGTCCAGTACCATGTTTCAAACTCCCAGGTCCAGGGGATGTACTTGACCTGTGTAGGACGTGAGACTCTTTTTTATTTTTTTATTTTTTTAATTTTTTTTGGCTGTGTTGGGTCTTTGTTGCTGTGTGCAGGCTTTTTCTAGTTGTGGTGAGCAGGGGCTGCTCTTCATTGTGGTGCACGGGCTTCTCATTGTGGTGGCTTCTCTTGCTGCGAAGCACGGGCTTTAGGTGCGTGGACTTCAGTAGTTGCGGCACATGGCCACAGTAGCTGTGGCTCGCGGGCTCTAGAGCACGGGCTCAGTATTTGTGGCGCACGGGCTTAGTTGCTCCGCAGCATGTGGGATCTTCCCGGACCAGGGATCGAACCCATGTCCCCTGCATTGGCAGGAGGATTCTTAACCACTGCACCACCAGGGAAGTCCCAGGACGTGAGGCTTTTTGAGGTGTGGTACCTCTCGCATGCTTGGAAAGCATGATGCACTAATGGTAGCATGGGATTATTTCTTGTTCTGTTCTGATCACAGTTACTACATTTTCTTTTCTGTTCCAAAAAGGTTTTCAACTGTGTTTCTAACATTGCTACCCAAGAGGTTAACAGGCTCATCTTTTCTGGACTTGGCTTCTATTAAGCCATTAGCAGAACAGGTCAGAAAGAACAGCCTTCATGAAGTTTGATCTGCTTGTCTTTATTAATCTGTTTGGGTTTTCTTGGCCCGTTTCCCCCCACCGTATAAAAGCTCTTCAGCATTTAGATTTTTGCGTGTAGTTTTGTTTACTTGTCCGATGCCCTCTCAGCTCCCAGACCAGCACACATGCCTCTCCTCTAGTCACCAGGGAGAAATTTGAGTTGGCTAAGTCTGTGGTTGGTCTGCTATTTTCCTTTCTTCATGCAGCTGCCCCCAGAGTTTCTCTGTGGTTTGTGGTGGGCTCACAGTTCTTGCCCTCAGGACTCTCACCGGTCTAGACAAGATTGGTTTGTTTGGAACAGCTGACACTCTTGTGACATCTGGGTCACCCGTGTTTAGTCTGGCAAAAAATGCTGATCCCCTCCTTGGGTTTTGGAAATCTTGTTTGTTGGCATCTCAGGGCCGTCTTCAAACTCCCACATTCCTTGTTGGATTTGGGTTTTAACCCGCTTGGTACGAGAAGAAAGAGTTACCAACAAATTAAGGAGGGAAATAATGCTGTAAAGCCAGCCCAGGGTAGGCTACTTGAAAATGAGGTCATTGCTGCTGTGTGTGTGTGTGTGTGTGTGTGTGTGTGTGTGTGTGTGTGTGTGTGTGTGTGTGAGAGAGAGAGAGAGAGAGAGAGAGAGAGAGAGAAAGAGAGAGACAGACAGACAGAGAGAGATACAGGAGGCAAAATACAATCTAAGAAAGATTCGAGAAACCCTACGAGGAAGACGAATCAATGAATAAATGTCGAGGAAGTTTCTCAGATTAAAGAGATTATTCCTGTTTGGTGTCAAATTTGCATTGGCATCTTCAGTCAAGTCATCTGATGTCATCCCCGTGATAACTATAAGGTAGGTTCAGTTGTTCCCATTTGATAGATCAGGAAACTGAGGTCAAAAGCAATAAATTGTTTTGCCCGAGATCACAGAGTCAGGAACTTCTTCCGCTAAGAGCCAAAGGCAGCTGTGTCACTGGACTCTACGCTTTCCTCTCCCCTGGCCCCCCACCTCCGCCTGCTACTCCCAGCCTGGTCTGTGGACCACCAGCATCAGCACCCCCGTAGTAGTTTTTTTGGAATTGCAGACTCTCAGGGCAAGCCCAGACCTGCTGAGTCAAAATCTCCATTTTCCCAAGATCTCTGGGTGATGTGCGTGCACACTGCAGTTTAAGAAGGGCTGTTCCCCTCCACCTCCAGCTGAGTTGAGTCGACAGTAATCGAGCATTGCCTATGCGCGGAGCCTCTGGTGGGGCTGCAAAGACACTAAGACCCAGCCCCTGCCATGAGAAACGCAGAGGCTAGGGCAGCAGACCACCAACCCTGTGGGAGTGGCAGTGCAGTAATAACAGTAGTCACAGGGTGTTCGGAGAACACAGAGGAGGGGCACTTTACCAGGAGGACTATCTGTTGATGCTTATTCCTAACCTGAGTGGGAGGCCGTCATTGACTGTGGTTGAGAACAGCAGCTCTGGATTCACATTGTCTGGTTTCAAGTCCCAGTTCTGCTACTTCCCAGCTGTGTGACGTGGGACAAGTTACTTAACCTCTCTGGGCCTTAGTTTCTGTGTCAGTTTCTGTATCTGCACAACAAGCAAGTACTATTATGGTTTTAGGGGAATCATAATAGTACTCACTTGTGCAGATCAAATGAGATGATATCAATACTTGGGAGGGACCCAACACAGTGGCTGACACTCAGCTTAATAAATGTCAGGTATTATTGAAGGCTGAGTATACACCAAACAACAACAAAAGGCCTGGAAGGGTTTATGCAATAGATGAACAATAGCTCTCCAAATGCAGAAGCACAGCTGAGTATGACATCTGGGAGACACACTGGAACATTTTCATTCCATTAAAGGGATGTCTCCCAAGGACCTACTCTGTGCCAGGCACTGTTCTAGGCTCTGAGGATGTGAAGTTAAATTAACAAAAACAGTTCCTACACCTGGAGGACTCACAGTCAAGGGCCTGAAAACCATTGGTCATCTTACATCATCTGTATGTTTACTACCAAGCTACACATTTCCCTCTAGGTACCTCTTTAGTTGTGTCCCACCAATTTTGGTATATTGTATTTTCATTCTCAGTCATTCAAAATATTTCCCATGTGATTTCTTCTTGGACCTTCACATATTTAATGTAGCATTTACTCATTTGTTTTCAGCCCAACCAGTGCTCGCTGAATCTCTCTATGTACCAGGCAGTGGCCTACGGACAGCTTCTGACCTCAAGCAGTTCGTGGTCCAAAGAGGCATCCACCGTCTAGTTGGGGGAGACATACAGGAACTCAGCTCTTTAGGTAGAATACAAGAAGTCTGTGTTCCAGATCTCTCAGCCCCAGTTTCTCTGACTCCCCCAGTTTTTCTGCCTTTGAAGCAAAGCCTGTCCTGGACACCACTGTATTGGCAGCACCAAGCACAGCGCCCTGTACATAGTAGGTACTTATTACAGTATTTATTCAACAGCGTTGTTGTTTGGTTCTCGCGCACCTCAGTTCTTCTGGTTATTCTCTAAGCCCATCTGATTTTGAGAAATTTCTCTGATATTCAGTTAAAATATACCGACATCGTGCTTGTTCGCGCGGTGAAGCTGTCTCTGCCCTTGCTCACTGTCCTGCAGGGTGGTGAGTTTGTGTGGGGTTGTGCAGACCCCAGCACCCCAGGATTCGTGTCTGTTTCATTTAACACCATCGAGTCGGAGAAGCCCTTCTCTCCCTCTGCCTTGTCTCCGTTGCGGGCTGGGATGCATGTCTGGGCCTCTGCCCACATTGTGCTTGGAGTGGCACCAGCTGTACAGGACACGTGAAACATTTGCTCCGAGGGATCCAGAAGTGGCAATCTGAGTAGCATCAGCTGGTGCTCCGGGATAAAAATCGGTTCACCATCTCTGCTGAAACGTCACCGTGTTTCTCTCGCTCTCAACAGTTTATGGGGGGCCATATTGTTTTCAGTCTTCCTGCCCGCGTCTGTTTCGACATGTGGCCGGGTGTCGATCAATAGCTCCACGTTCCTGCCAGAAAGGGTTGTTTCTGTGGGAGAGGGGCTGCCTTCTACCCCAGCCAACATTCCCTTTCAGTCAGCATATCCGAACCTGGCGAGTCCCGATTCCTCCGGGAGCCTGACCCAAGACGCCTGCTCCTGCAGCCCCACTGGGCAGTCATTCTTATCCCCTTGGTGGAGGGAGTTCATTGTTCTGGGGAGGTGCCTCTTGTGGGAGTGGGTTTGGAGGATCAGAGCCATTTCTATCCAAACCAGGTACCTACTTCTCCAGAAATCGCATCCACTCCTTTCTGCCTCTTGCACTGACATTCCTTCCATTGTTCTTCTGTTTACTTAATCATGCATGCAGAGGGGAGTGGTGAATGATAGGGTGGGTTCAAAAGCCCTGCTGCCTGTTTTGATTCCTGGCTCCCCTGCATCACCTGCGATGACCTTGGACAAGTTGCTCAAGTCTGGTTAAGCCTCACTTTCCCCATCTGTAAAATGGGTGAGAGACTAGTGTGAAGATTCCGTGAGGTGGTGCCTGCAGGGTACTTAGCATAGTGTTGGGAATGTGGTAAACGCTGCATGCGGGTCTGCTCTCCTGCTGTTGTTCACGGCGGCAGCGATGTGTTGGGCTGAACTCTTAAGCAGAGCTCTTAAAGAATTCACTTTCACAAATGCCAATGTTTAAGCATCAGAGCTGTGCCTTCAGGACATGGATATCTGCTCACGGAGATCTACAAACACTGAAGGTTCCACGTAGAGTTGGATCACAGAAAAGGAGAACGTTAGCCTTCACTCCGGCAGTTACACTCAGGACAGACTGACACGGAGAGAAACCAGAGGCAAAGATAACCACTTCTGTAGGAGAAGCCATCTCACTGTGCCAGCCCGGACCTGGGCTGGTGGAGCCTCAGGGAGTGGGGGCGGGGGGATTCATGGAGGTAGAAATTTACCTGACTTGGGTGCCAGTGGGTTATAAGCAGCGAGGGGTGCCTGGGGGTCATGATGATGTGAAAGTAACACAAGTGTGATTAGAGCCAAGAACCGATCTGTGGGGGATCCAGCTGGAGACATGCTAGTCTGCGTGGAGAAGCTTAGTGGGGCCTAGGTACCAGGTGTCCTCAGCGGCTCCAGAGAGGAGGGCGGGAAGGAGAGCCCTCTGTGCTCAGAGGTCCAGGAGGTCTGCGGCCCGCACCAGGCGGGGAGGACCGTTTGGAGGGAGCATCTCAGAGGCATTTAGGAAACCCTTAGAACGAGGGCTCGGGTTTCCTCAGGAGTGCAACCCTAAGAACACCTTGGCAGGCACCAGAAACACCTGGAGCGTTGTTCAAACACGGATTCCGGGGCCCTGCCCCATGCGTTTGCATTGCTAACAGGCTCATGGGTGATGCTGAGCTGCGGGTCCCTGTGAGCCGTGCTGCGCCAGGCCACTCCTGGGCCCGCACACGCCCTGAATGCTCCCGCCGGGCCCACACAGGCTGCCAGAGGGGTGGCGTGCGCGGCTGTGGCTCACCTGTACCAGCTGCAGAGGCTCATCCTGCCTGACCTACGTCTCCCATTGGTCCCACTGGTCATGCTACTCTGGTTTATCCCTGTCCTGCGTGGAGCTGTCTTTGCGGGTCCCCAGTGGGGATTTTGGTGGTGGTGTTTAGACCTTTTACCCCTCCAGGACGCGTCATCTCAAGCCCGTCCGTTGTGGTTAACACTTGTGGCCGGGAGGTTACATGTGCCCACACAGGCAGTTCATGGGACGGGTGCTGTCTGGGGTCGTTGGCACATGCCCGGTGCAGGAGATTAGACAGACCACGTGCCTTGCCCTCGGCTCTTTCCCAGGCTGTTCGACAAAGGAGTCCATCGGGGACGGTTGAATCACCCTGCTCCTCTTCATCCCACTCACATGTCTGCCGTCCTTATCACACGGTGCAGAGGCCTCAGGAGTGAGCTGTCTCCACCGTCGAAGAAGAGGAATCCGGTTAATGAAGTTCGTTAGAGGTGTTTGTAACGTAAGAGTTAACAGGCCCCAAATAAGGGCCTGGAGAGGGCTCCTGTGAGACGATATGTGGATTTTAGTGCTTGTGTGGATGCCATCCATTTTTTTTTTTATTGTGGTAAAATGTACATAATATAATGTTTATCATTTTAACCACGTGTAAATGTATAGATCAGTGGCGCTAACTACCTTCACAGTTTTGTAGACTCGCTAACTACACGTCAAGCTTTTGCATCATCCCAGATATAAAACTGTACCCATGAAACAGTCACTGCCCCTGCGCCATCCGCCGCAGCCCCTGCTAACCTCTATTCTACTTTCTGCTGCTGTGAACTTGCCTGTTCCCGGTGTCTCACGTAAGTGGAATCGTACAGTATCTGTCCTTTGGTGTTTTATTGCACTGAACATAATGTTTTCAAGTTACATCCATATTGTAGCATATATGAAAGTGTCGTTCCTTTTTATGGCTGAATCATATTCCACAGTGTTACAAAACCACGTTTTGTTTATCCATTCACCTACTGGCGGATGCTTGGATTGCTTCCACGTTTTGGCTTTTAACTGAATAACGCTGCTGTTAACATTAGCGTGCAAATACCTGTGTGAGTCTCTGGTTCCACTTCTTCTGGATGCATATCTAGGGGTGAGACTACCGGGTCATATGGCAGCTGTAGGTTTAACCTTTTGAGAAATTGCCAAGCTGTTTTCCACAACATTTGTACCATTTTACCTTCCCACCAGCGGTGTATTCTCCACATCCTCACCGACACTTGTTTTCTGTTTCGTTTTGTTTTAACAGCCGTCCTAGCAGATGTGAAGTGATATCTCATTGTGATTTTGATTTCTGATGACTAACAGTGTTGAGCATCTTTTCATGTGCTTATTGGCCGTTTGTGTATGTCCTTTGGAGAAAGTGACACCCATTCGGACACACAGAAGATTTATTATTTTTGCTGCAGTGCAGTGCCATGAGTTTCTACTGTCCAGTTTCTTCTAGTACTATTTAGAATTGGAGGTAAAAAGAAAACAGTGATTGAAATAGACAGTTGTTATTTACATTGGGGGGTTGGTATTAAATACGTTTGTGCTCTTTCATTAGCTGTTTTGTATTCTTATTATGTGTTTTACTAGGTAATTGTAATTCTTGGCTTTGGGAGTTTGTGGATTTCTTCTTGGTTTATTTTGTAAGCACGCTAGGATGGCCAGTATGGTTCTGAAGTCATTGGGCCACAGTAGAGAAACAGTTGGAGGAGAATGAAATTGTGAGCAAACCGAAAAATGATCCATGAGTCAAAAAGAAAAAAAAAAAAAATCCTTTAGAGCTTCCTCATCTCCCAATAGTTTTTCTTTATAATTTTCTGAGGTTATGAAATTAACTCAGTAGACTGGAGTGTAGTTCATCACTCTGATTGCTGAACATTTTAATTATCAGCCGCATTTTATGCTTTTGTGAAATGCTCATTTCAGAGCCTACTTACTGATGGGTCTTTTTGTAGAATGGGAAAATGAGTATTCACACCAGAAATTAGGTGCTGACCCAGACAGGCTTTCCAATCAGAGAAAGGAGACCGGGACCCGCCGCCACCGTCCACAGGCAGGAAACTGCAGCAGCGCCAGCGGTTTGGGAATGATCCGTTATTTCCATCCTGCTTTGATCATCGGAATGAAAACAAGCCCCAGAAGTTCCAGATTTGGTCCAAAGATGCTTCCTTTCCTCTCTCTGCTTATGTTGTTGTTATTGTTTTTCTTCAAGTGTCGCAGGGGCAGGCACAGGCTTTAGGCTCTGGCATTTAACAGTGATATTTTTCCGTATTCCAGATAGTTGGTGGAAGGATGGAGGGGTGAAATGGAAGTCATGGAAGGGCTTCAAGGAGGTGCAGGGATGACTCTCTCGAGTGCTTACTGCATCCCTGGTACTATTACGGATCATGATGCCACATGAAGTTGGGGGTCACCAACTGTCATCCATCCTCCCTCCTTTTCTCCTTCTTTCTTCCCTACTTCCTTCTTACCCACCTACCTACCAAGGTTCATCAACACGGCAAACACATAGTAGTGAACAAAGAAGTAAAGTCTTCCGTAAAGTAGTAAAAACAGCCAAAGACGTGAAGACTCAGACCCACTTGCGTTCTGATATTTTAAGTCGGGATTCAATCCGGAGAACCAACTAAGACAGTAATTTTTAACTGGGAAAGTTCGATATAAAGACGTGTAAACTACAGGAAGGAATTTTTGGGCACTAAGGGAATACAGATTTGGGAGCTCCAGCTTAGGGGCCGAGGGACCTCTCTCCCCAGGACTGGCCGGGGAAGGCTGTCTGTGGGGATGCCCCACCATGGAAGTTACTGGAAATCAGCCAGTGGGGGTGGTGTGCTGGGAAAACTGCCCTGCGGGTGGAAGTAGGGTCGCAGGAGGAAACTGCCTCCAGGGAGGTGCCTTCTCAGAGACAAGACCAGACTCTCTCAGTGTCCCCCCAACACCCTCTACTGGAGATGCCCAACATGGTGCCCTGTGGTGGGGGGAACCTCCTTGGTCTCAAGCAGGGCAGCGATAGGTGGGTTTGGTGCTGGGAGCTCATCTCTTGAAGGCTAGTAAGTACAGTGGGAAAATAAGTGGAGTGGAGGCAATAAGGAAGGTTGGGTGTTTTATAGAGAATGTTCCAGGAAGATGACGTTTGAGCAGACACCCGAGGATGTGATAGGCTGGTGGCAGAGCCTTCCAGATGGAGGCAGCAGCAGGTGCAAAGGCCCTGAGGTCAGAGCTGGCGTGGCGTGTTTGAAGAGCAGCACGGAAGGCAGCTGCTGCACAGCGGAGCAGGGCAGGGAATGAGAGCGGGCCTGTGCGTTAGCATTTGGCCAGAGCACACAGGCACGGAGAGATGGGCCTCCCCTTGCAGAGTCTCAAGCAGAGATGTGCTGTGACCTTATGTGCACCTCACAAGGATCGCTGTGGGTGCTGTGCTGAGAGTAGGTCGTGAGGGGCGGGAGTGGCGAGGGCTGAAGCAGGGACCCCAGAGGCACGACGGTGGCTTGGGCGAGAGGTGGTGGTGGCAGTGGTGAGAAGGGGTCAGAGGCTGCCGATGGTTTGAGGGTAGCTTTTTTAATGGGTTGGAAGTGGTTTGGAGAGAGGGGAAGGAATCCACAAGGTTTGGGGGATCTTGAACTTGAGTGACTGAATGAATGTCCTTGCCACCAAAACCTCTGTTTGAAGAACCTCGGTGTCCAACATAAATACATGTTCAGAAGTGGTTCCCATTCACTGTGGGCTGATGAAGGAGTTTAGGAAATAGAGGTGATGGTTGTATGACATTGTGAATGTATCTAATGCCACTGAATCGCGCACTTTAAAATGGTTGAAAGGCCACATTTTATTAAATAGATATCGCCACAATTTAAAAACCTACAAAAAAGAGTATTACAAAAATTATGCTATTGCCTTCTCGGTGCATCTTTTCAAGGATTAATAGTGTACATGGGTCTCGTCATTGGTGATGTTAATCTTGATCACTCAGTCAGTGTGATGTCTAATGAGTCCTTCTCTGTAAAATTACTAACTTCCTCTTTGTAGGTAATAAATACTTAAGAGGAGATTTTAACCAAAAAAAAAAAAAAAAGAGGAGGGTGGCCATTGTTATCTCCATGGCATTAGCAGCTCATTCCAGGCTTCTAACAGCTGGGACTTAGGCGTGATTTTAGCCCATTTCCCAGGTGGGAAACTGAGGCTCAATGAAATTAGGTAACATGCTCAAGGTCGCACAGCTAAGGACCGGCTGGAGGACAGGGTCTTCGACCACTGTGTTCACCAGTGTTTACCCCAAGCACCGTGCACAGGGCCCGTGCACACAGTAGGTGCTCAGTGGATATTTGATATGTGCATAAGATGTACCCTGGATAGACATTTGCGACCGCACACCTCATCCCTCTCCAGCTGCTCGCCTGTCATTAATGAGCACTACCCATCCCTAGTATGTCGGGAATGTCCAGCTGTTTGCTAGCGTGGAATGAGCTCTGCCACAGCCCTGCCCAGGACAACAAAGTCAGTGGCCACAGACAGCCAACGGTGGGCTCTCCCAGTGGCATCCCTACCCTGTTTAAAACAACGGGGCAGCGAGATACTTTGTCCTTCATGGTCACTGAAGTTGTATGATGCTGTGTTGATGGGAAAACGCTGGTACTATTTTTAGACGGGTGGTGGCTCTCACTTATTCACAGCCCGGCGCTGGTGGGTGGAACGCGGAGTCATAATAGAGTGCAGGTGCCTCTCATTGTTTCCCGCTACTCACTGGATCGTGTTTATTAAAAAGGAAATCACAGTGGTGTGTCTGGAGCTGAAGTCTGAACAAATAACCCAAAACGAGGAGTCCCAGGAAGGTGGGCAGCGGGCGACAGAGAAAAACAAAAACAAGTTTGAGCTAATTGGGATCAGCCCGTAGTTTGCATGTGAATTAGGAACAGGGAGCTGGGCTGCACAAGAATTATTGTGTTCAACCTTTGCTGGCATCCTTCACACGCTATGGCGGAAGAGCCAGAATTTGAATTGAACACGTTTTACCCAGGCTTTTCGCGGAATTTGAAAAAGTGATTCTGAAAGCGTGTGTTGGAAATGAGATCCTTTCAAAACGTTGAAACTCGAGCAGGGATGTGCTGGTGTCTGCTCACACGTCCCCCTTCGCTTTTTCCTGTCCCTTGAAAGAAGCCATCCCAGGTCTTCTGAAAAGAAGGGCTGGGGACTTTCATTCAAAATGAGTTCTGAGTTACGATAGGTGTTGGAACTCATGTTGCCATGTCTCCTGTAACTTCTTAGGCCAGTTCTTTGAAAGACCGTGTCCGTGTGTGTATCGTGTATATGTGTGTGTGCGTGCACGTGTGCACATGCCATAGAAAAAGGCACCTCCTAGAATGTGCGTAGTTCTGGACTGTATGGTACCCCGAGAGGCTGTGCTTCCTGTCACACAGACATCCAGGAAATCTGTCCCCTCATTCAGCAAATATTTTCTGCCGGGTACAAAGAGAAATTGAATGTCACCCTAGCCTGTAGGCACTCATGGTCTTGAGAGAGAGACACACTCATGTACAACTAAGTAGGCTGCTGGGGTCATGTGTTGCAGAGTCAGGGAGCAGAGCATGGGGACATCGGCACTGATGGGGAGTTTGGGAAGACGTCACTCCACATATGCCAGGAAGATACATGGATTTTTCTTTCTATCAGAGAAGGGATGGAATGGGCTTTCCAGGCAGAGGCATGAACCAGCTCAGGGAACCTGAATGTGTGTGACACATCCAGGGGAGAGCACGTCGTCCCAGTGGGGGCCGTCGCAGGCTTCGGAGGAGAGGAGTGACAGGAGCCCTCCATCAGGCACGGTCCTGTTTTGGAAGCGTCTGGTTTTCAAAATACCTCTACTCCTCTTGCCTCCCGGGCTCCTTGCCTCTCACCTGCCTGTTCAGAGAACTGTAAGGTATCAGAACTACATTCCGCCCTGTGCAGTAATATCACGAAACAAAAAGATCTCGTGGGTTTGCAACCTAGGAGTGTTTTGACTGTTCACAGCAAAGCCTTTGAGAGCCTCAGTGTGTCACTCCCTCACCCCGCCCCACCCCGTGGAACTCTTTGGCAGCTTTATGATGAGTAAGCCTGAGCCTGACTTTTGCCCCAAAGTGAAGTTCTTCTGTGGCTTGTCTGCTCCAAGAATTGAAATACCCAGACTCGCTCCTCATCTCTTGTTGAAACAGAGACGTCACCGTGGCACCCACAGGGAAGGTCAAGGACGTATACAGGTTCTGAGACTGCTCTTGCCTTCTACAACCTTGGAGGTCATGGCTGATAGCTCCCCACCCCCGCCCCACCCTGCTCCCATGAGGATGGAAGGTTCTTCCTTGTGGGTCGGACATGGGCTGTAGCTATGTGGTACCATCAGTGCTTCCGCTTGGGGAGCAGGTGCCCATTTGATGAGGGTATTTTTTTTTAATTTTATTTAAGTATAGTTGATTCACGGTATTGGTAATGTGTGCTGTGCAGCAAAGTGGCTCGGTTATAAATATATATATATATTCTTTTTCCTATTCTTTTCCATTGTGGTTCATCACAGGATATTAACTAGAGTTCCCTGTGCTCTACAGTCGGACCTTGTTGCTGGTCCACCCTATGTATAATAGTTTGCATCTGCTAATCCCAAAGTCCCAATCCTTCCCTATCCTTCCCTCCCCTGGCACAAGTCTGTTCTTTATGTCTGTGAGTCTGTTTGTGTTTCGTAGATCTGTTCATTTGTGGCATATTTAAGATTCCACATGTGAGTGATAGCATATGGTATTTGTCTGTCTTTCTGACTTCCTTCCCTTAGTATGAATCCATGTTGCTGCAAACAGTATTATTTCATTCTTTTTTATAGTTGAGTACTAGTGCATTGTGTGTGTGTATATATCCCATCTTCTTTATCCATTCATCTGTCAGTGGACATTGAGGTTGTTTCCATGTCTTGGCTATTGTGAGTAGTGCTGCTGTGAACATAGGGGTGCACGTATCTTTTCGAATTATAGTTTTATCTGGGTATATACCCAGGAGTGGAGTTTCTAGATCACATGGCAACTCTATTTTTAGTGTTTTGACGAACCTCTATACTGTTTTCCAAGTGGCTGCACCAGCTTACACTGGGCCGAGGGTATTATGGTAATAACCATTAGCACCTTTACTGCAGCAGTTATGTTTTTTCTCCTCCTCTCCGCCTTTTGTTTCCTTCAGTCCACAGAACATTGGCCTTTGGTCCAGTACTTTCTACTGAACTGTACGTGGACGTGCACCTCCCTTTTATTTTGGTCTTACTGGGCATTAATAAATGATATCATGACCATCTTCAGGAGTCTGAGTGCGTCTGAGTCAAGGTCAGTGGGTCGCCATCTCTACTCTCACTGTCGGATCCTGCGGGGACGCTCATTTGTTTCCTCATTTATTTTTCTCTGGGGGACCCGGCTGTGTCCTACACGTGGTCTTGGGCCTATAGGAGGACATCGTGACTAATTCGAAAAAGTGGAACCCACCTTCCAATCTGGCATGATATGGAAGGGAAGGGGGGAGGAGGCACACAGAGCTTGGGTTGATGACTTCAAAGAAATGAGCCAGCAGTTTCAGCATCATTCCTCCAGGCCTCCCTGGGTCGAGTTCCTGGCTCTGCCACTTGCCCACTGTGTGACCTGGGGCAACTCACACCTCCTGTTCCTCAGTCTTCTCATCTGTAAAATGAGAGTCTCAGTACTTATCATGAGAATCAAATATGAGGATAACGTAAGCAATGCCTGACAAATAGTATTGGGTTGGCGGAGAAGTTTGTTCAGGTTTTTCCATAACATCTTACGAAAAACCCAAATGAACTTTTTTGGCCAGCCTAATACTTAGGACGTCTGATTGTATTACCTGTTTGGCACCAGTAGTGCCTGCTGTATAAGGAGTGTCGCCTTCACAGATGGAAAGAGATGCAGAGTCAGCGTGGATGTGTAACTGCACCAAATCCCATTTTTACATAGCAGGTGTGTCTTCAAATTTTACCTGAAGTTTTAAGGTAAATTTGAAGAATATAAAGTTGAGACTGGAGATAAGGTTAGGAGAGTCTCAGTGAGTACTTGGTGAGCATCGTTGTTTCCAGGTTTTGACCGCAGGGGTGGTCCCTCATGCCCTTGGCCTTTCCATGCCTACACTGTCCCACAGGACTCTCTGCAGTTATGGAAATGTTCTGTGTCTTCGTAGCCACCTGCAGCTACACTTGAAAGGTGACGAGTGTGACTGAAGGACTGACTTTTTAATTTGTTTTAATTTAAATATAACTTAAATAGCCATATAGGGATAGCGGCCATCACATTGGACAGCACCTTTGAGGCACTGGGTATACAGACATAAAAAGACACTGTGCTGCCCATAAGGGACTCCTGGTCATACTGGGAGCCAGTCACTTACCTGGACAGTCAGGGTGTGATAGGGTTACCATGGAGACGCAGATGAGGTGCTGAGAAAGCAGGACAAAGTCGTATCTCTTTTTGCCAGAACCATCAGGGACACAGTCACTGAAGACTCTAGCACAGCCTGCTGGCCTCTCCCTAAGGACCCCTAGTGGGGAGAGTTTCTTTATTTTGTACTAAGCACCTTTTAGGGGCCAGATATGAGGACAAGCACTTTCCATAGATGCAGTCACATCTGATCATTGGTCATTGCTATTACCACCCGTTGCACAGATGAGAAGTCTGAGATTCAAACAGGGGCCTGTCCCCACCAAGTCACACCGCTTAGTTTACAGTAAATCAAGGTGTGCCAGACCCCCAGGCAGACTGTTTCTTGTTTCATCCTCTGTCCCCTCCATCTCCTTTGTTGGAGTTCTTTCAATAGTCTGATGATCGGTGACCTCCATAGACCCCCATATGTCCACATTCCGGCTGAAGCCAGATTTCACGTAACGGGCTCACCACGCAGCAAGGAGTGAGGCGACAGAAAGCTCACAAACTAATCAGTCCACTGGCACTTGCAGGGCGTCGGACCTCAGGGTGCTCGATGTGTCTGTTGACGAGAGCGTCACATGTTCACGCTCCGGTCCTGGTCTCAGTATGACTGTGAGATCGGGGCCAAGTCATTTCACGATTGAGGTGAGTGTTCCAGGCTTCTCAGAAGACCAACGCAATAGAAATTCAAGGTATGAAATTCAAGGTGTGGTCTCCGAGTCATTTTATGTAACAGCTTCTAGGCTGTGTTTTCTGAACACGCGAAGTGAGAACGTCGCTCACCATCGAAGGTCTGCAGATTGATTTTAGGGAAGACCTCTCTTGAGAAGCTATGTGACCCAGCGTGTTGCCTTTCCCAGCCCTGAGTCAGCTTTCCCACATCCATTCAAGGGAAACCATATCCCCTGTCTCATAACGCCCAGCAGCTCGTCTTAATTCCAGGTCACCTCTTCCAAGAAACACCCGCATTTACCCAGCAGCGTGCAGTTCCCCACAAGGTGGCATTTTATGGGGATGTGATGTACCCCCTCAACTTGTTTGATTCATGCCAGGTCCTCCTTCAGATCTCTAGTTTTTCTGGAGGCCTGACAGGTCTGGATTAAAGCAATGAGCTCAATCTGGATACTTGTGGGATATTGTACCTGGACGGGATTCACGGAGATCTCAGTATCACCTAAAATGATCTCGTCTACATGTATCCCATCACTGGGCAAAACTCATGTGGCTCCAGCCCATCTCATTTTTATTTTTTATTTTTATTTTAAGAATTTATTTCTTTATTTATTTATTGGCTGTGTGGGTCTTGGTTGCTGCGCGCAGGCTTCCTCTAGTTGTGGGGAGCAGGAACTACTGTTCGTTGCGGTGCACAGGCTGCTCATTGCGGTGGTTTCTCTTGTCGCGGAGCACGGGCCCTAGGCACACGGGCTTCAGTAGTTGTGGCATGAGGGCTTCAGTAGTTGTGGCTCACGGGCTCTAGAGTGCAGGCTCAGTAGGTGTGCCGCACGGGCTTCGTTGCTCTGTGGCATGTGGGGTCTTCCCTGGCCAGGGATCAAACCCATGTCCCCTGCATTGGCAGGCGATTCTTAACCACTGCACCACCAGGAAAGTCCCCATATCATTTTTAAAAATGAAGTGTTAAGGCCCAGAAAAGGGTGCTGGGGGTACCGCTGAGGATGGCTAACATGAGTTGCATGCTCCGTGCAAAGCCCTGTGCAGACCATTCAGTTCCAGCAAGTCTGTGAGTAGAGTGTATTATTATCTCCATCCAAGGATGAGGACACCAAAGTGCAGATAATTGTAACCGGTAGCCCTAGTTCACACAGCTAGTAAATGATGGGAGTGGGGAGTCACAGTCACTCAGCCTGATTCAGGGGCTTGTTCTCCTAACCCGGGTGTGGGAGTGCCTTTGTCCGATGCAGCCAGTTGGTGGCAGAGGTGGGGTCTACGCTGAGCTTCTCATTTCATACCATCTCTGGCCTCTTGAAAGGGGAGGGGAAGGAGAAGGACCTTTGGAACGAGGTTGGTATAGAAATTTGCTTCTTTCAGCTCTACCCTTCCTGCTAGAGCTTAAAACAGGGGCTATGGATCATAGCCACAAAGCAGTAATAAGAAGCCACTGGGCTAAGTCTTTGCAAGTCCGATTGCTTCCCTCATTGCAAGTCTTTATGGAATAGCTAGTGGCACTACCCAGTAGGAGCTCAGTACATGCTTCTTCTCAGTTGTTGAACTAATGATGTGGCCATTGTTACTAGAAGGTCAAGTCCCTGTCAGGCTCCCCGGGGGTCCTATAGCCTGAGGCAATGCTCTTCTCACCTGAGTCTCCTCCCCTCCAGCCCTTCTAGCTGGTGAAATCTGTTGGGTCTCTCTTACCCTCCCAAGACAAGACACCCAGAACATTCTTCTCTTATCATCTCTGAATACTGGAAGCCAGGACAGGGGTGGGGGAGTGGGGGGCTGGCAGGGGTGGGGAGATCCAAAGAGGACCTGTCTTCCCCAGCTCAGGAGGCTTAAGGCCACATCCATTCATTCATGAACCTATTGGTCTATTCATTCGCTGATTGATTCATTAAGCTGTCATCCTTTGGATGTTATGCAGACAATATAGCTGGGATAATATAGCAAACAAGTCAAAAGCAAGAAGGCCCTTGCCTTAAGGGGGCTTATGGGGGGGGGGGGGAGAAGACAATAGCAAGTAAACAAGTAAATATGCAAGACAAATAGAGACTGAGATGAGTGTAATAATGGAATTAAACTTGACCTTGTGGTAGCAAGTGGAGGGAAGAAGGAAAGTCAGGGAAGTGCCCTTTAAGGAGGTGATATTTGAGCCAAAAGCCAGGAAATGAAAAAGAGCCTTCAATTGGAAGAGCTTAGTGAGAGGGAACATCCCAGGCAAGGTGAAGAGAAGTGCAAAGGCCCTGGGGCAGGAAAGAGCTTGCAGATGTGGCAGAGGGAGTGTGGGATGGGAGAGTGCAGTGGATACCAGTGAGGATTTTGTTCTAAAGAATAAAGGAAGTCACTGAAGAGTTTGAAGCAGGGGTGTGACAGGACCCAATGACATTGTTCTAAAGGTCTCTCTGGCAGCATGGCTTCAGAGAGTGATAGAAGTACGCAGATGACTGAGCATGACGTCAGGGCCAGGCTGGAGACTGGCCAGGGAAAATAACTGCCCACACCCCTCTGCCACTTCTTCTTCTTGGGGATTCTCTGCAGCCTTCTTGAAAACAGAACTTCCCAAGATACCAGATAACGTTCTAAAGCCAAGCAAACAAACACTATCACTTCTAAAAGGTAAATCAGGACAGGGAAACGATGACACACTCACCACAACTGAAGTGTTTATCGGGCGTGTTGGGACCCTTGGCTTGTTCCAGAGCCCACATGTCTGGGACGTCTTCAGTGTTTGCCAGTAACTGAGCCCTCAGCTGTAAACACAGCTATTTTGGAAATTCTGCACCTAGCTTTGAAAAACTTGGGAGGACAGGAAAGGGGAGCTGTGTTTTAGATCTCAGAAATTCACACCCCACCTCGCTCTCTACCAGCGGTGCTCCATCAGCCTTTCCCCACCCTCCCACCCCCACCGCACCCTGGTCTCCAGGAAGGAGATCATGCCCATTTTAAGAACTGCTTTTAGTTCATTTTACTAAGGTGTAGATGACATAACCCTCTGAGGAGCAACAAGTTGAAGCCTGCTGCTTTCGTGTGCACCTACGTAAAACATGTCGATCTTTCTTTCCCTCTTTATTTCATCTAAGAGCTATTTAGTCTTTTACAAAGACATAGATAGCATCTTCTAAATAAAAGTAATGGTGATGGTCATGACGGTGATGGTGGTGGTGATGGTGGTGGTGCTGGTGAGGATGGTGGTGATGGTGGATGTGATGATGGTGGTGGTGCTGGTGAGGATGGTGGCAGTGATGCTGGTGAGGATGGTGGCAGTGATGCTGATGGTGGTGGTGACTATGCCGGTGATAGTGGTGCTGACAGCTGTGATGGTGGTAGCCATGGTGCTGTTGTGATCATGCTGTCAGTGGGTAGCATGCACTGAGCACTTGCTCTGTTTCACTCATGGCTCTTTAGATGTAATCACTTTGAATCCTCACACCAACCACCTGAAGCGAGTACCGTTTACTGTCCTCACTTTACATGTAAACTGAAGCAGAGGCTCAGAGCTCAACAATATGGTTCCAAAGCCTGCTCTCTGAACCACTTCCAGACTTTAGTGAACGCTTTGTCTTTTTCTTTTGGAAAGAAATGGATGGGGCTGGTACATTTGGTCACAGGTGTAAATCGTCACCTTCATTTATTTTAATCTTCTCCTTCTGACCTTCCTGCCTTCGCTGTCACTCGTCCTTCCTCCTCATGTCCTCCTCACGCCACCCCACGCCCTCTGATTTACTCCTTCCAATTTGTCTGCTTCTTGGGTTGCTGTTGTTGATGTTGTTTTTAATTGGAGTATAGTTGTTTAACAGTATTGTGTTAGTTTCAGGTATATGCTTGTTGTTTTCAACTCTCTTCCAGTGATCGCTGCCTTGGCAATCAAGGCGCATGAGCTTTGCAGGAATTATTCGTGCTCCGGCTCCATGTTCCTTCCTTTCTGGAGGGCAGCCTCCAGCTGTCGCCTCTAGGGTTACCCTTTTCTGTGGGTTAGGAGCGAGCGTGGAGCTCACCGCTCTTCTCCTGGGACAAGGCTTCCAACATTTGTATTCCGCAGCACTCCAGAGATTCTAAATACTCTCCTAGGTTGGGAAGGAAAAGTCATCCAAACTGCTTGGTAATTGAATTCAAGAGTGATGGACCGAAAATTATTAATACATTTCCTTCTCTCTACCAGCTTAAGAGGATTCCATCTTTAGTCCACCTCCCAAATACAAGCTCCATTAACTTTTAGGTTTATTTCTTTCCAGTCTTTCTTTTCTATATTCTGTTCTATCATTGTTGTTGTTGTGTGCTTTCCAAGTTATGATCATAATCATACTATCTATGCAATTTAAAAGTATTTTTTGACATTTTTGCAGCACTCCAAAGGCTTAATATAGGGTATTTTATGAATATAAGATGCAATCAATGCTAAGATTGTGCTGTTATTTTATGTTCTACTCAGAAAGGGAAAAACATTGTCAATTAAACAATGATCCAAAGCTTTCTTCTCTCTCAGAACTTATTTCATTTCTATTTTAAAAGGCTCTTTTAACTTATTTAGACAATAAATTTACCATATATCAGATGGCCATTTCCATATGTATCCATTTCTGCAGACATAGTGAATATAGGTCACAATACTGAATCATGGCCTAATCTTTCTGAAGACATTTAAAATGTCAGTTAAACTCGACGTGGATAGCACCAGCAATGGACTTACTTCCACTCAAATGTGCAACATTTCAGCTGTGACCAAGTTCACAGAGAAAAAAGCATGTCTAAAAATGCATGGAACATGGGCCACCATTTATGATGACTGCATGATAGTGGGATGTACGTGCTAGACTATACTTAACCCTTCCCTTAATCATCAGACATTTAGATTCCAGCAGGCCTCTGCTGAGCTCTCCTTCCTGTGTATATGGAATTATACAGTTCAGTGAACCTTGCTGTGGTGAGTGGGAACGGGCCTGGGCTGATGGAGAGGGTCCAGGGGACCAGACTTTGAGGAGGAGATGGACCCCTGCACACCACAGCAAAAAGAGGCAACGAAGGAGTCTGCACCCACCACCCAGCTGTGATTTGTGTGAGCTCCTTCTGGGAGACAGATCACTCTTCACCAAAGCAAAGGCCTGCTGATGAGAGCTGGGAGAGGCTAGAGTGAGCCTTTGAGGGATTGGTGGGCATGGCATTGGGAGGCCTGGGACCTGGGGAGGTAGAGAAGGGAGCTGATGTTTATTGGGGACCAGTGATGTGCCAGGCATGCCCCACATCTTGTACAAAGACATCAATATTATCTTCTAAATAAAAGTAAGGATGATGATGATGGTGATGGTGTGGGTAGGGGATGATGGTGGCGGTGGCGTGGTGGTGGTAGTGGTATCACTGGGTGACATGTACCGAGCACTTACCTTACGTCATACAGTGTTCATGACTCCTTACATGCAGAAACATAGCAGATCCTCACAATAGTCCTGTAAGGGCAGAGCCATTGCTGTCTGCATGTTACATGGAAATCATAGGAGCACCCAGTGTTCACAATAGATAGATATTATCATCCCCCCTTTATGGATGAGGACACGGAGACCCAGAGAGGGTAAACCCCAGTTCACAGGCAGAAAGGGGAGGGCAAGTCAAGCCCTGACTCCTTTTGTGGCCCTGATAAGCCACAGCTCTCCCTCACTGGAGCTGAAAGGTAAAGAATGAAGTGATCTGTGGCTGTTCCCCATCCAGGAGCCCCCAGAAAGCCGGTGAGTGAAGTTCTGACCCATTTGGAGATTGTACGAGGTGGTGGATGAGAGCACACGTTCTGGAGCCAGGCTGCCAGTCATGTGAGCTTGCACAAACTATTTCATCTCGCTGAGCCTCAGCTTCCTCAACTCCAAAGTGGGAATAAATACGAGCCAGTCGTTCGAAAAGTTGTTGTGAGAATTAGATGAGATAATACGTCCGTGGTGCTTAGTAGAGGGTCTGGCATTTGTAGGCTCTCGATCCCTGGTCACCATGGCTACTGTGATTTTAGCTGCTCTCAGCCAAGGGGTTTATGAGGCAGAGAGCATGGTGAGGTGGAAGGGAGCCCCCTGAACCTCCATCACAGCCCATCGGTGGCTCCAAAGTCAGCCCCTGACCTTGAGCTTAACGACCCACATCTTCAGTCCCAAGGACCACTGAAGGGTATTCACGGCCAAAGATGCCCGGCTGTCTCTTCAGCGCCCAGCCACTGCCCCTCGACGAGCCTGAGGTCACATGCACAGCCTGTGACCCCGCCTGGGGTAAGCCAGGTCCCCCTTCTGAAGCTGGTCAGGAGGGACCTCGGGTCCATCTGGGCAGGAGCAGCTGGAGGAACATAAAATCAGCTCCCAGACGGTCCACGTGGCAGCAGTGATTACAGCCAAGGAGAAGCTAAATTCTAGAGGCTTGCGCTGTCTCCAAGGAATACACTAATTGAGAAATAACATCCATAAAAAATAATTCAATACTAGTATGTAAAACTAAAAACAATAACCAAGTGTGACTGGCTGTCTGGAATTAAGCAAAGTAAGATGAAGTGTCTTTTGTCAGCAAGCGTTCTCAGCGCAGGAGAGTAAGGACCGGGGTTAATTCTCTTGTCTTCTCACCTTCGCCCTGTCCCACCTTCGAGGAGCAGGTGCCACCTTTGGCTGCAGGAACTGTCAGTTCTCAGCAGCAGCTTTCAGCACCTTGCTCTGAATGTTTCTTTGGGCAGCAGCTGCTGGGAAAGAGACTCAGTTAAGACTTTTGAGAAGCACAAGGAGGTCTTGCTGTGGAGCCTGCAGACCTGCAGCCAGTGGTGTGCTGGTAAATGCTTAACAACTGGCTCTCTGAGAAAAAAAAAAAAAAAAAAGCGTGCGTGTACACATACATACACACACACAGAGTTATTATCTGTACATTACAGATAGAATGGATGTGTAGCACTTAGTTTACAAATAATAATAGTATTATGTAATACTCTCTCTTAAACAATCACCACTATCTAATTCTAGAACATTTTATCTCCCCCCCCAGGAAACTCCATCCCCATTTCTCCTCCTCTAGCCCCCTGGTAATCACTAATCTACTTTCTGTCGCTGTGGATTTGCCTGTTTTGAATAGACTGTTTCGTATAACGGGACCATACCATGTGTGACATTTTTTGTCTGGTTTCTTACACTTAGCATAATATTTTCAAGTGTCATGTTGTAGCATCTGTCGGCACGCCAGTCCTCTTTATGGCGAAATAATGGTCAGTCGTGTGGATGAACCACATTTTATATACCCATTCATCCGTTAACGGGCATTGGGTTCTGTCCACCTCCTGGACATTTTGAATCATGCTGCCATCATCGTTTTGTTTGACTACCTATTTTCTATTCTCTTGGGTATATACTTAGGAATGGAATTTCCCAATCATATGGTAATTCTATATTTAACTTTCTGAGAAGCCACCCCACTTGTTTCCTACAGGGTCTGCATCGTTTTACATTCCCGCTCACCATGTGTGAGGGTTCCAGTTTCTCCACATCCTTGGCCACACGTATGTTTTTGTTTGTGTACTTGTTGCTTTTATTATAGCTGTCTTAGTGGATGTGAAACGGTATCTCTTTGTGGTTTTGATCCTCACTTCCCTAGTGACGCTGAGCATCTTTCTCTGTGCTGCTTGAGCGCCTGCATCTCTCCTTTAGAGAAGCATCTGTGCAAGCTCTTTGTCCACTTTCACATCGCATTGTTTGTCTTTTGCTGTTGGCTTATAATCTGCTGGATGGAAATACATGATTTGCACATATTTTCTCCCATTCTCTCGTTTTTAACTCTCTTGATAGCATCCTTTGATGAACAAAAGTTTTAAATTTTAATGAAGTCCAATGTATCTTTTTTTTTCTTTTGTTCCTTGTGTTTTGGGTGTCCTATCTAAGATTCACAGCAAGGCGTATAGTCACATTCAGGGGTGCGGTGTTCTGTCCCTCCCTACAGATGGGGGGCACTGCATCTTTCTATGGCAGAGGGCGGGGATGAGATTGTAGTGAAGAATTGGGGACATTAAGACAATTGTATCAATGATTGGCTTAGATTGACTTGAGGTCTTCCCCCAAGGGCTTTGCCACCCAGATAATTACAGTTCTATTAGCAAGGCAGGCAGAAGGATAGGTTTGAGGCAGGCAAGTAACAGAGCTTATGACACAAGTCCATGGGGGCATCTCACCTGTAGACATCTAAGATCAAGGGTGGCCAGAGCAGTACGGTTTGACTGAGGGTGTGTTTGGTGGTTCTCCTAGAGCAGCAGAGGGTGGTCAGGGAAGGGACAGCCCAGGGAGGCCATGTCACTGACCAGGATTCCCCAGAAGGGAGCCATCATTGTCCAGAGCTCTGTTTGCGGCTCACCCTGGACATTTTGAGGTTTAGCAGTAACAGACCCCAAACTTAGAAGGGTGGAGGGCTGTGCGGAGAAAGAAGGATAGACATAGATCCAAACCTCTGTTGATAACTAGGGCACAGGGATCTCTTTTTCCTGTTGATGCTTGAGTGATACCAGTAAGACTCATACGGTGCAGAATTTCCCTGCTGCTTCTAGTCCAGATACACACATCCTTTCACGACTCAAAGTAGGTCTGCTTCAGCACAGACTGTTCAGCTACTCTCAACTCACGAATACAAATGTTGAACATTGACTTTCCTCCTTCTTTATCCAGTTTTGCCTTCCAGAAGCCCAGCTATGACTTCATTTTTAAAATGAAATTTTGCAGGTCATTAACCCATAATGATTAAGTGATTGTGGCTGTTAGCGTAAAACACAGCTGTAGTACACGCGAGGTAACCTTTAGTGTTTAAATATTACGCGGCGCGTTCGCGTAGCGCATGGCAGAATTGCAGTTTTCAGACTCTTCAGTCATTATGGAAATAACTTATTATTTCACTCACAAATGTTACAAATGCAGTTCATCACTTCAGTGGGGTAAACATGGCCTAGGACTGTTCTTAAGAGGAATCCGGATCAGGAATAGTGACATTTTTGGTGTGGAAGAGGGCTTATAGCAGGCAGGGATCTGACAGGATCATGCCATATGGTCAAGTTCTTTATAACTCAGACTCATGAGTAGCAATGACCTGGATTTGAATCCCCCATCTGTGTCCCCATAGGCAAAATACTTAAATTTCTGAATATCAGTTTCCCCATCAAAAAAAAAAAAAAAAAAAAGAAAAAGAATGGGTAAATAATATCTACTTGTCTTGGGAAAGTGAGGTCACCATGAGGTCAGCACAACCCCAGCCCCAGAGCAAATCCTTAGTAAATTACAACTGCTACTAGCAGTACTGCTATTGTTGTCACTGTTAGTACCATTACTGCTGTTATTCACACTAGTATCGTGACGATGCTCTGGCCAAGAAAGATGCAGACCCCTGTCTTCAGGCGGGGAGCCCAGGAAGGACCTGTCTGTTGCAGAGGCAGCAGGAAAGGGGCATAGAACTGTCATCTGTGGCCGTTGGTACCTGTCTGCCCTTGGCTGAGTCAGTGACAGAGAAATGACTTTCCTTTTGTATAATAACTCCTTGTCTGGCATACTGCAAATATCTGTGGTTGACCATTTCGTATCATCGTCGTTGTATAAGCATTTGGAGAAGTCTGTAAATAATGGGAGTTGGAGTCTTCAGGCTGATCTTACAGCTGGCAGTTTCTTGAGTCACCCATTTTACGTGTTGCTGGTTAAGATGACCTCTCTTTGAAAGATGGTGCTGGTGGTGGCGAAGGCAACGGTGATGTTGACATTGATAATGATGGTAAGAGCAGCCTGGATTTCCTGAGCGCTCTAAAGATGCCGCACAGTGTGCTACGTGCTTTACAGACAGTGTGTCATTTCTGCTTCACAGATACTCTCTTTCTGCATACAGGGATAACGCTTTAGATAACTTACCTGTGATCTCAAGTGGAGGTCTTAAATCCAGCAGTCTGTCCCCAGAACGCAGGCTGCTCACTGCTCTGCCCTTCTGTCTCCCCAGACATTCTTTGGCTGAGTGGGGGTGGGGGGGATGGGGAGGAAGCTTTTGAATTCCGAGGGCCACCCGTGAACTGCAGCAAAGGGTTTTCTTCAAAATGGTCTTGATGGAGTGAATACACACAATCTCCTCTACATCAAAGTTGGGACTTTAGGCTACTGCTGGGTCTTCCTAATTCTAAAAATTAAAGTACAGTTTCTCATGCAGAATGCTGTCTGAGGGCACCAAGCCTCACTACCAATGTAACGTTAATTTCCAAATATGACTTTCGAATGGTCATTCTTTTCTCCAGTGAATGCACAACCTGCATTGGACTAGGCTCTGGAGATTTAGTCTAGTGGGCAGGTCCCTTATGTTTCTAAAATGGCCATTTTTCATCTATAGATGGACTACAGTGACATCTACCTAACACCTTTCAGGAAGGAGTGTAGTGCAGTGTATGAAGTATCTAGTAGAGTGGCTGGCATACAATAAGTGCCCAATAAATGCTGGCTGTTATTATTAATGTCATCACCATTGTGGTTGTGAAATGGATGCAAAAATGTGAGGTTCAATTAAGTGAGAAAAATGAAAGACGGTTGATGAGAAAGAAAAGAAAAATGTCTAAGACAAAACAAAGACCTGGTTGTGTTGTGAATCCAAGACTGGCAAGGACAGTGCCTATCAGCGCTTGCTCAAGGAGGGTGTGGTGAATGCTTTAGGCTGGTGATGAGAACGGCTGTGAATATCTATCTAGCTATCAGTTGAGAAACATGCCTTGCATTTCTGCCAAAACCGTCTTCTGTAATCGGCACTGGCTAACTACTTTAACAAACAGTTCCCAGAACTAAAGTTGATTTCTTGTTCACCCAGCAGTCAGTGCAGACATTCAGCAGCTGGCCTCCTCCCCCATGATTCAGGGACCCAGGCTTTGACATTCGGGCATGGTCATCCCCTACAGCCTCCAGATCCTCTGCTGGATCCTGGGAATTCAGATACCAGGCAAGGGAAGAGAAAGAACAAGGCTCTTAGGAGGTTTTTAATGGGCCAAGCCTAGAAGCAGTGAGATCACTTCCACCTAGTTTCCATTGGCCGAACCCAGTCATGTGGTCATCCCCGACTGCAAGGGAGCCTGGGAAATGTAGTCCAGCCCGTCTTCAGGAGCCAAGAGAAATGTTTGCACGGACTGATCGCCTTCTCTGCCTTACTCTCTGGTGTCGAGCGCTCACTATACTGCTTTTAAATTGCCCAGCCTCTTGTAAATGACACCAGTTTTATTTTGCCTTTTGGAGAAAATTAATTATTGCCCATATTCATCACAAAGATATCTGTTTGTTAGTATCGTGGCAAATGTGTTAGAAGGAGGCCTGCCTGGGCTAGGAGCCAGAACGGTGCTTCAATTCCCTGCTCAGCCATTCATTCAGCCATCCATCGCTGGGTGCGCTCGGGCTGCTCAGCGAATCTCTCTATCTTAAACTTCCTTATCAGTAGAATTGGGAAGATTGTAGCTGCCCTGCCTACCAGGTTGGGTGAGGATGGCGTGACATAATCTGTGAAAGTACCTTGTAACCAAGAGTACCCGCTAAAGGGAAGGGATTGTCTCCAGGCAGCCACCCCCACCTGAACAAGAAGCCAAAACTGCAACAGTAGATTGTATAACCATCACTCAACGCGCACATTTTTGTTTTTAACTGTCAACGTGGCAAAAAATAAATGAAACTCAGACAGGAAGAGGCAGCCCTGACAGCCACCAGCTTATGTTCATTTCCCCAAATCCCTAAAGCGGATCCGTCCCGGTGACCCTCCTGGGTTCATCCAGGCAAGCGTGCTGAACGTGACCCCCTCCACCCCTTCCTGTTTCTGCTGCTGTTCCAACCTGGGACCACCTTAGTCAAGACAGTATTCCTGAGCTTCTGTTTGCTCCTCTGAAAAATGGGGACGTCCCGCCAGCTTCACGAGACTGAGGTGAAGAGCAAATAATGTCACAGAAAAGTCGCTGGTCCCCCCCTCTTCCCCGTCCCTGCCCCAGAAAGTCAAGTCTGTGACGCTTCGAGGGATCTTAATTCAGCAAGTCCAGAGTTTTCCTCTTGTTTTCTGAGGAAGCTGAGGCTCAGAGAGATAGGGGGGCTTCCCCACATTCCGTAAGGAGAGATGGGTGGCGCTTACCCTGGAACCCAAACACCGTGACACCAAGGCGGGTGCTCCTTTAAACCCATGATATTGTGTCCGTAGTGTCAGCAGAACCACTTTGCAGAAGTTAAGGCACCAGATGCAAGGACATCATTGCCGTTTTTAATCCAAACCGAGGTTCCGCTGAGTGCTTGTGGAATCTGGGTCAAAAAGAGTGAGGGTCAGGTTCAGATTGACAGTGCATTTCAGAGAGAGAAAAAAAAAATCTTGCCTTTCCCTGGCTAGAGGTCAGATGTCAGAAAAGCTAATAACAGCATGAGAAGGGACCCAAGAATGTAATCGACAAATGAAAAAAACTGGTGTGATGAGGGAACAAAAGCTATATTATCATAATATGCCACTTTCTGTTATGCTCTGGAATTATTGTACAGCCTGTACTTGAGTCCTTAGGCAGAAGGCACCTTATCTTTCCTAAGCTTAGATATATAATATATTTTCCCCCAAAGGAGCTTTTTTTTTTTTTTTTTTTTTTTTTTTGCGGGTTGGTGGGGGGTTGTTTGTCTTTTTGTTTTCTAAAGAGATTTACAGTGATGCTCTCCCTATAGGTTTTTCTTGATACATATATATTTTTAATTTCTCACCGTCTCAGGGGTAAATAAATATATTAAAATAAGCTATGGGATGTATCGCCGAGTATAACAATGATAAATGATGTTGTGTGTAATTTTTCTACTATTAACATAAAGTAATATAAACTGAAGGACACGAGTCTATTGAGAGGCTTAGAAGCTAATGTTCCATATCAGATGTGGCCAATGTCAGGACTGAATACAGATTAGGCAGTGTCCTTTTCTCCCCAGGGGAATTAAAGTTTGAGACACCACTCGCCGCCAGTGGTTTTACGGCATTTTGTTGGGGCCGGTGGTGTCTTTCTTGGTCTATTAATTCAGGAGCCGTAAATGACAATGCGAGCAAAATGCTTTTCCGGTGGGATGCATTTCATTTCTGTGTGCTTGTGTCGCCCCTACCTCACCAATCCATTCTGTCACAATAAGTGTTTTTAAATTGTGTAGATTACCTGCACTTCATTATGGCCCCTTGCATGTGTGTCTTCTTCCAGGCTATTACGTAAAGTTAGAAAATACCAAAAACTCTCCCTTTCTAAAGAAAAAAGGTTGGCAACGCAGGAAAGTTCATCTGGAGTGAGTCCTCTCTCGTTCTTTCTTTCTTTTTTTTTTTTTTTTTTTTTTTCCAGCGAAGGGTTCATGGCCAGGGTACCCTCTACCAGGAGGAATGAAAACCCTAGAGCGGATGCATACAGAAATCTTTTTTGTATTTCCTGGTGTCCCTCTGGGTTTGTAAACACACATTCCCACACGTGTGACTGCTGAATTTTTAAAAACTCATCAACATGGCAGATTTTCTTTTAAAAGTGATTTTTGTCTTCACTGACACCGTCTGAAAGGTGGAGGTGTTTTGTTTTATTTAAAATAATCTCTTTGTGACATCTCATTGTAGAGCTCAGAAATCGACTCCAAATCCTTTCTTATACAGGCGAGGGGAGCAAAGCCCAGAGAGATGAACAAAATGGTTCAAGGTCTCCCAGCTCTCTGTTAGCCCAACTGAACCCTGAACCCCAAGTTCTCTGACGCTTACTTGCTGTCCTTTCGGCTACCCCGTTTCCCTTTATGTCCTCCAAAGACACACTTTGAAGAAAACATGAAAACGAGAAAGGGGAAAGTGGATGAGTCATTGAGAGAACAAATCTAATTAGATACCTTTGGCTGTTTTGACAGAATTACACCCGACAGAAAAATTGAAAGTACATACCAATCGTAGTTCCATCTACATGCGTAACTAAAGAAACATTTTTGTGTGAATGAATACTTTTCCTTGAAATGCATCCTGGCTTTGGAGGATGAATTGGGAACCTCCCCCACATCTGGAGTTCAAGGACTAGGGTCCGGATTAACTCTTTTTCTCTCTTGCCCGGTTAAAGTGACAGAAGGGAGCCAACACTTGGGTTTCTCCACGCACATTGTTCTCCTTCGTCTCGGCTCTGACATGATACGTTTGTCACGGTTCATAAATTTTATCTTTGCACTAAAAACAGGGTTAGAATATCTTCAATGCAATTATAAAAATGTATTAAAACTGAGGAGAAAAAATATGGCGGTAGATGTGATTTTAATGATTGTATAAATGTTCACTGTTCCGTGGCAAAAAAAAAAGAAGTTGGGTTTTTCAGCCATGGTATTTCAGAGGAATGCCAGGGAAGGGCCGGGCTTTCCATCAGTGCACGCCGTGTGCTTTCAGCAGAAAGGCAAATATGTTGCTCTGAGATTTTGCTTGGAAAGCAGGGGCCAGATGGAATGAGGTCTGCAGATTCTGGTTCTTTAGGAACCTCTTGACACCGGGTGTGAAAATCACCCCCAAAGAGGGTGTTACGCCCAGCTTCTTCCTTCTCCAAAGAATTTGGAGGATTGGGGATCGGTTACGTGCATATGATCAGAATTGGCAGGTGACATGCATTGCCAGGCAGACCTGTCCCTGACCAATAGAATCTGTCATTCGCTCCCCTTTGCTGAATGGCTTGCAGCGTAAGCTGGCAACTAGACGGAAGGCTAGAAACAGACAAGATTCAGCTGCAGACATTTGGGGTGGGGTTCATGTGGGAGTTCTAACTTCAGGTCCCTTTTTTTTTTTTTTTAGAACTTTTATTGAGATATAATTGATATACAATAAACTGCATGTACTTAAAGTGTACAATTTGATTTTTTTTTTCTTATTAGTAATGTGTATATGGCAATCCTAATCTCCCCAGGTCACTTTTGAGAATGAGAATTATTCAAAAACCCAAATGCTTATTTGGCTAAGATCCGTGTGTCTAGTCTCTATCAGGTTTGTTGCAACCATAGCAAACTTCTCCAGAGATGACATTTTTTTCCTCCCCTGCCCTTACTTGACTGTTTTTCTTCTTAAACAGTCTGATAGTTTAGAACATTATAGCAAGGTGTTCCCCTGTATAAAACCGTAAGCAACAAGCTCTCTTAGGGAAGTTTTGTAAAAGACAAAAATTGTAAGCGTAAGCTTCACCCCATGTAATAGTTGATTTCTTCCATGCTACCGTTTTCTGGGCAGTTGTATATGTAATTCTCTGTCTTTCTCATTTTTTAATTACACTTCCTCTGAGGGTATTAATGACCCCAGCATTTGAATGCAGTCAAAATTGATAAGGAACCTAGTCCTGTTGAGGGAGGGGGACTCTTGAACTCTCCCTCCAAACGTGCAGTTTCTGCCCTTCACTTTGTTTCTGAACAAAGTTACCTGCAGTTTTAAAGTCAGTGGTGAGTCTTGGGCGTAGACCTTTTTTGAGCCCATGCACACACACCCTCAGTCCTCCTCTTCAGGGTATGTGGATCAATTACATTTCACTTTCAGACAGAGGGACGTTTCAATTTTCACTTAAAAAATTAAAGCTGGGAAGGATTTATGATGTAAACTGGGTTTTGCTATCTTGTATGTTTTTGAAGTCAGATTTCCCCTGGTCTGAAATGCACTGGTTTTGTGATTTGGGGTAAATCACTTAACCTCTGTCAACCTTTTATCAGCAAAATGGGATAAAAATAGTACCTGACTTGCAGGTCCAATGAGAATTTAATGAGAGAAGGCGCGTAAAGGGCCTATCACAGAGCCTGGCTCACAGACATGGCTTCGGCTGCCACCGGCTTCCTACTGTTACTCTTATTACCGTTATTGTGAAAATGACTTGGGGTGTGCAGGTGCGTGGTTCGCACTCTTAGAGCAGACAAGCTTTTAAATGTACAAGCATGTTATACACTAAGAGCAGTGGGTTTGGGGGTTCAGGTTTGGGGGGGGCTGATATTTATTGAATGCATACAGCACATCCACACACGGGCTCTGTGTAAGACATTTAGCATATGTTTACTTTTCCCAGCAAAGCTGTGGGATGTGCAAAGAGACCTGATGTAGAGCAGAGAGTGAGAGTAGATATATGAAGTGAAGGGAACCAGGTGCATGCTGGGAAAACACGTCTATTTAAATAAACAGGAAGTTAGTGGTCAGCGGAAGGCTTTGCACATCCACTGTATTAATCTGGAATTTTCTGTGCCGCTAGAGGCACAGAAAATTAGCTTGAGGACGGAGACCATACAGTCCCTCTCCCACCCTCAAACCTCGTTCGTAACTTTGTTCTTGGCACCTACTTAATTAAATCTTTGTGAATATAGTGATTGATGGGATGAATGAATGAATGAATGGGTGAAGCAGTGAATGTGTGGGGGAAAGATACGAGCTGACTTTCATCACCAGGCCTGCCATAGAATTCCTGGTGCCTCTCACTGTGGCTGCTGGCATTTAGTAGGTGTTCTGTTTAAAAAAAAAAAAAAAAAAAATCAATCATAATTTAATATCAAATCTAGCTGGAAAAATTTTTTCTTGAAGGATCCAACAGTCCTAATTTATTCCACTCACAGGATATTTCAGCACTTAACACAAACTCCACGGATTCCTCCTAAAATAAAAATGTTGTGGCCACAAAGAACTAAGGTGTCTCCCCCTCCCTCAAACCACCACCTTGCTCTTATGTGTTAAGTCTGGTGGCTTTGCAGTGCCTTTTTCTTGGCCGAAGAAGCTACTGTCAAATTGATCTCCACTCTCAAGTGCAGAATTTATTTGTCAGACTCATGCAGAATTCTGTTTTATGTGGAGATTTTGCGTTTGTACAGAAAAGCGTTACAGGATTCTAAAGGGTATTCTTGGAAGTAATATCAGAAGGGATCTATTGGAAACGGGGGCGACAGAGAAACTTAAACAGAATTGAACAAATAAAAATCAGAACTCAAAGTTGCATACTGACTCCTTTTGCCTAAATCGCCGTCAGGAGATTGAGACAGGTGTGTGTGCGTGCGTGCGTGTGTGTGTCTTGAGGAACAAAGGAGCATCTCCTTCTCTGTGGATCAGATGTGGGGGAGAGAGAGGAGTAACCACATCACCGCAAGATGGAAACTCTTCTTTCTCGCAAGAGATTTTTCTCCTTCATTTCCCCACCAGGTGTGACCCGGTGACAGGGGCAGTTGGTGGCAGGTAGGTCTGCTGTCACCACTTTTTAATAAGGGCCGGGCTCCTCTCGGAGAGCCCAGGAACTCGAGTTCCTCCTCTGCCGCGCCTTCCCCCGAACACAACGCGCCCTCGCTAATAAATTCCGAGGGCTGACATTGCCTGAGCTGGCTGGTCTTTGCCCTCAATTTCATTGAGATGGGCCATTGAAAACTCATTACAAGCTGTTTAGACTCTGACTTTGACTTTTGCTCGGCAGCGAGCAAAATTAACAGCTCTTGGAGGTAGCAAAAAAAGGCACTCAGCCAAATAAAAAAAAAAAATAAAATAAAAAATGAAAGAATCGAAACGATGAGAAAAGACTTTTAATATTATCTCCATTAGTCATGCAAACAAGTGCACATCCAAAGCGCGTATGTTCTGCGCGTGGCTCTCATTTGGCGCCTGGTGTGGATTGCGGTCCCCCCACTGGAGAGAAATTCATACCCAGGCCTTCCACGCAGCTCGGCATTTTTTACATGTCAAGCAATGAGCCTTTGAGTGTAGCAGAATTGCTTCATAAATTTAACTATCACTTTCGAATTTCTGTTTTTTTCTAATTTAGTGCTTGATAGTTTTTTATGTGATAATTTTAAAATGCTGTTTATAGCAAAAGTTACCTTGATAGTACAGGTGTGCATAGAAAAATTCACAGCCATCAATAAAAAAAGGGGGGGGAAAATCCTGTTTATACCGTAGGCGTTTTGTGATTCTAAGGATGTAGCCGCGGCAGTACTGCGGGTTTTAAAAGCAACCCAATTAATCTAAATTTCTTCAAAAGTCACAGCTCCTGAAAGATTGAAGTATTGCTCCCGTTACCTAGGGATGGTTTCCGTCCGCATTTGGGAAGCTTGTGCAAAATGTCTCTTTCTCCTGATATTTGCAGCACGTCTTGAAACTCAAAAGGTATATATGTATATAGTCATATAAATGAAGTTAAGAAGATTGCTGTCAAAAATATCAAAATGTAAGAAATAGACTCTAAAGTATTTAAGACAGTCAAAGGAATCTTAGCCAGGAAAGGAAAAATGTATTGGAGAAGGATCTAATTAGCCCACCAGCACCTCTGGCCGGTTGATCACAAGATGAAACAGATGGGAACCACCTCAAGGGTGTAGAGAAAATTGTAAGTTTCACTTTGGAGTCTAGGTTAGTCAGCTAAGACATCAACAACCTCTCATTTTGGGGAAACGTGTGAGTATCCAATAGAAGTCACTATGGGGATTTGCCAGCCCCCTTTAACTGTTTGTATGGCTGTATCTCCATGAGGATACCGTATCCAGTTTTCTTTCAATTCCTCCAAAAACTGTGAAGGAGTGTTTCCATATCTGTGAGTACAGAAATAAAGTAGGATGTTGTCCTGCCTTATTGGATCCCTTTTCTGGCATTTCAACAACATTTTTCTCATCTTCTAAACGTTGTACTGTAAACCCAGTGCTACCTTGTACCCGCAAGAGATAGACATGGAAGATACACTTAAACCAAGATGTTTTTCTGAGCCAAACTAGTAGTCCAAAGCCATTAGAGGCTCTAGATAGATCTTTGCAGTCAGCGCAATAAACATACAATCTCATAAATCTCAACTTTGCAGTGTATTCATCAGGCGTTCTGTTTTCTTTTCCTTCAGATGTTCCATTTAATTCCCAGGTAGGAGAAGGCTTCCAGATCTTCATCTTTTTCCTCCCAGACGTTCTTTCATGGGAAGTCATCATCTAGCCATTGGATATCTTTGCTGGGGGAATTCATGCATTTGCCTATCTGGAGAGTTTCATTAAAATTTGACCGTGTTCCAGTACCTATTGTCATATAACAAGCCACCCCAAAGTGTAGCGGTTTAAAATGACAACACTGACGTTGTTCAGGAACCTGTGGTTTCCGCAGGGCTTGGCAGGAACAGCTGATCTCTGCTCCGATCGGCTGAGGCAGCTGGAAGCCTGGGGACGGGCATCATCTGAGCGTTGTTCACCTGCGAATCGGGGGCTGATCCTGGAACAGCCACACGTAGTTTTTATGAGCTCACTCTTCCTCACAGTATGGGGACTGGGTTCCAAGAGTGAATGTCCCAAGAGAGAGCCAAGCTGACTCTGTATTGCCTTTTGTGACCTAGCCACGGAAGCCACCTAGGTTGGTTCTTCTGCATTCTGTTTGTCCAGGGAGTCACAAAGGCCCCGCTAGGTTTACAGGAAGAGGAAATAGATGCCACCTCTGGATAGGGCAGTTTTTGAGAGGGGTGGGTCTTGGAAGACAATGCAGCACGGGAAATAATGCTGTGGCCACTTTGCAAAAATGCCATCTGCGACAGAACATAAGCGACAGCTTAATATCCTGAAGCGGTGTATTGGGACAAGTGTTACTTCGGAGTCAGAAAAGCTGGTTTTGAATCCCACCTCTGCCTGTTTGTTCGTCACTGCACGGAGGGGCCTCAGTGTGCTCGTCTATAAAATGGGGACACCAGTGCTGGGCCCGTGCTTTTGGACTGAGGATTGTACACATCAAATACATGTGCAGGTGTCCACCTAGTTCTTGGTGCAGACTGGATACTCAATAAATCTTTGGTGAGTTAGTTTATTGAATCGGGATCTGAGCATTATAGCCATTATTTAGGTTTATTGTGTCCTCATCGATGTCACCTAGTACATCCTTGCTGTTTTCATGAATTTTCCACTGAGTCGCAACTTGCTGCTGACCAGTGAAGGTCAGGGAGAAAGCAGATTAACAGCATCTCATACGACAATGTCAAGATAGTTAAAAGTGTTTACAGAGCTCGGTGACACCCCATGAATTTAAAACAAGAAGACTGGACCAGAAGTAAAACTATTCCTGTTCTTGTAAGCTTGAGCAGGGGCCTTGATGTTTTATGATTGTTTTAAGGTCCATTAATCATTGAATCATGAGGCCATGGGAAAAAATGACAGCTTCAACATCCAGGGCTCAGGTTTATTTTAAATGTTTCTGTTTCTACACTGTTTCTAATTAATAACAGTGGCTAAAGACGGATTCACAGGTAGCCATGGCAGACTGCCATGGGATAAAGCAACTCAATTTTACCTAGGAGCATTTTACAACTCCTGGAAAGACGTATTTCCTTAGACTGCAGGTTGCCAACCTTTCACAGCTTTCAGCCGATTCTCTGAAGGAGAATTTGCTCTTATATAATCAGGATCTCTCCAAATAGGCCCGAACAAACTTTAGAGCTGTGGTGGCCACTAGCCACCTATAGTTATTTAAATAAATTAAGTTATGTAAAAAATTTAAAAGTCGCTCCATCAGTCTCACTGGCCGTGTTTCAGGTGCTCAGTCAGCTACCATATTGGGCAGTACAGACACAGATAGAACTTTTCCATCACTGCAAAAAAGTTTCGTTGGACAGCACTGCTCTAGGGGTTGGTCCTCCTTTTTTTTTTTTTTTATTCCCACATTCACTCCAGAATTAAAATCAACCAGCTCAAATGCTCCATCTTCTCCCCAGGACCCTGCATGTCATTGAAAGGCATCTCTTTCTCCCATTTGGAGAACTTTCTAGAGCCTGGGCCCAACCACCTTGAACTCCCTACAGAAACCCCTCCCACAGAAACCTTTTTTTTTTTTTTTTTACAGCACCTGTAGAATTCAGCCTCAGGAGCATCCCCTACACCAGCCTCTTTAAATCCCTTCCTCCTCAGACGCCCACAAGGACCCCAGACCTCCGGGCCCGCTGGAGAGCAGTGACTCACCCCACTGGACTGTGGAGTCCCTTGGTTTCCAGGAGTTACTATAAAGTTGCTTCAAATCCACAGATGTTGCGAGTATTGTATTCTAGATGGAGTAAATAATAGGTCTTGCATGTGGGTGCAAATAGTTTTCAGATGTGGGGAAAAGCTATTGTGATGTGTAAAGTAGAAATTCATTTTAAAGCATTATTGAATTGATAGCAGCATTTGATCATTATGTACTTAGTCAACGGTTACTAAAAGTGTGGGTGTCTGTGAATGTCTGATGTCCTAAGGGGTGTTCTCATGCTAGAAAAGTCAGCAGCTAGCAGGGGAAGGAGACGGAAGTCTGTCTGTGGATGTGGGAAGCAGAGATTTCTTCATCAGTGCATCACTGATTTAAACGTAAGCTCTGGCAGGAAAACAAGCCACCGCCTCTCATTTCCTGCACAGACCCAAGCATTTATCCCATGTAGTCCTCACAGCAGACCTAAGCAGTCACTAATCATATCCCTACTTCAAAGATGAGTAGACTGAGGCTCAGAGAGTCTAATTTTCCCAGTGCCCTTGTGTGTGGTCCTAACCACCTGCCTAAACTGCTATTCTGTGTCCACCCAGCAACCTCAACGATAGCCACTCCTTGGAACATACGTAATATAATTATGTGGCTTGGTGAAGCCACCTAAGTCCCGTTAGGCTATTAGCCAACGCCACCATCAGGGGGAGGTGTCATGCACTTGATCTAAATGTACTTAGGAGAACTCTCAGGACCCGATGAATTATGACGGGGAGTTTTATGGCCCCACGGGTCGCAGGCTTCATACTGACTGTAGCTAATGAGCTACGGACGCCGCGGAGCACTGAGGATACATAGTGTTCCATGCATGGAAATAGCGACCCCTTCCCACTTCCCCTCGTTCCCTTCTCAGATGTAGGCTCAAGTCAGAAGAGAAGATGTACACATGCTTCCCCGGCATGGTTTGCTTTAGACCATGTGTCCTTCACTTGCAATGGATGTCTGAGCGGAATGTTTTTTTATTTTATTTAATTAATTATTTATTGGCTGCATTGGGTCTTCGTTGCTGCACATGGGCTTTCTCTAGTTGCGGAGAGCGGGGGCTACTCTTCATTGCGGTGCGCGGGCTCCTCATTGCCGTGGCATCTCTTGTTGCAGAGAATGGGCTCTAGACACACAAGCTTCAGTAGTTGTGGCCTGTGTGCTCAGTAGTTGTGGCTCGCGGGCTCTAGAGCACAGGCTCAGTAGTTGTGGCACACAGGTTTAGGTGTTCTGTGGCATGTGGGCTCTTCCTGGACCAGGGCTCGAGTCCTCTGTGTCCCCTGCATTGGCAGGCGGATTCTTAACCACTGAGCCACCAGGGAAGCCCTGAGTGGAATGTTTTTACAAATCATGTATTTTGGAAGGAAAATAGAAACCAAAGCAAAGCCAACGGAGATTTAAACAAACTCACCACGCTATTCTGGGAAGGAAAAAAAAATCATCCTTTGAATGAAAATGTTTTTATTGTCGTTGGTATGATTAGGTCCCCCAGCAGGTACAAATGCGGTAAAAATCTGTTCTTCATTTTGGAGGTGATAACTGAAACCCATCCCTCCACCTCACTACCCTGGTGCACCTGCCACTACCCCTTCCTACCTTCCATTTGCAGTCTGGTGCTTCCTTTTCTTTCTGTCTTCTCATCAGTTTTGCAGAAATCCCAGGGACTTAATCCAGGGCAAAAGGGCTCTCCCAGCTTCCAGATGCCTTCTAGAAAGGGAACAAATGGGTCAACGAACAGCCTGCCTTGGCTTCCTTTGTGGCGCAGCTGCAATGACAGTTTCTTAGAGCTTTGTTGGGCAAGTAAGAAGGAAGAGGAGATTGATGTTGTGCCCTGTGCGTCCAGGTGGCCCATGCGGGGGCTCTTGTAAACTCCTGGGTCAGTGTTCCCCAGGGGTGACCACCATGTGCAGTAGCTCAGTCACATGCAGACTTCAACTTACCCTGTTCCCCAGGTCAGCAGCCCACACTCACCCCCTTAAGAAGGCACATTCTCCCTCCAGGACCCTTTCCATTCTGTTCATCTAGCAAGTGTCTTAGCACCAGAGGTGCATTAAGAACAAGTGTCTCCTAGAGGGAAAGAGTTGAGGTCTCATTTCCTTTGCTTCGATGTAATCCCTCTGTCCTTTTGCCAAGTTCCAAAGACTTTAACCAGAGTTAAAGTATCAGGAAGGGGAGCCCTCCTAACAATTTTATTAGAAGGCCTTTTGATACTTTCCTTCAGAGCAATGCATGCCCACCGCCTTGAGTTTTCAAAACCATGCTGAGATACTCAAGAAATTCCTATCACAACACAGCTTTATTCCTAGGTGATCAGCAGCGTTCACCTAGGTCTGTTAAATAGCAGCCCACCGGGACCGCGGGCATGAGAGGAGTCAACAGCTTTTGAGACCCCTTCTCTGGACATCTGAGGCTTGAACAGTCTTCTATAAACACCTCTATCGCCAGGACAAGCAACCCCAAAAGTTTGGACAACCATGAGGAAACAAAGAAACACCATGCAGGCAAAGGAGCAGGAAAAAAACCCACAAGACCAAATAAATGAGGAGGAAATAGGAAAAATGCCTGAAAAAGAATTCAGAGTAATGATAGTAAAAATGATACAAAATCTCGATAACAAAATAGAGAAAGTACAAGAAACACTTCATAAGAACTCAGAAAAACAAACAGCAATGGATAACAAAATAACTGAAATTAAAAATACCCTAGATGCTATAACCAGCAGAATGACTGAGGCAGAAGAACGAATAAGTGAGTTGGAAGATAGAATGGGGGAAATAAACGCCACAGAGCAGGAAAAAGAAAAAAGAATAAAAAGAATAGAAGACAGTCTCAGAGACCTCAGTGATAACATTAAGTGTACCAACATTCGAATTATAGGCATCCCAGAAGAAGAAAACAAGAAAGGGTCTGAGAAAATACTGGAAGAGGTTATAGTGGAAAACTTCCCCAACATGGGAAAGGAAATAATTCACCAAGTCTAAGAAGCACAGAGAGTCCCATACAGAATAAACCCAAGGAGAAATACACCAAGACACATATTAATCAAACTAACGACAATTAAACACAAAGAAAAAATATTAAAAGCAGCAAGAGAAAAGCAACAAACAACATATAAGGGAAAACCCATAAGGATAACAGCTGACCTTTCTACAGAAACTCTGCAGGCCAGAAGGGAATGGCAGGATATACTGAAAGTCCTGAAAGAGAGAAACCTACAGCCAAGAATACTCTACCCAGCAAGAATCTCATTCAGATTTGACGGAGAAATCAAAAGCTTTCCAGACAAGCAAAAGTTAAGAGAATTCAACACCACCAAACCAGCCTTACAACAAGTGCTAAAGGAACTTCTCTAAGTAGGAAACACAAGAAAAGGAAAACACCTACAAATACAAACCCAAAACAATTCAGAAAATGGTCATTGGAACACACATGTCAATAATCACCTTAAATGTAAATGGATTAAATGCTCCAACCAAAAGACACAGACTGGCTGAATGGATAAAAAAGCAAGACCCTTCTATATGCTGCCTACAAGAAACCCACTTCAGACCAAGGGATACATATAGACTGAAAGTAAAGGGGTGGAAAAAGATATTCCATGCAAATGGAAGTCAAAAGAAAGCTGGAGTAGCAATACTCATATCAGACACATTAGACTTGAAAGTAAAGACTATTGTAAGAGACAAGGAAGGACACTACATAATGATCAAGCGATCCATTCAAGAAGAACATATCACAATGGTAAATATCTATGCCCCCAATATAGGAGCACCTCAATACATAAGGCAAATACTAACAGCTATAAAAGGGGACATTGACAGTAACACAATAATAGTGGGAGACTTGAACACCCCACTTCCATCAATGGACAGATCATCCAAACAGAAAATAAATAAAGACACACAAGCTTTAAATGACATATTAGACCATCTCGACTTCATTGATATTTATAGGACATTCCATCCAAAAATGACAGACTACACTTTCTTCTCAAGTGCACACGGAACATTTTCCAGGATAGATCCCATCTTGGGTCACAAATCCAGCCTTGGTAAATTCAAGAAAATTGAAATCATATCAAGCATCTTCTCAGACCACAACGCCATGAGACTAGATATCAATTACAGGAAAAAAACTGCAAAAAATACAAACACATGGAGGCTAAACAATTCACTCTTAAACAACCAAGGAATCACTAAAGAAATCAAAGAGGAAATAAAAAAATATCTAGAAACAAATGACAATGAAAACACAACAACCCAAAACCTATGGGACGCAGCAAAAGCAGTTCTAAGAGGGAAGTTTATAGCAATACAGTCCTACCTTAAGAAACAAGAAAATGATCGAATAAACAACCTAACCTTACACCTAAAACAACTAGAGAAAGAAGAACAAAGAAACCCCAAAGTGAGCAGAAGGAAAGAAATCATAAAGATCAGAGCAGAAATAAATGAAAAAGAAAGGAAGGAAACCATAGCAAAAATAAATAAAACTAAAAGCTGGTTCTTTGAGAAGATTAACAAAATTGATAAACCATTAGCCAGACTCATCAAGAAAAAAAGGGAGAAGATGCAAATCAACAGAATTAGAAATGAAAAAGGAGAAGTAACAACGGACACCTCAGAAATACAAAAGATCATGAGAGACTACTACAAGCAACTATATGCCAATCAATTGGATAACCTGGAAGAAATGGATACATTCTTAGAAAAATACAATCTTCCAAGACTGAACCAGGAAGAAATAGAAACCATGAACAGACCAATCACAAGTACGGAAATTGAGGCAGTGATTAAAAATCTCCCAACACACAAAAGCCCAGGACCAGGTGGGTTCACGGGCGAATTCTATCAAACATTTCGAGAAGAGCTAACACCTATCCTTCTCAAACTCTTCCAAAATATTGCAGAAGGCGGAGCACTCCCAAACTCATTCTACGAGGCTACCATCACCCTGATACCAAAACCAGGCAAAGATGTCACAAAAAAGAAAACTACAGACCAATATCACTGATGAATATAGATGCAAAAATTCTCAACAAAATACTAGCTAACAGACTGCAACAGCACATTAAAAAAATCATCCACCATGATCAAGTGGGGTTTATCCCTGGGATGCAAGGATTCTTCAATATATGCAAATCAATCAACGAGATACATCATATCAACAACTTGAAGGATAAAAACCATATGATCATTTCAATAGATGCAGAAAAAGCTTTTGACAAAGTTCAACATCCATTTATGATAAAAGCTCTCCAGAAAATGGGCATAGAAGGAAATTACCTCAACATAATAAAAGCCATATATGAAAAACCAAAAGCCAACATCGTTCTCAATGGAGAAAAACTGGAAGAATTCCCTCTAAGAACAGGAACAAGACAAGGGTGTCCACTCTCACCACTATTATTCAACATAGTTTTGGAAGTTTTAGCCACAGCAATCAGAGAAGACAAAGAAATAAAAGGAATCCAAATTGGAAAAGAAGAAGTAAAATTGTCACTCTTTGCAGATGACATGAAAAGAAGTAAAATTGTCACTCTTTGCAGATGACATGATATTATATATAGAAAACCTGAAAGACTCTACCAGAAAACTGCTAGCACTCATTGATGAGTTTAGTAAAGTAGCAGGATACAAAATTAATGCACAGAAATCTCTTGCATTCCTATACACGAACAATGAAAGAGCAGAAAGAGAAATGAAGGAAACTCTCCCATTCACCATTGCAACCAAAAGAATAAAATACCTAGGAATAAACCTGCCTAAGGAGGCAAAAGATCTGTATGCAGAAAACTTTAAGACATTGATGAAAGAAATCAAAGACGACACAAACAGATGGAGGGACATACCATGTTCCTGGATTGGAAGAATCAACATCGTGAAAATGACTGTACTACCCAAAGCAATTTACAGATTCAATGCAATCCCGATCAAATTACCAATGGCATTTTTCACAGAACTAGAGCAAGAAATCTTACGATTTGTATGGAAACGCAAAAGACCCTGAATAGCCAAAGCAATCTTGAGAAGGAAAAATGGAGTTGGTGGAATCAGGCTTCCTGACTTCAAACTATACTACAAGGCCATAGTGATCAAGACAGTATTGTACTGGCACAAAAATAGAAAGGAAGATCAATGGAATAGAATAGAGAACTCAGAAGTAAGCCCAAACACATATGGGCACCTTATCTTTGACAAAGGAGGCACGAATATACAATGGAAAAAAGACAGCCTCTTCAATAAGTGGTACTGGGAAAATTGGACAGCAACATGTCAAAGAATGAAATTAGAACACTTCCTAACACCATACACAAAAATAAACTCCAAATGGATTAAAGACCTACATGTAAGGCCAGACACTATAAAACTCCTAGAGGAAAACATAGGCAGAACACTCTATGACATACATCAAAGCAAGATCCTTTTTGACCCACCTCCTAGAATCATGGAAATAAAATCAAGAATAAACAAATGGGACTTCATGAAACTTAAAAGCTTTTGCACAGCGAAAGAAACCATAAACAAGACTAAAAGGCAACCCTCAGAATGGGAAAAAATGGTTGCCTATGAAACAACGGACAAAGGATTAACCTCCAAAATATACAAGCAGCTCAAGAAGCTTAATACCAAAAAAGCAAATAACCCAATCCACAAATGGGCAGAAGACCTAAATAGACATTTCTCCAAAGAAGACATGCAGATGGCCAACAAACACATGAAAAGATGCTCCACATCACTAATCATCAGAGAAATGCAAGTCAAAGCCACAATGAGGTATCACCTCACACTGATCAGAATGACCATCATCACAAAATCTGGAAACAACAAATACTGGAGAGGGTGTGGAGAAAAGGGAACTCTCCTGCACTGTTGGTGGGACTGTAAGTTGGTACAGCCACTATGGAAAACAATTTGGAGGTTCCTTACAAAACTACAAATAGAACTACCATATGATCCAGTAATCCCACTCCTGGGCATATACCCAAAGAAAACCATAATCCCAAAAGAAACGTGTACCATAATGTTTATTGCAGCACTATTGACAATAGCCAGGACATGGAAGCAACCTAAATGCCCATCAACAAATGAATGGATAAAGAAGATGTGGCATATATACACAATGGAATATTACTCAGCTATAAAAAGGGATGAGATGGAGCTGTATGTAATGAGGTGGATAGAACTACAATCTGTCATACAAAGTGAAGTAAGCCAGAAAGAGAAGGACAAATATTGTATGGTAACTCACATATACGGAATCTAAAAATGGTACTGTTGAACTCAGTGACAAGAACAAGAACGCAGATACAGAGAATGGACTGGAGAACTCGAGGTATGGGAGGGGGCGGGGGGTGAAGGGGAAACTGAGACGAAGCGAGAGAGTGGCACAGACATATATATACTACCAACTGTAAAATAGATAGTGGGAAGTTGTTGTATAACAAAGGGAGTCCAACTCGAGGATGGAAGATGCCTTAGAGGACTGGGGTGGGGAGGGTGGGGGGGACTCGAGGGGGGGAGTCAAGGAAGGGAGGGAATATGGGGATATGTGTAAAAAAAAAAAAATAGCAGCCCACCTAAGACGTATTGGCGTCTGCCCAGTCGACACACCCAGCCGCGTATGGGAAGCTGGTATACTTGTGTGCATGCAAATGGCCATGGCTGTGTTTCACATTTGAAAATGGCGACACGCTGGCCATTTGTAATGAGCTATCCTCTTGTCAGTAAACACCCCCACAAAGTATTAGGGGAACCCCCTGTATCTCCTGGAACTCTTGGAGGCATACTCAGGGGCAAAATGCATGAACACTCAACACCTGATTACAGCATCATCCACGCCCACCGTGACTGCCTTGACAGACTCTGCAGCAGTGGGGAATTTTACCTTCAGCTGTTTCTTCGGAGCGACTCTTGCCCGTTGGACAGGACATTCGATTCTAATTGCTAAGCCTGCCTAATCCCAACCGAAGTGAGCCATGATACCAAGTGTGGAGGAAGGTGGGGATGGATGTGAACTAGAGTTGCTCTCTTCCGAAGGAATAACTACATTAAGACTTTCTTTTGGGAGGCAAATCATCTTAGGCAGGAGAAAAAAAAAAAACTCCATAGAAAAAGACAAATGACAGCCCACGATCCAAAAAGACAAGTGCTCCGTCATTTTGTCATAATGCCAGAAGAGGCCGTAACGCAGCGTGGACTATGCGTTCAGACCCTTAGAAAATATCACAGGCAGAGCGCAGGCTTCGGATGCCAGAAGCATGTTCGGCGAACGTAGAACACAGGAGGGGCTCCCCTGGTTTTCAGCAACTTGTATGTCAGAGGTTTGTAAAGAAAGGGACAGGCAAGCAGTGCGCTAGTGGGAGGATCTGGCTCCTTCTGTCTTCTGAACTACCGAGGATTGCACGTGAACAACCAACGAGGGGACTTTGGTAACTCACAAGCTGGGAAAATTAGTGTCCTGGGGCACTCTTAGTGGGGACATACCTATGAGCACACATATGCACACGTATGTTGGTACAGAGTGTGTATTTTTAAAGAATTCTGCAATTGCCTATTAATTCTTGATCTTATATCTTCTCTGTGATTCATGGGCTCCCCGGCTTGGATTTCCCACTTTGGGCAGTAATATTTACTAGTACGCTCATGCAACTTAGAACGCCGTTTGGAAACCGTCGTTGTGTATGTCCACTACATCCGCTACCTTTTCTTCTATTCTTTCTTTCCTTCCATTATTTCTTTCCCTTGCTTCCTTCCTCCCTTCTTCCCTTCCTCCTTTCCTTTCTTTATTTCTATTTCCTTGAAAATGTTTAATTTCCTTTTAAAACAGTGATGCTTCAGATTGCTTTGGAAAATGCTAGGCGTCACTCACGAATTTCAGGGCTCTTCAGTTTGTTTCTCCAGCTAAGCTCTCAAGTTGACTCCCAGCAGGAAACAGTGGCCACGTTCTAATTAGGATGTTTTGAGGACGTCATTTGTGAGGGTGGGAGCTGGGTGTAGAGGAGCTGCCTAGAAAGTGCAAGATCCCAAAAGCTGTTCCCTCTCTGCACCCACGTGCCCTCAGCTCCCTCCCAAGAGAACGTCAGTGGAATTGGATTCATATACCCTTCTGCTGTCTCTGAGACTTTCAAAGTTTTTTAAATATCCAAGATCAACACACATCCATCTCTACCAATTTTTCTTGGTTTTGCAGTTACCTCTCTGCAAGTTAGGTGGTAAACCCCTCTCTCAGTTTCCTGTGTTCTGTAGAGCCTTCTAGTGTGCTTAATAAATGTTACCTAACATTGGTAGAAACTCTGTGTAGTGTGTAGCTGTACGGAATACCTAATAGGATTGCATGAGACACAAACTGTTGTTCAGAGACTTCAGCTTCATACACAAAGCTTCTGCCTCTCGAGCCTCACCTCGCCTCCTCCAGCCTCTCTCCCCACACGCCAAGTGGACCTGCAGTTGGTTAGAACTGATCATGGTTACCTAATGCATACACCCTGCTCTTTTCTCCTCTCCATGCCTTTTCTCAGGCTCTTCCCTCTGCCCAGACTCCTCAGTGTTTCTCAGTAGCTGACCTGCCTCTTACTTAGGTATCTTCACCTGTTCACCATCCACGGCTGAGCTAGAGGCCTCTCTCTTTACCAAGGGCCTCCTCAAAGGGGCAACAGCTGGTTTCTTAACAATTGAGATGGTGAGCACCAACCATTCGGAGTGGATGATGTTACAGCTGTTGAGAAAAGCTACTCAGTCCAGACAGCAGCATCTTTTCTGCTCCGATAACGCACACTTTGCCATCTCAGCATTATATAATGGGGTGGAGTCAGGTCAGCTGGGTTTGACTCTTGACTCTGAGCTTCCTAAATGTCATCTTGGTGTCTTAGCTCAAGTTTCTGTAATAAAGCATCATAGACTGGGCAGCTTAAACAACAGCCACGAACCTCTCCCAGTGCTGGAGGCTGGAAGTCCGAGATCAGTGTGCCAACAGATTCACCTCCTGGCGAGGGCTCTCTTTCTGCCTTGTAGATGGCCACCTTCTCTCTATGTCATCATGGGTGGAGAGAGCTCTGGTCTCTCTACCTCTTCCCATAATGATGCTAATCCCATTGTGGGGGCCCCACCCTCATGACCTCCTCTAAACCCCATTGCCTACCTAAGACCCCAGCTCCAAATACCATCACATTGGAGGTTAGGGCTTCAGTGTTTGAGTTTGGGGAGGACAAAAATATCAGTCTGAAAACATCCAGTCAAGTGACATAAGCTTTGCTAGCTTACATCTTTTCCTCTGACTCGTGAGGATAATAAGACTTTCCTTGTTTTGAGGAATGCATGGGCCTTTTAAAGAATAGTGCTGGCCTGCAGTAATGACTGAATAAATGCTAGCTGTTATAACAGCATCACAACCATCCCTGCCACCCTCATCATTTCCCCTGGTAGACAGTCAGGTCCTCATGAAAGGGACTGAGTCTTATCCTCTTTGAACCCCAGGCTACCAGCCAGCACAGGGCCAAACATGCAGTAGGTGTTGATGCATGGTAATGTAGGATGGAACTGGGTGCTTTGACTTGCACATACATTTGCCAGTCTTCCAAGGAGGCCAGGTGACAGCCAAAGGAGTCAGGGGATATATGGCTAATATCACATTGTGGAGGGTGAACATTACAGAGGACATCAACGCCCAGCCACATGGTGCTGCCGGGTTATGAGACCCTCCAGCTGACATGGATTCAGAATGGCAGGTTTTGTGTTTTCTTGTAATTTCAAACAACTTCTTGAAAATATGTGAAAAAAGAAAGAAAGAAGGAAGGAAACAAAGGAGGGAACGAAGGAGGGATGAAAGGCGGAAAGGAAGGAAGGAGGGAGGGAGGAAGGAAGGAAGGAAAATGCATCCTTATCCAAAGGCACTGTCAGTACTAGCTAACAAGTCTCGGAGTGAAGCAAAGCCTTTATGTATAGTTTATCCTAATCATAAAATAGGGGAACATACCATCATTCCATATGATTTTTCTTAAAGACATCTGTTTTTTTTTAATTTATTTTTTATTTATTTTATTTATTTATTGGCTGCTTTGGGTCTTCATTGCTGCACACGGGCTTTCTCTAGTTGCTGCGAGCGTGGGCTACTCTTCATTGTGGTGCGCGGGTTCCTCATTGTAGTGGCTTTTCTTGTTGTGGAGCATGGGCCCTAGGTGCTTGGGCTTCAATAGTTGTGGCACATGGGCTCAGTAGTTGTGGCTCACGGGCTCTAGAGCACAAGCTCAATAGTGGCGCACGGGCTTAGTTGCTCTGTGGCATGTGGAATCTTCCCAGGGCAGGGCTCGAACCCGTGTCCCCTGCATTGGCAGGCAGATTCTTTACCACTGCGCCACCTAGGAAGTCCAAGACATCTATTTTTTAAAAAGATTTTGACTCACTGTTGAATTTGTCTTTAAAAAAATAATCAGATGTAAGAATATTGTCATGAATCTTGGAAAGACACAATTAGGAAATCTACCCCAATGGTTAAATTTATGCTACTCTGTTATTTCCATCATGTTGCAGGAAAATACTGAGATGCTAGTGAGTTTTTTGCTAGGGTTTTATGTTTTTGTTTTGTTTTGGTTGCAATCTGTGTACGTATCTTTTGTTCTCCGTAATTAATTGATACTTAGTTTTTTGGAAAAAAAATATTCAGCTGCTCAAATTTACCTTTAATATTATTTCTGCTTTTTGCTACTTTGCTGTCATAGACTCATCTAACCCACAAATATTTCAGGTCCTAAATGCTTTTTGTGAAATTTTTTTCCTTTTGCATCCCTTTTTCTTCCCTCGTGAGCTGTACCTAACCAGCCCTTTTAAGGACTCTCAGACTTTTAAATCTGAGAATCAGCCTCTATGCTTTTCCTCATACCTTTCAAGTGTTAGATTAATAACATTTTTATAAGGTGGTGACCAGAACGGAGTGTGAAGCTCGAGCTGAGTTTTGCTAGAGTCCAGGATAATCTATTCTCATTTCCAGGGACACTTATTTTGTCCAGCTTAAAAGAGATATAATTATGTCCACGTAGCTCTGCCGCGCTCAGCTGTGCTGTGCGCCTGTGTGAGTCGGAATGGGGGTGGCGGGGCTTGTGTGCCTGCAAGTGCGTGTGTCTGTTGTGATCCCGAGGCCTTATCAGCAACCACAAAAGCCTCCTTGGAGATCCGTCACATTCCCTCCGTGTGTGTTTTCTAGTCCCTAACACTTGTTGCTTTCTCTTTGTCACTGTTAATTTCATTTGTCATATGTCAGACCGGGATGAGTGAGGCTCATTCAGACTCCACTCATTTTATATTTTTCTTCCTTCCTTAGTCACCACCTTTGCTAATTTCAGGCGGTCAGCACATTTGGGAAGTTTGTAGCTGCTCGCCTGAGCAAGTCATTAATCTAGATTAGAAAAGGTAGAGGCCCCGTTCTCACCTTCCCGCTGGTCTGCCTCCTCCAATCTGCAGGTTCTTTTACATTCCCCTTGGTTTAGGCACCCTTTCGAGTTTTCCTTTTGTCTCCTTGATTGAATATCTGCCCTGCAGAACACCGCCCCAGCACACAGGCTTCAGATTTCTGTGCCCAACAAAGTGCCATCACAGGAGATCACTGAGCTTGGCTGGACCCTCCCCGGTGGCCAGAGGACTCAGTTACTGAGAAGCCATTCCAGCCCTTTCTGCTAGAGAATTTCAGCAAAAACGTGCCTCCACTTTGTATGTCGTTCAGGCAATAATTTTTCTTATTCCTGGAGTTTGCTTTTCTCTGTCCCTCTTCCTCTTTTTTTATCCTCTTGTTGAAATACCTCTCTTTTCCTAAAAATCTTGAAACAAGTATTTATTTTCCATTTTAATTCAGAGGAGCTCTGTTCAAAACATTAGTTAATATTTTTTCTCTGCTCCTCAGGTCTCCTATGTCCCATGGTCAAGTAAAACATGGCCTCTCTTGAAAAAAAAATTAAAATAAGCCTCTCCTTCAAAATGTTGGCTTTTGTTTGGGTAAAAAGCATCGGTACTCCTTGCTAACGTGTAATTCTGAGACGCACACCTCTGGGGTATGTCCTGTTCTTTCTGTGGAATTGTGCACTGCAAACCTGGAAGAAACCAGAGAAAACATCTAGGCTGTGGGTTTCCAAATCAGGTATTTTGGGGGAAAAGGTTCTGCCTTCATACAACACCTGATCTGGCTTGTTAGCACATAAAGCATCACCGCCAAGGTCTCCTGGTTGAAGTTGGGGAAACGTGGACAACGTCCTCGAACTTGACCTCTCATTTGCCCTTGCAGGACGGCCCTTGAGGCCCGCAGAGCCCCTTCAGCGTGTGGTTGATGCTCTGGTTAGCGTCATCCCCTCCAGATCCCTCCTGCCCTGCCTCCGTGTCCTGGGAGGCTGACCTCAGTGGCCTCTCTTGCCCTCATCCTCAGGTCAGATTTCACAGTGATGTTCACCAACAGGAATTCAGACAAAGCAAGGCGAGGCTGTTCCGTCCCCAGGCTTACTCCTTGCAGGGCGTGCATGGGCCACCTCCCTCCCTGGGAGTTCCCTCCAGTTCAGCTGGCAAGGGCGGGGAGCTCTTCCTCCTCTTACTAAACCCAGGACACTGCATGAAACCTCACCGGTTCCTGAGACCCTGCACCTGCCTTTGCAAAGAGCGCTTTCTCAGACGCCCCTCAAATTACCATTTTGAGTGTGCATCTGTGTCCTTGCAGGACCCTGACCCATAGATATGTTTTGAGATCTCAGACCATAACCTGTCTTTGCCCAGTGCATAAACTTTCATCCAAAACACCCATCTATGGGGGCGGGAGAGACTCTGAGAGAAGACTTCTGCTGAGCTACGGCTCCTCTTTTCCCCCCCTGGGCCTCCATCCTCTCTGTCCTTCCTGTTCTTTTAAAGAAATCTGAAAATGAGCTAAAGAGCTCGATGAGCAACTGTCAGCCTGAGGCCAAGGGCAGCTGCAGGCAGACCTCGCTGCCTGTGTTTAAATGACCCTCATTCTGCTGCCTGGCTGCCTACAAGTCCACGCTCACATCTGGCTCTGTCTGCGCCTGCATGTAACCTTGAGAATAACTTTGAAGATCTCTTCAGGGCCCAGAGGCTCCCTCCCCAGCCCACTCACTGGCCCTGCTCTCTCCCAGATGTTCCTGAGTCCCCTGGGTGACCCCTACGTCCTTCCTGGGATGTTGCTCAATCCTCCTCGACATGTAAGGCCACGGGGTATCAGCCAGAACAGGGCAGAAATATCCACGCGTCTGTCCTGCTTCTCCCCCGTGGAATCCCCCAGGCTTTAATAGAAATGCTCCCCAAGATGAAGGCAGAATCCAGTATTTGTTGTTTTAATCAAATCCTGAACCTGACCCCTTCGGATAAAAACCCTCCGACGTAGGATTGATGTAAGATGGGGCTCGAGGGGGGGGGAGTCAAGGAAGGGAGGGAATACGGGGATATGTGTATAAAAACAGATGATTGAACCTGGTGTGCCCCCAAAAAAATAATAAAAAATAAAATAAAATAGGGAACACCAGCCAGGTCCAAGATGCAAGAGAAAGAGGCACCCTTTTCTCTTCTGACTCTGAGTTCCTAAAGAATTAAAACTACGCGAATGCTCACTTCACCTCTCCTGATGTATCGAGGACTCCAGATGTAAGTTCATTGGTAGTCCTGTTGTGTGCTTCAGTATTTGGGCTTTTAATAGATATAGCAAGTGTGTTTAATGTGAAAATGGAAATGGAGGGGCTCTTGAAAGAGCTTACTCCAAATCCTGCCAATTACTAAAGTCTACCAGGCAAGAAGGAGCCACTTTTTTTTGCCACTTTTTTTTTTTTTTTTGATACAAAAGGAAAAAAATATGTTTCCACAAAAGCCTGGCCCTTTGTCTTTAAAAATATTCATCTCTTGGGTACTGAATTATAATAGTAAATGCAGATGTAGCTATGCCCCATTAAAAGCATAACCAAATTGCAGTACAATGTTCAGGGCACTGTTAAACGTGACTTTAAATCATAGAGTGTCACCTCAAAACATACAGTCACTGGGAAGAAACTGGTATTGGCTCTGAGTCTATGGCTCGATGTTTTTTGGGTTCCTGAGAAGGTAATGTTTAAGGCAAAAGTTGTGCAGTGCCAACGTTCGCCTCTGTATCACCTGTCTTAGTTTCCACAATTTCTCAGCACCTGATTACCAAGATTTGAAGGCAAGAACTAGCCAAGATGTCACTGAAAGTCCTGAAATAAGTTATTATCAGCCAGAAACAGAGAAGTAAATAACCTAGGCCCAAGACATTGGTCCACACCAATCCTGAGCCGGCTTGGGGTCTGACCAACAGTTTCTGATGCCAGCCTGATGTAGCTTTGTGGAAATGAAAAGGTCAAATCGTCCAGAACCCTCTGCAGCACCTAGTAGAGCTAAGGAATTAAAAGTTGCTTAAACTTTTTCCCCATTGCCAGGTTTTTTCTTAAACATTAGCTCTATTTCTTTTCTCTTCTTCTTCTTTTTTATTTATTTATTTTTTTCAATTCTGATTTGCAAAGAATAGGAAGCTTAGCCAACTGCAATTTCAAAGTATTGCCTCTTAAGCCCAGGCCAAGTGTGGAGACTTGATAGAATTCTGATTAATGCATCTTATTACATTAATTTTCAGAGGAACCCGCAGGCATTTCCCCTCCTCCAAGTACAGCCTGGCCTGCCAGAAGCATTTGTCCACTTAAAGAGCTAATATCTTCAGCTCCCAACAACCATAAAACTGAAAATCTATTGGAAGAGTTGGCTTCTTTAGATGCACATAAGGCCCAGTACAAAATAGATATAGAACTTGGCTGAACTTTGCTACAAATTTGCCAATCAAAACTCACAAACCCACGCCAAGTTGGCTACAAAACCTCTTGCTTGGAGCCAGCGCTAATTATGTCAACAAAGAAGTTCAAGTGCAGCCCCTGTTAAGTCCTGCGCTTATGGGCGTTGGGGATGAGTTGTCGGTGTGCGGGCGAATGGGCCCTGCTCAGACGGGCTCCGTCTTCTCCCGGCTTCCTCCTAAAACTCCCAAGAACTCCTCGAGTCCCAGCCCCGTTCTTCTCATCATTGATAGCTTTCTTTAGAAATGAGAAACCTTCTCATTGGGTCTTCCAGGGAGCCGACTCAGAGGGCAAGTTTTCTGTGCAGAGCTTTTCTTACGGTCAGCATCTGCGGCATGAAGCTGGCACCGACGGAGGGAGGAGTGGAGCTGAGATGCAGCCAGACGAGGGGCGCCACCAACCTTGTTTAGAGCTCTGGAACTGGAAGGGCCCATCGGTGTCAACAACCCTCGGGCTGATATGGCCAGGCCTTTATCCCCGTGCCTCGACTCCTCGTTGGGTGGACTGCCCCAGGAAGAATGTGACCTTGCCGTAGAAAGGGCCGGCCTCTCTGCAGTTCAGCTGCTCCCGAAGGGCTTGACACCTGAAGGCCACAGGCCTTCCTCACACAGGGAGATCTGGGCCACACACCGGCCACCAGCTCCTTTGCAGCCCGGGCACATCCCAGCTCCTGCCCCACCTCGGTCCTCCCGCCCCGTCGCCTCCCCCAGCACACAGCTGCCTCCTCTGTGCATTAAGGCTGTTGTGAGCTGGTCTGCAGCCCTTGCGGATCCAAGCCTTGAAGTACGGTAGAAAGCCCTGGAACCAGGCAGACCTGGATTTCGGCGTTATCTCTACGATATCCCTAGTTTTCCAGTGAACTCATTAACTGTTTGGGGCCTTAGTTTCTTCTTCTCTAAAATGGAGCCCGTCATACTTCATTCCAAAGGTTGTTGAAGTCTAAGTGAGAACAGTGGCAGAAACGCATCAGCCCACAGAGAGGGCGCGCAAAGTGGAGGTTAAGTGTGTGGCTTAAGAGCTGAGTTAGGAGGCCTGGGCTGGCATGTGGTGCCTTAGCGGGATGTTTCTGGGTAAGTCACTCCCTAATCTCTCTAATTCTTGGAGTGCTCAGCTCTAAGATGGAGGGCTGTTGTGAAAATTGAGTGAGAACCGTTCGGTAACAGGCGTCACCCTTCTGCAGCCCCACCCAGCGGGCTGGCCTCTCCGCTGGCTTCCCCTGCATCTTCTTGGCCTTGTCTGGTTCCTGGGTGAAAGGGGCCAAGCTCAGCAGGCAAGTTGTCATCGTGAGTGATCCAATTAGCTGCTGTTTATTTATGTCGCTAAAGGTCTTCGGTGACCCCAACATGCCCGAGGGCCACAAACCCCCAGCATTTTCATCCCTAAGCGAAAGCTTGGGGGCATTTCTGATGATGATTCAGGCTTCAGGCTTGTGAGTCCGGGAGACTTAAACTCAACCCTGGTGATTTATTTATTTGCGTGTTGCTTTTGGTTTGGTTGCAGCACCTGTAAAATGGGGATGATAAGGTGTCAGTGTGGTGGAAACAAAATCATGCAAATCAGGCCCTTTTCTTCTGATTTGTCATCTTCGGTAACCTTTGTCGTTCCTGTGACCATCATGAGCCCCTGTTGTGGACCTGACACCCTAGTAGGCTCTCGGGATGCACGGGGACCCAGTCGCCACTGGCAAAAAGCATAAGGGCAGCCGCCAGCCCTGTTAACCCTAAGTACCGAAGTTGAACAAGCACAGCAATGCCCGCCTGTAGTCTTAATGCCAAAAAGCCACGTGTGCAGGGCAAGAATGTTCTTCCCCACCTGTGACCCGAAGCTCTGGGCACCTCTGACTCAGCAGTGGAAGCGGCCCATAGCTATGCAGGAGACAGTGATAGAGTCACACAAGATCCACGGGTATGGTCTGGGGACACCTTGGTACTCCTTAATCACTTTTCCATCCTCAAAAAATGTTCCAGCCGGCAATCTGAGAAATTCCACTCTGGAAATTCTAGGCTCCATTCCTATTAGTAAAGTTGACCCTCGACTGCCAAGAAAATCCAGACAGTTTTTCTCGGGGTCAGTGGGGCAGGATTACTATACATTCAGCACTGCAAGATACGCCGAGAACTTTAGTGAAAGTTAAAACACCAGGCCTTTGCTCAGGGAAGAGCCTTGTGTTTCAGTGTCAACACAAACCATACCACCTTGGGCTCCATCACCAGTTACCACAAGCGAGGCGGCCGAAACAACAGGAATTTACTGTCTCACAGTTCAAGAGGCCAGAATTCCAAAATCAAGGTCCTGGCAGGGTTGGGCTTCTCTTCTGGAGACTCTGAGGATCTGTTCCAGGCCTCTCTGCAGCTTCTGGTGGTTGCCAGCAACGCTTGGCTTGTAGACGCATCAGTCCAGTCTTTGTCTCCATCCTCACGTGACCTTCATCTTGTGTCCCTGTGTGTCCTTTTCAGTCTCTTATAAGGACACCAAATCATTGGACTCAGGACCCACCTTAATCCTCATCTTGATCTCTATCTTAATTCCATCCACAAAGACCCTATTTCCAAATAAAGTCACATTCCGAGGTTCGGAATGAATGTGAACTTGGGGGAACACTGTTCAACTCACTGCCCTGCCTTACAGGTGTGTGGGTCATTCCTCTCAGTTTCTTCCTATGCATCTTTTACGAGTCAGGAAATGTGGTTTAACCTCTACCCACCCATCCCTCATGGTGAGCCTCCTCTGTATCTGATCAGCAGAAGAAGAATGAAAGAAGGAAACTGAGGCCCAGAAATACAGACTGACCTGCCCCAGGCCACATAGCTAGTCACAGAGGAGGAGGTTGAGTTGGAAACCAGCCACGTCTGGCTTCCTGTGTACCCTCCCTCCACCTGCCCACCCCGTGGCTTCTCCTTTTGAAAACCTGAAGACAAAGCAATCCAAGGGCAGGATCTTGAGATGCTCTGGTCCTTGCCTTTGCCCCTTGTCTCATCTTAACAGCAACCAGAATGTTTGCAAGGCAGGGTTATTCATTTCCAACAATGTCACAGGGCCAAGCTGAGGTGACCAGCAGTATTCTCGCACCTGTGTGTTTATATGTTTATAGCTTTTAAAGCTGCCTTTGGGGACCACTGAGGTGTGTGGCTTTTCACAGATAAGGAAGGGAGACCGGAGGGAAGGTTGGATTCCTTGCTAGGACTTTAATCCAAGTCTCTCTGTTCCTAAAGCTGGAGCGAGTCTTTGAGAACATACAGAGTACCCAGAACAGTGCCAGACGCAACATAGGTACTCGGTAAATACCATCTGAGATTCAGGCTTCTGAGTCCAAACCATACCATTATCTCCACCTAGAATTGTAAATATTTTAGAAATGAAACCTTCAGAGTCTAGACATGCACCAGAACCCAGAAGCACAGATTTCCAAATGGGTGGCATAGTGTTTTACATCCTTCCATCGCTTTACCTCCCAGAGAGTCCCACTCCAGGGCCAGAGCTTTTTATAGGACAGCATCCCTGTCGAACAGGCACTTAGCATATTTAAGTTGGAATCCAAGGGAATCAGAATGTTAGGGGAGATACCTAAGGAAGCCTGTTTTCTCTTCAAGGATGTAATCAAATTGAAAAGTAATCCCTCAAGGGCAGCCATTTGTAAGTTAGGAAGGAAGGGGGAGGGGGGAAAAAGGTACCAAAAAGAAAAATCATAAGGGGACTCGATTAAGCAAAAGGAATTGGAAAAAGAGAAAAGGAGGCTCACACGTTATTTGTAAATTTGTGACTAAATTCTGTTAAAGAAAGATTGGATTCATAGTCAACTCGGAAAACAGGGAAAGGCCTTTTCCTGCACGCTTAGAAGTTTGAATACACTTTCAGTAGCTCTTTGTTATCTCAAATTAAATCTTAAATTGGGCCTGTGGTTCTCTGTGAATTAATACTCCAGCCTTTCAGCCCTGCTGCCAGGGTCATTCAAATCTAATGGTGGAAACGGTCGCAGGGTCAGCCCTTGGTCGACGCTGTGTAGAAACGCCTTAACGATGCTCTCTGCAGTGGAGCGGCTGGGCGGTGGGGGGCTGAGGTGCGAGAGGGGCTCCAGGATCACATTATTGTAGCAGCAGCGGTGCGAACGAGGAAGTGCAGGCTCCCACACCATCCCGCCGTTCCACACTGAAACGGGAGGCAGGTCCTCCCTGAAACCGAAAGATGTAAGGGAAGCCACCATCACCTGCATATTAGCCATGGAGACCCACGTCTCGGGGTGCCACAGAGGGAGAGGATCCCCCACCCACGTGATCACATACATCATTCCAGAGATATTCCGTCCTTTGGACAAATGTGGAAGAAAGGCCTCACCTGGGGCACAATAGACCTTGTTTGGTAAAACAGCTCTGGCCCCTGGTGTCAGGGAGTTTACATAAATGTGTGCATAGATTCCTGCAAAGGTGTGCATTTTGACAGCTGAGCGCACGCTGGTGTGAAATATACAAGACTACCCACTTCTCAACAGATTCCTTGACTTTGCTATTTCTCTCTCTGTCCCGGTCGTTTTTTCTCTTTAAGTGGAATTGTCCCAGCCACCAAGCTAAGCTTTTTTAGGTATGTCACTTACTTCCGTCGTTAAGCCTAGCCAACCAGGTTCAAGTGCTTTCCCCCATGTTACAGATGGTGGCAGGAGAGCCGGAGAGCTTGAGGTAAATAGCTTCACTGGGAGATGTGACCCTCAAGGCTGTCCTTTCAGGACCCCAGCCTGCCTCTTTTTGCGCCTCCAGCAGATATTTCTGTAAAGCACATCAGCATCATTGGAGAGGGTAAATAAGTGATGAACAGAATGGCTGATTTGCTAAAACAGTGAGAGCTGACACTGGCTGAGCACTGGCAATTACATCAAAGCAGCTGCTGGAGGGGAAGCGTGAGATGTTCAAGCCCATTTTACAGATGAGGATACTGAAGGTCGGTGGCATAAAGTCACTGAGAAAGCGGTGCGGCTGGGGTCTGCGTGACTCCAGGCCCAGGTGTATAATTTGTAAGACCCTCCCCTGTTGTCCACCTCCTGCCCCACGACACACCTCTGGCTCCATTTTCCAGCAGGGAGACTCCAGGGTTTGAAAGGACTTGGAAAGGTGAGGTCTAAGAGGACAGGTAGAAACCACATTGGCCAATCTGTGTTGTTATTGTAGGACAGGAGCCAGGCACACCCCTGCCTCCCTGTCGTGACTGGGCTCTGGGTGGGCTTATCTATCAGTGAGGGGGCTGGGCGGGCTGACATGATGGGGGACAGAGTTACAGTGCAAATTGTCAGGTCACAAAGGGGAATTAGCTCCTGGGTGTCACTAGGTGCAAATTGCTGCAGGCGTTGGTGACCAGGAACCCTGGTGTCTCTATTAGCTCCTCGGGCCGTGAGACCTAAATGACATCCCTGCCAACAATACACAAGGCAGCCAGTGACAGTCTGGAAAGAGGGCTGCCAGCTAATCTAATCGGAATGCCCCACCGGGGCCCTGGGGACACCAAGGCCTGGCTCCTGCTCCCTGTCACAGTGGCAAAGATGATAGCAACAAAAGAGCAGCCTCCAGAGAGGACAGTGTTGATCCAGGGGTGAGGTCAGAGTTGGGGTGCAAAACCAGAAATCATTCCTGTCTGTGGAGGAGGCGGAGGCTGAGAGGGAAGGGGGAGGGTTAGGACTGACATTAGGCAACACCTGCCATGGACAGACTTATGACATCATCATTGTGACCATTATCTGCAACCTGTAGGATGTCTACAATACTCCCAGCACGACACCGGGCACTTTTAGTTACCCTTACTGTATAATTATGTATAGCAATTTAGCTTATAACAATACATCATATTTATTAAGGTCCTACTGTGTGCCAAACGCCATTAGACACTTACATATTAATAATAAACACGATACAATCTACGAGCCTGAGTCAAAAATTATCCACACTCCAGTTATATCAAAACTTCTGTTGGCCACACTGTCTTATCAGCGCTTTCTGTTCAAGGCTACTGTCTCCCCCGTCACTGCTGTGCAGATGTGAATGTGTTACATCAGTTCATTTGTAACTGCAGTGTGAGCAAAAATGGATGCCCCACTTGTGATTTGCACGAAAGAAGGGCAGCATGCAGTGATTTTTTTTTTTTTTGGTGGTTTGAGGGTGTGCACGTCCACACACTTCTGCCCACACTGTCGACACTGCAAAAACTTCATTTTGAGGTGTTAAAGAATCCTCCCTATGGTCCTGATCTTGCTCCCTCGGACTTTCACCTGTTTGGTCCCCTGAAAGCAGCCCTACAAGGACGAAGATTCACTTCTGATGAAGAAGTGAAGACAGCAGTGCATTCGTGGCTCGCAGCTCAGCCTAAAATGTTTTTTAATGAAGGGATATGAAAGGTTGTTGACAGATGGACAAAGTGTATTGAAAAGCAAGGAGATTATGTTTTAAAATTATGTATTTGTCTTTTCTAAAAGTTAAAGTCTACAGCCAGAGTGCGGATAATTTTTGACTCACCCTCGTATACCATATGCCAAACCCCGCACTATGCCCTTTATTAATTCTGACACTATATTGTGTGCCAATTGTGTGCCAGTTATCTTTATTAACAGCCACTGCCATCCCTGTCTCTAATCCCCCAGCCCTATAAAGTGGGTACTATTATTATTTCTGTTTCACAAATGAGCAGGCTGGGACTCGGAGCTGGATTTGAAACCAAGCGATGGAGGTGATGACGCCTCTGTCCTTTGAGCAGCATTTTCTGCGTTCTGTACGTGTACATCTCTTTAATCCTAAAAATGTGAATGTGGTTCTGCCCATTTCAAAGGTGGGGAAATCAAGAGCCCTGGAGGTGAAGGAATTTGCCAAAGTTACAGAGCTCTGAGTTGCAAAGCTGGGATGAAAACCCTTGGCTCTCTTCCCCCTTGCTGTGCTATCCCAGGCTTACAGGAGGCTCAGAGGGTTAGCAAATGAGAGTCTGGCCTGATCCCAAAGGCTGGAGGGGCAACTACTTGGTGGACCAAGGCTTGCTCATTCGGAAGAAGGCGTGGCGTGTGAGCCTCTGGAGATTGCAGTGCAGAGGAAGGGAACCGGGTATAATTTCCAAACAGTGACCTTGTCCTGGCTAAATCAGGGCTCCCTTGATTCACATTAGCAGTGCTTTTGTGAGAAAGATGTATGATGTGGGAATCAACAGCCTACGTATTCTGCAGCAGAGCTGCTGGGTTCAAATCCCTGTTCTGCGTGACCTCAGGCAAGTTACTCAACCTTTCTGGGCATCCGTTTTCTTATCCTGGAAGTGGGGACCGTAATAGAACCCACTTCACGTGTTTCCACGAGAATCAAAAGTGAATACTTGTGACGTGCTCGGAGCGATGCCCAGCACGTGTCCCGTAGCACGTGTTACGTCGAAAGATCAGGCTCATCTAAAGTCTTGCTGGGCAATCCTTCCAACTTTCTTGACACCAGCCGCCCCCTCTCCCTGTTCCTCTGACCCCCAGGACGTCCCATGATCACGTGTCTTCCTTTAGATTTGTTCCCTGAGTTCTGGTCCTGGCACGCCCCAGGCTCTTGTTTCTGTTTGTCTGCACACCGAGTTCTGAGCCTGAGGGAAGAGAGAAAAGAGTCGCTCCTGTCCTGAGTAGTCAGTGACCTGTGGTGATAACATCCTGAGAACATTGGACGCTCGCTCAGGCCAGTTATGAACCAAGGAGGAGAATTTAGCCCTAGGAAAGCCTGTTTTATTTCACACGTTCCTCCTCCTTGTTTTTATTTCCAGGTCTGGCAGACCTGCCAAGGGACACGGGTTCTAAGTCAGACTAGAAGGGAGGTTCTCAAACTTCACTTGCTTCAGGATGGCTTGGGGGCCGTTTCGCAGACCTCATCTCAAAGATGCTGTAAAATTTACTTGATCCAGGGTGGGACCCAGGGATCTGCGTGTTTAACAAGCAGCCTGGGATTCTCCCACCAGTGATGCACAGAGTACATCTTGAGTGAAGCTGATCTAGAGCATGGATCAGCAAACGATGGCCCACGGGCCAAATGCAGCTGACTCCCCGTTTTTCGAACATGTTGTTAGAACACGGCCTTGCCTGGTTGGCTACCTTTTGTCTACTCGCAAGCGACAATAGCAAAGTTGAGTAGCTTTAAAAGAGATCGACCGGCCCACCCAAAGTGTTTACAGCTTAGCTCTGTGTGGGCAAAGTTTGCCAATTTGCTGGAGGAGTTTCTAGAGACCCAGGCTGAAGCTCATTGGAACCGTATGGGGCACAAGTAGCACAAATTAACAGATGACCATTCCCTTAATCTGTACTAGATTCCATGCTGAGGGTTTTGGAATTGTTGACTGAAAAAAAAATTCACAACCTAAAAGTTGAAAGTTATGTTTTCTTCGGTGGGCAGAACTGAGGACTTAAGCCCGGGACACAGTACCTCAGATCGCTCTGAGAGACTGCTCCAAAGAGGTAAGGGAGGAGGCAGGATCTGTAGGAGTTTTACAACAAATACCAGATAGTCAGAACATCAAAAGATTTCTGGTTTTTTTTTTATATATATTTATTTTTATTTATTTATTTATTTATTGGCTGCGTCAGGTCTTAGTTGCGACACACAGGATCTTCTTTGAGGCATATGGGATCTTTTGTTGTGGCGCGCGTGGCCTCTTCGTTGCTGGCTCTCTAGTTGTGGCACACGGGCTTCTCTCTGGTTGTGGCACGTGGGCTCCAGAGCGCTTGGGCTTTGTAGTTTGCGGCAGGCAGTCTCTCTAGTTGAAGTGCATAAGCTCAGTACTTGTGGTGCGTGGGCTTCGTTCTCGCACAGCATGTGGGATCCCAGTTCCCTGACCAGGGATTGAACCTGCATCCCCTGCATTGGAAGGCGGATTCTTTACCACTGGACCACCAGGGAAGTCCCAAGATTACTGTCAATGAAAGAAAACCATATATCTCAAGTTAAGGAATTTAGCGTTTTTCTATGTGTGGGAAGATGCAAGAGGCTGGGCTCACTGAAATCCTTCCTTTGCTGTGCACCTCAGCTCTGTGGGGCCCGCATCCTGTGCTTTCTCATCCTGAGTCTCCTCAGGGCTCACCGTCAGGGCGGCTGTCACGTGATGGCTTGATGGCGGCAACATCTTTTGTTTACTGATACGGCAGGTGGCACTTTTAGTTCACAGCATCATCTCATGCAATCCCCCCAACAGGTGTATAAGCCATGATCCTGTCCACTCAAAGGAAACTGAGACTCGGAAAGGTGGAGCGTGTCCCAAGGCCCCACAGCAGGTTGAAGCCAGAACCAGAACTGCCGTTTCCAGAGCCCCTCCCTCCCACGAGCAGCTTTCTCTGGGTTGGGTTGTGAATGAGTAACACTAGTAGGTACCAGAGTGACCCAGCTTCCTCAAAACACCATCCGACGTGGGGCTTCAGCAGCAGCAGTGACAGCAGCTATAACAGCAAAGGAATAAGGAGAAGGAGAGAAGGGGTGAAGGAAAAAGAAGAAGGCAGAAAGGAAGGCAGGACGGAAGCAGTGCCTGCGTCATAGTGATGTTTGTACCTGGATGATAGATAGGTCTGCGGGGTTATTTTCTCTCCTTTCATGTATGTTTAAAAATTTCCCAAGAAACGTATCCCTGTCTATTTATAAGTAACCCATGCATATGCGTATATATGTTAACTTAATCTCTACTTGCTCTCGAGAAAGTAGCGCAGCATGGCTGAGAGTCAGTCTCTCTCTCTCTCTCATATCTCCCCACCCCCCTGTGCCTGTTTTGATTTTTTATTTTTTCATTAAGAAAACGGTAGCACCTATCTGACTATTTTCGCAGCTTCCCGAAGAGGCCTGAAAATGAGAGTAAACAAATTACCCATTACCAGGGAAGCCCCATCTCCCCACTCCCTGCCGCCCACCCCCCCCACCCCCCACCCCCCCCCCCGCAAGGCAGATTCCCAGTGTCTTCTCTCACCTCTAGGAGATGTTCTCCAAGGTCACGAAATTAAGCCTTCAGACAATCGAAAAATTGAATCTCAGTACATCTATTTTCCTAACAAAATTTCCGCAGTGCCGATTGGGGCTGACAGGTGCGGCCGCGCAGCTTTCTGGGCTGTTCAGGTCGATTTGGTCGAGCAGGATGGCATCAGCTTGTATTGGAGGGAACATCTGAGCCGCTCCGGGCCCCCTGGGAGTCAGAGCGAGCCTCCCCTCCTCGCCACCGTGAATGACGCTTTCTGTTCGCAGAGCTTGCTGGCCTCCTCCTCCACTCCCGTCCTCACCCCCTGCAGCCTCCAGGTCAGGCGCCTGTGCTTCAGTTATTTATCAAAAGGGCCATTGCAATCACTGCAGACACATTTAGGAATATCTGGAAACCGTGTTTTCCTTGAGGGCACTAATGATGCAGCAGGAATCATAGTCCTTGTCAGAGGGGAGGGGCAGGATGTCATATTCCGGGAGTGAAGACTTGATGAGAAGGAGGGGCTTTGCAGCTACTGAAGGGACCTGGAGAGATGGGACTCACCCAGGAGGTGGAGGCTGAGGACCCCAGCTCGCAGATTGCCAGCTCTGTGGCTTTGGAGGTCACATCCCTCATCCAGCCTTCATTTCCTCCTCTAGAGGTTGTGTCTCAGCCAGCGCTTTCAACAGAGAATGCACATGTGCTCCCGAGGGCTGGGACACCCCCTGAAGTAGCCCACTGTGAGCCTCTATGATTTATCTTAAAAGCTCCAGGGGAAGTTTGCATTCCACTCAAAATATCTGTGTTCGTGTAAATGTAAAAATGATGTTTTAATTTGCTTAGCTGTGAGTAACCTTGGTGCTCCAGGAAGATGCACTGAGTTTATCCCGTAGCTTAAAGTACCTACTGGTACTCCAGCTGGGAACCCCAGTGCCTGTCCCGAGCGGTACAGTGCCAGCATCCGTGACCGCCACGGGAGGAGAGGGGCTGCACACTATTAGCTTATGAGACCTTGGGCAGATCCCTTAAACTGTGTCTTCTTGAATTTTTTTGTTCTTGTCTATGAAACTGGGATCATAATGCTAGCTACATTTTTAGGAGGGTTGAGAGGATCAAAAAACAAAATTCTTAAAAACCATGAAGCAGAGTCCCTGGACATAATAAATGCTAATTAAATGTTTGAAAAACTAAGAATTAATAGAATTACATCCAGACGCTTTTAGTGAGTATCCATCTGTTGCACTTCATTCCAAGCCCTAGAATAGAATGTCCTAGAAGATACAGGAGCTAGTAGGGGGAGAAAAGCACACTTGGCAAGTTCTAACATAGTTGGTCCTAATGTAACTTTTCTTTCTTGAATGGCCTTCCTCTTATCTTGCTTTTAGGGATAGCTGTTTGGGTTGCTTCTGTCCCTTTTCCCTGGACTCATGCCTTCATTCCTAGGTTTTTGTAATGGTTATCTATGGCTGCCTAACAAGTTACCCCAAAGCTTCATAGCTTAAAGCAATAAACATGTAATATCTTATAGTTTTTGTGGGTCAGAAATTAGGGACTAGCTTAGATAGGTAGCTCTGCCTCAAGGTCTCTTGTGGAGTTGCAGTCAGTGTGTTGGCTGGGGCTGTGGTCTCTCAAGCCTTGATGGGCTGTTGGTTTCACATCCAACATGGTGCACACACGTGGCTTTGGGCAGGAGGACTCAGTTCTTCACCAGGTGGGCCTCTCCTTCGTGATGCTTGGGCATCCTCACAGTATGGCAATTGGCCAAGTGGGTGATCTCAGAGAGAGTGGGAGGAGGAGGCTTCAACGCCTTTTAGACACTCATCTTAGACGTCACCCACTGTCAGACACTACATCTTCATCTGCGTTCTAGTCAATGGAAAAGAGCCTCTAAAGACTGTGCTTAAGGAGAGGGGAAGTGGGTTCCACGTTGAAGCGAGGGCTACCCAGGCATTTGTTGGCATATTTTTAAAACCATCACCATCTGCCCCTTGAGTCCACTGGCTCTCCTGGACACCCAGAGTGTCACTGGTTCAGCCCTTGGCAGAGGCATGAAGTGTGGGAAAATGCATCCATCCCTTCCCTCTGCGTCAGGAAAGTCGTCACCTTTCCTGGGGTGGTTGTGATTGGAGAGTGGGTACTCCAGGGGACTCCATCTGTAACGGGGGGTCATGGAGGCTGGCGGGTGGGCGGAGGAGATGACTTCAGGGAGGGGACCTTGAACTCCCTCGTTTGTATTCCTTAGAGAAGCTCTCCAAAGATGGATTCCATCCATTTATAATCATTATAGCAGTGGCTTCTGAAACCACCAATTTTATTTTCTTTCCCCACCCCGAGAGTAAGAAACTTGCCATGGAGAATCACTGCTTTGGACAGTGTGGTAGGTCCCCCATCAGAGCCCTCAGCCGCGCATTGGTGGGATCTAGAAAGGCAAAGCGACCAGAGTCAGCATTTTCTGTCTCTCTCTTTTTTTTTTTTTTTTGTTTTTACACCGATGCTCAGCTCACACGTTTTTGTCCACTGCTTCTTCCTCCAAAATAGACAGGATTCTCTCTTTCACTTAACAGTCTGGCCATCTCGTTCTCTTCCCCCACCTTCTATTCCTCCTCCCCCTCGTTCTTTACCGCAAGGAAAGAAAATCAGGTTACAGTACCCACAACATACAATGAGGACCACTTGGTTATAATAACCCCACTAGGCTCTCCACTCCTGTGTCTGATTTTCAGTGACTTCCCTTTTCTCACTTTCCTGCCCGCTGTGTCCCTTCCTCCTGTGTGTTGCTGGCACGTGTGTAAGAATCTTGAACACCTGTGTGATGCTTAGAGTTTTCACAGCAATTTCCTGAGCATCATTTTCTCAGTGCCTCCTCTTTGGAATTGGGTGGGATGGTACCCACTGTGCAGACGAGGACGGGGAGGCTTAAGAGGATCAGAAAGTTACCCAGAATCACACAGCTGATTCCAGGCAGCCCTCCAGCCTGGCTCTCCTGGCTCTTACATTTCATGCTTTCCGTACCATGACATACAGGTGGAATATACATTCTTTGAGGCCAGGTATTGTGTCTCATTCTGTTTTGTATCCCTTTTGGCTTTTGCCAGACATTTTGGTTGAATGAGTGAGTGAATGAAGCCATCATCAGTCAAATCCAAACACTGTTCACACATGCAGCCCAGCGCGGGGCTTTTGCATGTGCCTCGGTTACGGAAGTCTGGAAGTTAGTATTTTGCAGCTCAGTAAGACCAGGGACGCTGTGGCCTGAATGACAAAGAGATGCAAACACTTCCCTCTTCTCATAAATCTCGTAAATCAGCATTGTCTGTGCCGAGCGGGGCCTGTGTGTGGTGGCAGCAAAGTCAGGAGACCCAAAAGGCTGATCCGGGCCACTGTCCCCATCAAACACTGGCCTGTGCTAAGTCTGCAGAATATTGAAATAAGGGGTTAATTTATAAAGTGAGCCCCAGGAAAGTTTCCAGGATTGCTGTGTGTGTGTCTCATAAATCGGCACAAATTGAATCTAGCTTTCTGTGCCCGTCAGCTCCTAGGCAAGCCACAATTTATTGAGAGGTGTATGGGTTGCCATCCAAAGAAACACAGTAAATGTGTCCTCAGGGGATCTGCAAATGAGGGACAGAGGCTTCCAGATACAACAAGGTCCAGGATGTGAAATCCCCATTGCCCAGGGTTCGTTAGGTACAGCCTCGTTTGTTGCAGGTGGAGCCTGGGTTCCGGAAACCCTTGTTGTGTTCTTGGACATTCCACCGACTTCTAAATAGGTTAGGGATTTTGTATGTTGCAGAGAATTTAGGGTCTGGAGGGGATGCAGACAAAGAGGAAAGGTAACCTTGGTGTTTTGTGTGTGTCAAGTGACTATATTGGTGTATCTAGAACCAAAAATATTGGGGAATATGTAGAAACAAAAGCTTAGTTTTTGTTATTATCACGACCATTTATAACAGTCGTGTGTGCATACTGCATTCGTCTGAGCGATCATGACAGCAGTTCATGTTTATTGGGGGTCTACCATGAACCAGATCCTATGCTGAGGATTTCACAAACTTTATTTCCAGTCTCTGTAAGGACTCGATCCTTTCAGGAGGTCTGGAGGTTGTTGTAAATGTGCCCATTTTACAGAGAAGACAAGTGAAAGTCCGAAAATGAAGCCCAGGGATCACTAGCTAGTATACGGATTTGAGTCCAATTTATCTCCTTCCAAAGCTTTATTTATTTATTTATTTTTTAAATCCAGCTTTGCCTCTCATTATTATAGGCGTCTTCTCATGATCGGGAAAACAAGTGCCAGCATTCTGGTAAAATGTCTCTGCCTAGCCAAATTATTTAATATTTCAATCTAACTTTTATTCTTTCAGCTACAGCATTCAAAGTGATATGCCAAATACCCTAATAGTGCATAGAGGCTTGGAACCTACATGTTGATAACTATCACATCCTCCTAAAGAGGGTCAACAACAAAGGTGGCTTTAAGAGGGAAACATCCTTTAAAATAAAAAGTGTCCGTGAGCGTATTAGTGAGGCAGGTGTATATTGAAAAAAAAAAAGTTGGAGGTATGCTGGACATGGCATGAAATCAGTTGGAGCACTTAAAGATGTTCACACAATTTTTTATACACAGATCAGCTTCAGACCTTACCGCAGTCCTATTGGCTAGACCAGTTATTGTGACTGCATTTCACAGATGAAGAAACAGAGAAGTTAAGTGACCTGTCCAAGAACATACAGCAGTTGCAGAAGTCATCCTTTGCCAGTCTGACCTCTTGAAGAGGTGGGCAAACCAGGCTAGGAGAAACTAAAGTGGCGCGGTGGGAAACTATTGCCAAAGTATTGCTAGGAGACATTTAGAAAAATCTCTTGGACCTTGTTTAATAAGAAAAGAGGCAAAATTCAAATCTTAAATCATCCAGAGTACTTTGTTTTTTTGCTTCTGACTTTCCATGAAGGCAGGTATCTCAGTTGTGTTCTCAGATATATTTGGGCTGAACGACAAGACAGTATAAAATGACGTGCCTATCTAGACTGCCACTTCTTCAAAGCCTTGCTGTTCTTGTTTTCTTCCATGTATTTCAATTCCAAAATCCACTGTGACATGAAAATTGTGTATTCAGATTGTTCTATTGATTGGTTGAGAAAGTGACCTTGTATGCACACATGAAAATGAAGAGATCTATACAGCGAGTCCTCTCCTCTGTAAAGAGACAGGAACAACCGCGGATAATAAATGTTTGTTTCACACCTGGGTTGACTCTCCCTTTCCAAAGGCTCAGAGTCCTCCGGGCGAGCTCCCTGTAAGGCTGGACGGGAGTGGTCCATGTGAGGACACCTGGCAGAGGGCACACGTGGGGGCCAGCTTCATGTTTCCATTTGCAAGAGCCAGTAGCCCTGGCTGGAGATAGGGGGCTTTCTTTGCAGTTTAGACAGTGGCTCCCATGGGATCGAATTCTCCTTTTTCTCATTTGCACAAGGGCACAGCACCGTGGACCCACCTGAACAGCAGCATCCCTGACTCTGGTAAGGAGGGGTCCCACCTCAGTACTTTCAGACACCTCTGCCCCCTGCATGTCGTCATGTACATAGATAGAAAAAAAGGGAGTGAGTAGTATAAGCCCCTTGGGCCTCATTTAATCCTCAAGACAACCCTCAAGGTGGATGGCCTTAGACCGTTTTCCTGGTACAGAAGGTGAGATGCAGGGATACATAGTAGGTCGCCTCAGATCAGGCAGCTGGTAAGTGGCAGAGAGGAGGCTGGAACCCAAGATCTTGTATCTAAATTCAGATCGACTTAATTATTCTCTGCATCCGAAGCCCCTGTGGTTTGGGTTCCTAATCACAGGACTGAGATGAAATAGAATTTCTTAGCTGAGGGAGCCAGGCAGTAGATGGGCCTTTGCCAAGAACCTTTTTTTTTTTTTTTTTAAACCGAAGTCAGGAGTTAGCAGCAAGAGATGAAAGATGGATGGGGCAGGAGAGTAGAAGAGAGGAAAGGGAAAGCGGAGGTTGTTCTCAGAACGTAGAAACCCCATCTTTATCGCACACCATGGAAACCAGAGCCCAGATTCTATTAACGAGAAGTTCCAGAGTCACAAATTGTTCTTTGCTGCTTAGGGAGGGAGGGAGGAGAAGGAGAAGACAAAACAGCCTGCGGAAACGTGAAACAAGAGTGAGCTGTATGTAGATGGGTTTTATTAGAAGGGCTAGGCTGAACCGGAAGAGCTGTGTAAAATGTCACTTGCTCTTATCACGGTTCATGGAGATTACCTTTCAAGGCGAGTTTCATTTTCCTTGCTTCCAACCCTTGGAGAAGTGAATGACGCAGTGCCTCCTTTATGTTCTAATCCTTGCCAGCAACTTGCTGCTTCCTCTGTGTTTTGTGTCATCCTGGTGATACCACATCGAGGCAATTCATGGCAGTGGATGAACCAAAAGCAATTTAAGTCAAAAATGGACAAATATGGATGTCATTTACAAGGCTTGTTCAAAGGCCTTTGACATCACTCAAAGCCTGAACACTTCTTGGGAGTGAGACGCCTTTTTTTTTCCCCCCAGAAACGCAAGATTGGAGATTTAATACAGACCGCTTAGTGAGGCATCTGCACAGGTCTTGCCTAGAAACCATCTCTTGGGGAAGCGAGTATTTTGTATTATATACTGAGAAGGAGAGAGAGAAAAGGATTGAGTGATTAGAAACCAAAGTGAATCTCCCAAAGTGACTTTAGGCATATTGCTTTGATTTATCTGCTGTAACAATAGCCATAGTCTCGCAGACTTGAATATGTGACACATGTGGGCATGGTGGTACGAGAGTTATCTCTAATCTAGTTAATTTTCGTAATCTCTCTGCATAGATAAAATCCATAAATATAAAGGCATGTGGTTTTGTCCCCATTTTACAGTTGAGTAAACTGAGTCTCAGACACCCGCTCAAGGGCACAGAAACCTTGAGGGGGAAAATTTCACTCCCTGTAGCTCCAAAGGTCTTTTCACTCTGGTTTCTACAACCCCCAACAAAATTGTAAGAGAGGTCCTGTTTGGGCCACGACCCTTTGTCTCTGGTGGTCTGCGATTGCAGGCAAGGCTGGTGGCTTGGGAGCCTCCCTGTCTTACTCCATGGGGCTGTGCTTTGGATCGTAGCTTTTTGTGTCCTGTGGGTAGCGAAGAAGCAGAGGAAAGCGATCCGGGGAGCTGGGGCTGTGCTTTGGTCACTCCCAGCAAGCAAGGTCAAGTGTCATCAGAGAGGGGGGCTAGCTCAGCCAGAGTGCCAGAAACCCAGGGACATTGAACCCAGTGAAGAGAGGACAGAAACACCAAACCCCAGAGGGTCAAGGATCTCGTCTCAGAAGAAGAGGACGCAGTCACAGTTTCCAGCCATTAAATCATTGAGACAACTCAAGAAACAGTGGAATCTTAAAATGGTGAGGCTTTTCACACACAAAAATATATACACACACACACAAATACACACACAGTATTTTCTTTGACTGCAAAAGAAACAGAAGAATTGAAAAAAAAAAAGTCAATGTCAAAAGGTTATGTGCTGTACGATTCCATTTACATAACACTCTTGAAGTGACAAAGTTGTAGAAATGGAGAACAGATTCGTGATTGCAAGGGTAGGGAGGAGCAGGTGTGGGAGGGAAGCGGGGGCGGCCTTACAAGGGCAACGTTCAAGACCCTGGTGGCAACGGAAATGGTCAGTACCGTGACTGTCATCTTGTCAGTTTCCCCGTTGTGCTATTGTACTATCTGGTTTTGGGAGAGAGTACCACTGGGAGAAACTAGGTAGAAGATGCCTGGGGTCTCTGTTTTATTTCTTACCACTGCGTGGGAATCTATAACTAGTATCTCAAAACTAAAAGTTTAACTTAAAGAAAAAGAATTGCAAAACATTTGGGAAAAAAAGTCACCAAGGAGGACATTGAAATCGCCCGTGAGCCCTCCACCCAGAGAGTCACTGTTTCCATTTTGGTCTCTCTCCTTCTCTCTCCCTCTTTCTGTCCGGAGGCTATGTTTAAACCTGCTGGTCTGGCATTGATTTTGGTCAAAAGACAGCAACAGGATGCCCCTCCAAGGAGCCAAGGAGCTGAGGGTAAGGAATGGGCACATTTTATGTGCAGAGCTGCCACCATTCCCTCACCCTCTTCCTTGTGCTAATAGGTGTTAAGATTTTGCCATAAATATTACTTATGGCTGTTAATTGAACGGTGTCCCAGATTGTCAGTACATGTTTATTTTGCATTTTAATTTCCCTGAGTTCTCACAGTTCTTGGGGGGAGGCGGGGAGAATAAGATTAGGTTGGGGGGGGGCAGCATATCTGATATGTAATCTACATCCCTGGTTGTTGTTCTTGCCAAATGACAGGCTTGATTGGGGACAATAAAATAGGTCCAAGGAAGAGGTGGGGGGACATCTTAAAAAACCCAGCTCCCAGTACCACCCCCAACACATCCAGGGTGCCTCTTGCATGATCTCCCAACTCCAGGCACTAGCTAAGCCTCGAGGCAAATACAAGCAGAAAACCTACCTCAATTTTCTCTTTCTTGTCACCACTTATTACCTGAGGGACTTGGGCAAGCTCCTTCACTCTTCCTTTCTGAGCCTCAGTTTCTTCATCTTCCAGTTAACGCGTTACTGGGCATTTGGAAGTTCACATGAGCTGACAGCTGTGAACGTGCTTTGCAGATACACAGGTTCGTGACAGACTAGGTGGTCATCATTATGAGATGGAAGGCGCCCATTGTTGGCAGCACCTCACAGCTGACCCGCACTGTGTGCTCATAGGATAATTTTTTCATTTTTTAAAACTTTTTAAAACGTAATTTTTATTAGAGGATAGTTGCTTTACAGTGTTGTGTTAGTTTCTGCTGTACAGCAAAGTGAATCAGCTATACGTATACATATAGCCCCTCTTTTTTGGATTTCCTTCCCATGGAGGTCGCCGCAGAGCATGGAGTAGAGTTCCCTGTGCTATACCGTAGGTTCTCATTAGTTATGTTTTACACATACTAGTTTATATATGTCAGTCCCATTCTCCCAGTTCATCCCCCCCGCCCCCACAGGTATCCAGAGTAATTTTTTTTAACACAGAATAATTACCATCGCTAAACCTGACTTTTCGCATTCCTGCGTGACAGTTCGTGAAGCCTTGAACCTCTCCGTGCCTTGCTTCTCTCATCTTGTTCTTAATTTAAAGAGAGATTGTTGTGTGGATTAGGTGAGAAGAGGTGTAAGATGTAACACACGGTAAGGACTCAGTACGTCTTTGGTTGACTCCTTCAATGGCCCTCCAAACAGTCGGTGCACGGGAGCTCCTGGCCATGCAGTGTGGCTATAATGAAGAGGGATGATGGTAGCGCCTGGTCCACCGCTAAGTGAGGCTTATGATTTAGTTCCCCTGTGGAGCCCGTGGTTCATGTTACATTGTTTGTCTCATCACCAAGCAGGATTCCTGCACAGTTGGTCAGTCTTGAAGTTCGCAGTCTAACCCAGTGCTTTCTGATTGTAATGTGCCTACGAATCACCAGGGCACCTGGGAAATTGTTAAATACAGATTCTGGCTTAGCAGGTCTAGGTGGAGATTCTGCATTTCCTACAAACTAATGGGCACCCAGGTGATGCCAGTGTGGCTGGGCCAAGGACCATACTTAAAGTAGCCAGATTCTAGACGTGGTTCTCCACAGAAGCAGGACTGCCAGCTAGGGAACCTTTCGGCAGTTTGTGGAGGCATTTATGGTGGTGTCTGGTGTTTAGTGCTTGGCATCCATAAACCCATCCTGTTATATGGTAGACAGTTCAATGCCGTGAAAAAATGACCCTGATAACACACACGCGCCGTTAGACATTCACATCCGTGAAAAACCTGTTTGCAGTGATCTCAGCCCAGAATCCACTCTTCTTTGCCCAGAAACACAGTGAGCATGAAGTCTCCTAGAAATGCAAGAGCCTTGTAAATCAACAGAAGACTATACTGCGTTTTATTCACAACTACCAATGTTCGGTGACCACCATGAAAAATCATGCAGTGCCTCTCATAGCAGTGTCATCATAACATGAGATTTGTCTACACTTAGAGCTGTTATACCCACGGTGATTAAACAGCTTGTGTGTCAGAGCTGCTTCCTACCAGCTCGTAGGAGCAGATTTTGCCCATTTCTTCCCAAATTTGCATTCTGTGATGTCATGTTGGTAGCTTGAGATTAACCACCATGAGCGTATTTACACCATGGAAACTGGCAAATGCTACCAATCAGGATGTGTGTGTGTGTGTGTGTGTGTGTGTATTTCTTTCCAGAGAGCTGCTTTACCAATACAATGTATGTCTGCATAAAAATGTATTATTTCAAGATGTCAAATGTAAACAGAACAGATCAACAAAATCTTGGTCAATTTTGACTTATGTTTCTTGAATCCAAAGCTACAGGTAGGTGCCAACATTTGTCTGTTTCATTAGGGACTTGTGGTGTCATCTTGTCTAAGCAGTTACCTTTAAAAAATGCATATTATTTAATCAATTTTTCCCTCTTCTTTAAAGATAGGACATCATATTAATGTTTATATTGATTGTGTGTTTGGGGGGGGGGTAGTTTATGTTATTCATGAATTGCATTTCAGGACCTTAACAAGGTCCTGAGAATTATAAAATATCTCTTTAAGAATGAGGGCCTTGGATTGCTGGGCTGGAGTGGTACTGACCTAATTAACCACCAGGCAGGGCCAGCAAACACATGGGGGAACCCAGCTCTTTTCTTGGGGAGAAGAGACGTAACAGTCATGTTAGAAAGTCAAGTCCTCATCAGCATCTCCCCTTCGAAGTGGCCAAGAGAAGCATGTCTTCCTCTGGGATTAGAGTGAGCAGAAGTGTGTCTCATAAAATAATCCAGGGGGAGTTGATTCTAAACAGATTCAGCCATGCAGGAATTGCGGAAGAGGAGAAGGAAGACAAAGCTGGAAATGGGTGTAACGGGATCTAAGATGCCTGGAAAAGGTGCAGGAAAAAAACTAGATGGGAGGAAGACAGGCTTAGAAGAAAGTTTTCACGCTACAAGAAAGAAAGCAATAAGAAATAGAAACCTAATCTATAAAAATACACACGCAGCCTCTCTAGGGGCTGGCGGGTGGCGAGGCCGTGTGTAACAGGGCTGGCCGGCTGTTTTACCATAGCCTTCTCTTAGGGACAGAGTGCTGTAGATCCTGCACTCGTGTTTGGGCCGTTGCTTTTGGCAATCATTCCTCTTTTTAATATCTTTTGGCACCATGGAAATGTTTCCATAAATAGTGCACTTAATGGAGTGTATCAATTTGGGACTGTCAGCTACCATAACAGTAGAGGGAAATTCAGCAAAAGCTAGGATCAGAGCGTAGAAGGCTCCCAGTTCCACATCCTTCGTGAACGCGTACCTTTAAGCTGTGTAACCTTTCAGTTTCCTCACCTGTGAAATTCTTAGCTTTTGGAGGGGCAGAGCCACCCAGTTCAGTGCTTGATTGATAGTAGATGTCCAGTGCAATTTAGGACACGTGTATCACTAGGGTGGCTGCTTGGTAGACTTGCAAAGCCACGAGTTCCTTCCTGCATTGCTAGCATGGGAACGCCCAGCTCAGGGGCTGAGATTTGCGTGTGTTTGGACATTCGCAGCCTTCGCATGCAGCAGACCCACAGATGAAATGTTGTGGTTCTTTGCTGTGGGCTAATTGGGAGTCCCTTGCTCAGCTAGAGCCGGGAATCCGGTATAAGGGAGGAAGTAGAAATAAAAAGGCATAACCATGTGAGAAAGTGAGCAAATCAAAGTAATTGAGGAGCGAAATAATTCATTCTCTGTCCCTGGCTCAGCATGGATGCAAATGATATATCATTAAGTCAGTCCTCAATACAAAGGCAGCCAGCATAACTGTTGCATCAAATATTTAGCCAGAGCCAAGAGCAATTTTTTTATTATGTTTTTTTATAAGTTTGATTTACTAACCTTCAGTGCAATTCCTATTTTTAGAGGTTGGCTCATATTTTTAATTTGTTTTCTCTGCAGCAGTGAATCCTTACTGGTGTTTTTCAGCCGTCCACTCTGTTCCTAATGGCAGAGCAACACTGAAAAGCGTAATTACATTTCCTAATTATGTGTAATTAGGCAAAACCCAGATGATGTATTCAGCGCGCTCTCGGAATAGCCAGGGGTCAAGGACTATTGGAATTCAGTAACATTTTTATAAATAAGCCGATGCGTTATTTAACGTAGGGGTCCAAGGTAGAGCTGGGTGCCTTGTAGACCAATATAATGGTTGAAATATATAGCATTCATTTATTTAGCCAAGTAAAACCATAAATGATTCTCCACCTCCTTATCCTCCCCTCTTTTTAAAACCAAGGTTTAGATTTGCTATTCTTAGCCCAAGAGAGGCCCTCAACTCAGAATCATAAAGTTCTGCTTACTGACAGCCTAAGTGATATTTATTTTTTCCAAGCTTAATCCTTTTGAAACATGGAGAAATAAATACATCCTCTTATCTACCATATGCCTGGGATGGGAAATAAATTCTTATTTTCCTGCGGTGTGGTACCAGTGGGCTTCAGTGAATAATTTGGGCAGTCTCGCTGAAGATAATAGGAAAGCCTTCTCTATTACCAGTGATAATTATGAATCTCATAATAGAAAACATCCCGAGCCCGAACATCAATCAGGGAAGATAAACAATGGGAAATGATAGGTATACAAAAGGGAAAATGGCAGCGGCCCATATGGAGGGAAAGACCGCAGAATTCTGGCGGGGTTATAAATCATGGAGTCAGAGCATTTCCATGTAATTAATACCCTCAAATTAAAACATACGTTTTTAAAGCAAGAGCTCGCGGACTTTTCAGCTGGGCAACTGGCTGCCTTACAAGATACATCCGGGAACCCCAGAGCCCTCCTCCTTGCCTGAGCCTTGTGCGTCCCCGGCTAGAGTGGCCGCAGCCCTGGCTGACAGTGTCACCGCACGAGCTGGCCCGATGACCTCACGCCAGCCCACCGGAGACCGTCCACCAAGGGGTCAGAGCTAGTGGAGGCTGCCCTCAGAATATTCAGCCTTCACAGAACAACAGCCACTGGCCCATCGAGGCGCGAAGTCCAACTTCCTTTACGAGCCTAAAAGACCGTTTCCAGCCCAGCGGACACAGCCCAGCCAAGCGCTTGGCAAAGCTACAGACAAATGGAAAACCTTTATTACGAAGGGTCGTCGCCTCCTCCTAATTAATAACCCTGCATCCATGCCCTTTCTTCTTCTCTTGCTGTCATTTTTCCCCAGTCCCAAGGTACTTTGATGGACTTCTTAAAAATAATAATAATAAAGGAATCCATTCATAACAGTGAGAAAACAGTTCCTATTAATCTGCTACTGCTGCTCAAAATGAAACTTAAGGCAGTTTGGCTAGTTTATTTACTACATCACGTGCAACAACTGATACGATTTCTAACTGTGCATCATGTTGGTCTGCAAGTAGAAATTCACTGACCGTGGGCCTTACCAACGTGAATTCAAATAGGACCCCTCCCTTCCAACCCCCATTTAGGAGTGGCCCGGAGATTTGAGTCACTTGTCAAATACGTCCCACAGGCCACAAAATGTGCTCATGGATTTTGTTTTATAGGCTTAACATAATATTTGCTGAAACATATGTTTAGAGCAAGATGTCACATTTGCCTCACAGCACAGGTTTTCCCATGCCATATAATTTGCTACGTGTGGCTTTGCTGTGTTGTAGCCCGTAATTTATAGTCGGTCTCCACGAGGCAGAAAATAACTCCAAGCTGTGATTAAGTAAGTAACGGACAAGGTAACTAATATTCCTGGAAGGATGGCCTTCCAGACACTCATTTTAAGTGCCAATATGGTTGAAGGTTGAGATGTGTAGTGCTGTACGAGTGTCACCGAGTTGCGGGGAATCGAGACGACACTATAAAGCGGCACCTCTGGACAGTGGGGCGGTGAGCTGAGCGGATATTCTTGGTGTAAATTTTAATGAGCCACTGCCTCATTTTCCCCATTTAAAGCAAATGGGTTTATGCCTAACTGTGCTGCCGGTTTTTCCCACAAAATAATTCATTTGGCAGGGTTGTCCTAGTCCAGTCTTAACCAATTCCAAGACAGCAGTCTATGTAGGGTGGGTGGAGAAAGCATGGCAGAATGGAAAAAACGTAGACCGTGGCATCAGGCAAAACTGGGTTTGAATTCAAACAGCCCTAAGCAGCTGTGACCTTGGGGAAGTTTGTTTGTTTTCAATTTTTTCTTTCGAAATACATTTCAGCTTACAGAAAAGTCACAAAAATAGCTCAGAGAGTTCCCATGCACCCTTCATCCAGGTCCCCCTAATACTAACATGATACGTTTTTCCACACTTAGAAATCTCACACTGGTACAATGCTACTAACTTAGCTGACACTTAATTTGCGTTTCACTGGTGTTTCCGCTCAGGTTCTTTTCCTGTTCCAGGATTCAGTCCAGTTCCACTCTGCATTTGTTGTCATGTCTCACCCACCTCCTCTGATCTGTGATAGTTTCTCGGTCTTCATTATTTTTTAAATGACCTTGACACGTTTGAAGAGTCTGGTGCATTATTTTGTAGAACGTCCTCTGTTTGGTTTTGTTTGATGTTTTCTCCTGATTAGATTGAAGTTATGTATTTTTGGCAAGAATACACACGGACGCAGTTTTGCCCTGCTCAGCCCATCATAATCAGATAGTACATGGCTTAAATGTACCATCGAAATGTCTTCTTACTAGTGATGTTAACCTTGATCTCTTGGCTAAAGGGATGTCTGATGGATTTATGCACTGAAAGTTACTGTTTCCCCTTTGTAATTAGTACATATCTTGAGGGAGGTATTTTGAGTCTATTTCTCTTCAAATTTTCATCCACTGATTTTAGCATCTATCTATGGATCTTGCCTGAAACAATTAATATTATGGTGTTCTAATGATTATTTTCTACTTCCCGCCTGTCTTCCACATTTTTTTTTTTTTTTAATTGAAGTATAGTGGACTTACACTGTTGTGTTAGTTCAGGTGTATAGCAGAGTGATTCACTTATACATAGATATATATCTTTCTTTTCCAGATTCTTCCCCTGATAAGTTATTACAAAATATTGAGCAGAGTTCCCTGTGCTATACGGTAGGTCCTTGTTGGTTATCTATTTTATATATAGCAGTGTGTATATGTCAGTCCCAAACTCCTAATTTGTCGCTACCCCCATTTCCCCTTTGGTAACTGTAAGTTTGTTTTCCTTCTACACTAATTAATCAGAATTCCTGTCTACGGAAGGCTGTCCCTTCTTCATTTATTGATTTAATTATTTATTCATTTATATCAGTATGGACACAAATATTTGTTTTGTTCTATAGGGCATAATATAATAATACTGTTATGTAATTTGTTGCTCAAACTATTCCAGCTTTGGCCAATGAACGCTCTTTCAGGCTGGCTTCTATACCCTTTCAACACGCCCTATCATTTTTTGAGCGCTTTCTTACCTTTTGACACTGTGGGATGCTACATGTCATCTTGTATTTCTTATCTTGTATTCTTAAAGTTAACTCCTTTTTCAAGGAGCCCTGGTTCCGCTTATCGGAGAGTGATATTTAGAAACCAAGCTCCGGTGCTAGGTGTGCTACTGAGGTATCATTGCATCTAGGACCTCTCAGTGGGCAGAGTCTGGAAGTATATGTAGATATACTAACTCATGCGTACATATATATCTTTATTTATCACTCTGTGTGGGTGTGTTACATATTTTAAGTGATTTATATGTGAACAAATTTTATCATCTTGATTTATATATTTATATTTATAGTATTAAAGTATGTAAATTTATAATATAAATACATGTTTTTAAATATGAGTTCATACCTGATTCCAATCCAATACAGTCGAACTTTTCTTGGGGATGTTATTTAACCACTCTAAGTCTCACTTTGTTCTTCTGTAACATGGAAATAATGACAACCACAATTTGGGGTTTGAGGACGGTGTAGTAGATGGTAAAGATAGTAGATTATTTTTTTTAAAAAAAGAAAGAAAAACAGTTTTTCCCTCCACTGCATCCACACCAATCCAATGTGATGGTGTTCAGTCCTCCCATTAAGGGGTGGTATCTATTTGTTCACCACTTAAATCAGGTTGACCGAGTGGCTTGCATGGACCGATGGGACCTTGGCAAAGATAACACCAGCAAAGGCATAAAAAGCATCGCGTGCCTGTTGGAACGTGAGAGGCCACGTGTAGGGAGCCTCGCTGCCCTAGTAGATAGGCTGCCGACCTCCAGGCGCAGGAGTGAGGCCATTCTAGAGTCATCCAGCTACTAACCAAGCCCGCAGACGACCCCAGACACAAGAGCGAGCCCAGCGGGGACCAGTCAAGACCGTCCACACCAGGGAAAGAACTCAGCCCATGCACAGAAGCACGGGCTTTTTATAAAAAGTGGTTGTTTTAACCCACTGAGTTCTGTGGTAGTTTGTTATATAGCAAATGCTAGTGAATGCAAAAGACTTGGAGATAACGTATGGAAAACGAGTAAGTGCTGCTTTTAGTTATTGATGCTGGTGTTATTTTTGAGAAAAGCTTCAGGGTCTCTTTGCCCCCAAATACCTTCCCAGACAGTCTAACTAAACAGACTGTATTTGCCAACTGTTGGAACCAGTCCTTTGGTCTGGATCAGCGCCTTCAGAAAGAACCGCTGTTGGAGCATAAGACTGTGTATTTATCAGCTCACACCAAGATAGAGACAGAGCTCAGTAGATACAGGACTTCAGGTGGCGTGAGCAGTGTAAACCCTGGGGAATGGGAAGTTCTTTATCTGGGGGCGCCTAAGGGTATGGGGCGTCTGTCCTGGAGGAGAGAGGGGAGAAGGGCAGAGCAGGAAAGCCGAAGAGTATCCAAGCAGGCCAGATTTAGCCCAATTAACAGCTTTGCCTAGGGCTGACCCCGAGGCAGGAAGCACAGCCTTGATCCGGTCTGCTCTCCTCCCACCTATAGAAGCAGTGATGAGATTGAACCCCCAGCTCTCAACCTCATCGGAGGAGACTCCCAAAATAGATGGGAGATTCTCCTCCTCCTCGAGATTCTCTCTTTCCTTAATGACCCAGTGCATCTATGTAGCACAGTTTCTAATCCTTGCAGACAAGTTAGTGCACTTCTCTTTCTGCTAACTGTGATTGTATTTCCCTTTCGTGGTGAAGGTGCTAACGCTGAAATAACTCACAAAGGCACAGTTGCCTCGAGCAGCTGTGGGACAGATGGGCGCCATGCTGTGCAGAGGGCTTGGTCACCCGGAGTAAGGTCCGCATCCTGGGCACAGCTGCCCGGAGTCTCCTTGGTGCCCCGTAGAAGACATCATCTGTGTAGTAACTCATCGTGAAGTATGCCGCTCTCCCAGCTCAGCCACCCATCTGCCCACATAGTCAGGGGTCCGTGCAAACCTCTTTTACCATGGGGAGCAATCTCCATGGCCACTGATTCACCCATTCTTAGGAACTGTGAAATCACACAAAGTTGTCAAAAACCACAGCCACATTTTGAGAAAGGCCTTTCTTGCAAACTGAATGACGAAACCCAATACGCTTTTGTTTTTCTCACCAGACTAGATTTTTAACCTCGATGCAGTGAGCAAAGGAGGAAGTTCGCTTTTTTCCTACCAAATGCAAGGGACCTCATAGAAAGTAGAGTGGGGACTTGACTTTTCTTCTACGGTTTTCACTACCAGTTTCTCTGTGTGTGTGTCTGTGTGTATAAAATACCAAACAGGAAATGACAAAAAAAAAAAAAAAAGAGGGAGGAGGAGGAGAAAAAAATAATAATACTTAGCTAATGTGTCATCATTTAGACAACAACTAGTGTCAATATTTGGTTTGTCCCATTTAAATTTACCCCCCATGACTAGGTTTATTATTATTTTTTCATACCATTATTTATACTGTATTATATTTGATGCTGTATCCTGAGTTTTTCACTTAACGTTATAGCACAAGTACATTCACCTATTATAACATAGTCTTTATTAATGCCAAACATGAGCTAGATAAGAAGCTATTAGGTGAAAGTTCTTATACCTTATCCACTCTTCCGTTATTGGGAATGTACATTATTTATAGTTCTTTACTATTAAAACAGTATTGAAATGAAACTCTGGTATATAAAGCTGTTTATTTCTCTCTCCTCCATTACTTACAATTCCTTAAGTCACACCCTTAGCTCTTATTAATCAAAGTCTATCACCATCCGTATTCACTAGTACCAAAGCCATATGTCATGATAAGCCACTCCCAGGATCTCTCTGTTCCCCTTATATCATTGTCTATGAACCTAAAGTGTATGGACTCAGAGCTCAGTTTGCAAAAGAACCCAGTCTTATTGGGACAAACAGATATTAATATCTCAGTTCTTTGGGCCTCACTGTCTTCGAACGCAGATCGATTGTTAGTGTCTTTTTGCGGTACCATGTTAGCAGGACTCGGAAACCATATTGGCTCAACCCAGAAGATTTCTGTGATCAATTATTAATATCAGCCATGAATGAGGAATCAGAGGATGGCAGTCAAATATACGCCATGGCTCTCTTTAGTATCCTGGTTTTGTCTGTGTATAGTGTTTTCTTTATAGTTCCTAGAGGCAACATATATATATTTTTAATGTATGAAATGTCACATCTTTTGAAAGAAGAGGACAGATATGGACGATGAAAGCCAGGTGGCTGACTTTCTAGAAGCTTGCCAGGTGGTATTTACCTGGGTAAATTTATTAACAGTGTGAATCTCACCCCCAAGCTTGCTAACTCAAAAATTAGATTTTGTCAACCCACCAAGAGCAGATCTTTCTGACAGGTGCAGACTCACAATAATCACACTCATAGAGACTGATATATAAAGAGAATGCCAAAACAGTAATTTTCAAAGAGGACTGTAATTATGGCAAAGTTTGAAATGTTTTTGCTAATTTGACCAGAAAGAACACTGTTTCCTTATCAGTAGAATTACAGGGACTGAGCCAAATGAAATTGTTAGTTACTTGATGGGCAAGTAATTGAAGCAGAGGTCAGCTGGCCACATGACTCAAAAGCTTGGTCGCCTGATACTTTCATAATAAGGATACACTGCACACTTGTACCTGTGTATTGCCTGTCTCCTGCCCTAGGATTTGGGGTACCTTGTCTGTTGTGTTCATTAATTTGTCCACTGCTCTGGGACAGTGCCAGGCACACAGAGGTGCTTAGTACATACTTGTTGAACCACTGAGTGTCAGAATACCAGGTGATCCCAAATACAAAGTGATTCTTCATTTTCCTGATGAGGTTACCTGCCCCGCCCCACCCCCGTTGTTAGCCCAATTTATACATTGTAGAGGATGTAAATGAAATGTCCCAAAGTTTTCACGTCAGATTTAATTTATTAATGCATTTGCACACATGATGTATTAATTTTTCAGTATGGGAGTTTTTTTCCATCCTTGCATCTTACACAGTAGTATCACCGACATTCTTTGCAGTCATCTTCAGCGTTATCACTACAGCCTCTGTTGGAGCCATCTAAGTGAGGTCTGCACCCCACTCCTCCCCCAGCGGTTGGAAACCCAGCACTTTTCACGTCCCATGGACTGAGATCCAGGGTGACTTGGACTGAGTGCCCTTTTGTTTCTCAAGGTGACTTTGCATTCTCCCATTTGACCCACTTTGAATTCATTTCATTGCTCAAATATCAGAGTGCAACCTTATATACTTCCCAGCCCCGGGGCCATCTAGAGCAAGGGAGGAGAGATCCTGTGATGGCCAGCCTCTCAGGTGGCCTCCAAAGACCCTGGGCTCCTGGGTTTCCATGAACGTTGTGTAGCCCCCTCCTACTCCGGATGTGACAGGCAGGGGGAAGTGCTAGAGCATGGGTCTTGAGGCTCAGGGACTAAAGACACTGAGACTTCCGCCCTGCTTTCTCTGGAGGAAGTCAGACGCCATGTTGTAAGGATGCTCAAGCAGTCCTGTGGCGAGGCCCATGTGATGAAGGACTCAGGCCTCCAGCCAGCAGCCAGACCCGACTTGCCAGCCATGGTGAAGGTGCTTTCCTCCAGTCCCAGTTAAGCGTTCAGATAACTGCAGCAGAAACCAAACCTGAGCCAAACCATCCAGCTGAACTGCCCCTAAATGCTTGACCCACCAAAACTGTATGAGATATTAAATTTGTATGGTCATTTAGAAGATGCTAAATTTGGGGGTGATATGTTACTCATCAGTATTAATACAGAGCCTGTTTGCACTGCCTACAGGATAAATAATCCAAGAGCTTAGCAATTAGAAGGACCTAAATGTTTTTAGCGGTTTCATTCTAATTACTTTTGGAAATTAGACATTTTTGGATGGAAACTTTTACAAGTTAATAAATCCATTTTCCCCCTGCATCTGTCACTTTTCTCAAAAGGTTGTTGGTGGCAGGCTTCTTTCTCCTGATGATTAAAAGGCATCTTGGAGATGAGTCAGATGGTGCAATTTATATGTCAGCTCTACCAAGTATTGACTGGCCTAAGCATACATGTTTTAGCTCAGTTTTCTCATCTGTAAAATGAGACTAATTCATCCAGTTAGTGTGGGGACTTAAGATCTGTAAGATGTTTAACTCAGTGTTCCACGTAGCTGTGCCAAATTCACAGTAAACAGTAGGTGCTATTTTCCTTGTTATTTTCATTATTCTCATTATTATTTAGCTAATGGCAAGTAAAATCCAGAAATCCAGTTTTAGTAAACTTTCTATAACCCACTTCGCTAAAACCCCTCACTGGTCTCCATCCCTCATGAATCCTTCCAGCCGTGAGGCAGAGTCTTTGTGTGTTCTTCTCATCAAGGATTTTATTTAAAAACCTGCAATACCTCACCCTTCCCCGGGTGGACAGGAGAGGAGGAAATGGACTTCTAAAGTAATTTAACATGCACTCTGAAAGCATGGTGTGGATGGACGTGGCCGGCTTCCTGTTTCGAAGCCCTGCTTGTAAGCATATATGTATATCCCAGCGAGGTTTTCACTGAACCAGGAGAGGCCATGAGCAGCCCTCGGTGTAATAATTCAATAGAACCCCCCTCAGCAATAAGTCTTCAGGTAAAGTGGACACTGACTCGCTCTCTGTCATGCGACGATCCAGACACCGGTGTAAATTCAAGTGCTTTCAATATTGTGGATGCAAACATATGCCTCTTTATTTCTGAGGGAGTTTCCAGAATATTTAAAAATGAGAAACAAAATGGGCTGTTGTACTGTCTCCTAACGATAACTGCTATCATCACTTTGCCCTAAAACCTTCTAGATTTTTCTCAGCATATGCACGATTGTTTTTACATAGTAGTGACTCTGTTGGAGACTTAGCTCATTTTGTATCCTGATACTTTTTTTTTTCAATTAAAAAGTATCATGGTGAACAATGTTCTTCTTTCTACTCTACTTTTCAAATTGCTTATGATGAGCTTGTATTATAACATCAGACAGTTAATTTTATTGTAGGGAAAATGAAAAGATGTTAGCATGCAGGTAACTTTATTGTTGGCATGCACAGGATCAAAAAGCGTCCCTTTGTTCAGCAAAATAAAACCCTTAAGTCTTCCAGCACTTCATGTTTGAAATGATCCCGAAACAGGTTCTACTTTGGCAATGAATTCAGGAGATCAAGAAGACTCTCATTTAGATAACATCAGCAGCTTTCTAAAATATTTATTTACTTAATAAATAAGTACTTCCTGTCTGTGCATCTCTAAAGCTGTAACACTTCACAGAAAAGCAGTAAAAATGGCTGCACTGGGTTAAGATTAAAACCTAATGAAATTGTGTCAGCTAATATTTGAACAGCTTTGTTTTTTTAACGAAACTTTAAATACGGGTTATAGATTTTATTTTCTTAGTGAACTAACGCCTTCTCAAATCTGGACTCCATTACTTCCTTGAAAGAATCAGCGATGTGTCTTAAATAAGTCAGAACTATGATTGACGATCTACCTAGAACAATTAGGCAATTGGGGGTGATAGTACCCCCCACCCCCCAATTATTGCCTTTGTTCTTACAAGTGTGTTTAAATCCATTTCTGTTCATTTACAATTTGAAAGGTGGGTGAGGAGCAGAGTTTGAAAAATAGAGTACTGTCTTCATTAATACAGGTTTGACCTACAAAGTCTTCACGTACTTAATGATTAAAAACCAAAGTACTAAATAATAAATTATAAGAATTTATAGGAGTCATCATCTTGAAATTAGCTTACTGAATGTTCTTATCATAATAAATCTGAGTGGGTGTCTAATTTAGTGTTAGCTGACTAAAATTATATGTTGCGGGCCGGGGAAAAAAAAAAACACTTTTGTTTGAAGACCGATGCAGTGAGTGTAATCACAGGTGATCTGAAAGACACCTGTCTCTTACTATATCCATTTCGCAGAAACTTTGGTGAAACTGGTTGAATGACGATCGATTCCAATTTGTAAATCTGGCAGACAATAACATTTCCCCCAGCACTCCCATGATGTTTGTGTTAACACTTCCTGTGCAGAGTTGTAGCCTGTCAGATTCTGGAGTAACGAAACAGGAATGTCAAGTCCATTTTTGAGGTCGGAGGGGTGTGTTTCTGTGGGTCCGCGGAAGGTGGACGAAAGACAGGCACCACTGCTCTCCCTGCTATGACTCCTTCCCTCACGCTGTGTATCAGAAAGGATATTTCTGTCCACTCGACAGTTGTTTACTGGGCTTTGGCTCTGGATGAGTCAGATCCTGTATTAAGCTCAAGTGGTATAGGAAGAATTAGGACTCACTCCTTACCCTCTAGGAGCTCAGAGTCTTTTACGGAAGACTGATGACTCAGGAACAAGTAAATTAAAATGAGCTTTGTATGGAAAAATCGGTGCATGCAAGGTACCCAAGAGGGAAGTGACTAGCGTTATCTCTAGTGGGGCACGGTGAGTAATAATGAGGGAAAGTCTCTTCCGGAAGAGGGAAGACAAATGCGGGCTTATTAAGGGGAGAGAGTATCCAGGGAAGATGCTGTAGAGGGATTGCCATGTGAAAGGATGCAGGGATGAAACAGGCAGTCGATCTGGGCCACTAGAAGTACTGTTGTTGGGACACAAAGGGCCAGGACAGAGAGATCAGAAATAATATTAAGGATTTAGACAGCGACCGTATGGTGAAGGGCCTTGCCACAGACCGGAACTCCACTTACAGGAGGTGGAGAAACACTGAAGGCTTTACGTGATTGCTGTGACTTTATATTAAAGTAAAAATCGAATAACTCTCTTCCAGGTACCATGAGAAGCTGGCATATAAGTGACCTTTTTTTCAAGTTTACTATCTTACGAGATTGAATAGGAGGAAAAAATATATACATACACACACATACTCGTGTACATATACACACATGCTTAAATAATTTACCCCAAATATGCAGAGTTTTTGCAAATCAGAAAGAAAAACGTGAACCGCCCACTAGAAAAATGGGCAAAGTCAATGAACGAGAAATTCGTTGAAGAAAGTTGACAAACACAAAAAAAGCCTCAGCCTTGTTGTTAATTCATGGAAATGGAAGTTAAACAGTGAGAAACCACCCTGCACCATGGCAATGACAGAAGTTAAGAAGACAGATAACCTCCCTGTTGCTGAGTGTGTAGAGTATAAAAGAGTATGAAAAAGAAAAGTTGTCCCACATCTGGTCTGGAATAGAACCTTTTTGCATAATGTAATTCCCAGCTTCATTCCTGATAAATTGCTTAAGCAATTTTCTGATAAACTTTAATGGGATTAAGACTTGTTCTGAAAAATCAGTTGCCCATCTAGCCAGCTGACTGTCACTCAAGAATCTAGGCCCCTTCAACCAAATGTTCTTTTCTTTTGTTATCTAGCCTAACATTGAGCATCTTATCACTCCCTTTCCCTAGAAAATGTCTCCACCAAGAGTGAATCTTTGAATTGATCTGCTGGAGGTCTTTTCCCTCCTAGCGAAACTACAATAAAACTTTGACTCACACTCATAACCAGGCTCTCTAAAAAGTTTTCCTTAACAGGGAGGAAGAACATACACTATTAAAAGGAACATAAAATGGTTTGGGGTCTTTTTGGAGAGCATGTTGGCAGTTTCAACACAAATTAAATATACCTGTAGGGTAAGCACTTCCATTTGGAACCAGAAAATACAGAAGTATTTGAATAAATGTGCACAGCCTCCCAATGAGAAGAATCAGTGATATGTTTTAGTGCTTTACACACATACACACACACACACACTATTTATTTATTTATTTATTTATTTATTTATTTATTTATTTATTTAATCTGTGAATTCTGAATCCCTGTCAATAAAGTCTGAGTTATAGTTTTTACAAAGTTTTAAGTTCTGCATAGCAAAAAAAGAAAGTTATTAAAAGAGATAGCTCTAAATATACATATTACGGGATATAAATACATATACATACGTGATAGCTGCCCGTAGTATCATGTTGAGCGAGGAAAAGCAAATTGTAGGACAATACATATATTTTTACACTTTTTTTCAAGAAAGCTCTACATGTGCCTGAATGTTTTGTGTGTTTACATGTGCCTGTCATGTGCTGTGGGATTATAATGACAGACATTCAAGGTTAACAGAGGTACCTCCTTGACAGAAAGCATGGGAAATGAAAGGGTCCGTGGAAGAGGGAACTGTATTTTCTTTCTTTTTGTAATTCTGTCAGGCTTGAGGTCCCCCCCCCCCCATCAACATGTTCAGTTTTTGAGGTTGGGGCGGGGTGGGGGGACGGACAAAAGATGTAAACGGCACACATGTAACTGATGAAGTGGACCCAGGAAGACAGCACCCGGTAACATTCTCGTGCCAGTGGGACACGGAGGCCGGGCCAGCCTGGCACAGAGGCGGGGTGAGCTGGCCTGGAATCAGTTCAACTGACTTCAGCTGTTTGTGTCCCCGAGCGGAGAGCCAGGGCGGAGGTTCGGGGAGAGGGAAGCAGAAAAGGCAGGAATGAATTTGATATGTTCACGCCCTGCTGGTTTCCACCCCTGCCCTGTCCCCCACCTCGCACAATCTCTAATTCATGAGAAGAGGGATGCCGTCCAGAAAAGAGCCGGCCTCCCTTTGGGGATCTCACTGGGAAGAAGTGGGTCTTGTGGTGGAAGGGAAAGCTTTCTTTTTTAAGTATTAAAAATTAATTAAAAATGGAATGTGTAAAAGCTCATGTTTTTATCATTAGCACCCATTCCAGCGGCCCAGTTGCTATTGGTAAATTTTTTAAGTTCTTTCTGTCGCCGTGGATTCCATTTTAGGGAAATTACCTTCGCGTTCAGCACTTTAGGTGCCGTTCCCCACAACCCATGGTCTTCTGTGATTTTGTTGAGTTGGAAGAAGGGAGAGTAATTTTGTATTAAATAGTCCACGGCCTCCTGCGTAGAGGACCTAACAGCTGGCAAATAAAACTTGACGGTTATCGATAGTTGTTTTCAAAGGAAGGAAACCGGTAAGGGAACATTTTAATGTGATGTAACATTGAAAGTTTCCTTCTTTGCTTTTTAAAGACAGTATTTGCATCTCCCGTTTTGACTTATAAACAGGTGGTCTCCACGTAAACACACGTTTCTCTTGCTTGAATGAGAAATCATAATGAACTCAATAAACTTGGTGACATATTCCAGTGGCTGAGAAGATAAGTAGGTAACACTAATGGCTTAGATAAATAGGATCTTCAGAAGTCAACTTTACAGTTAGTTCTCCAAAAGAAATTGTAATGAATTCTCAGCCACATGGTAGCATGATTAACAAATATGTAAGCTTTTGGCTGGAATTGTGGGATGTGAAGTAGCTTTCATCCTCACCCCATCTTCATATCCTAAGATGTCAACTTCATTAGTGTAGAGATATTTGTCAAATTTTACTTATATCTTACTATTATTTCTACCTTACTATTTATTCTGTGTGTCAGTTCTACCACAGTAGATGCTCAATACATAGTTGTGAATGAATGGATGGATACAGTCTACTTTTATGAAAGTAATCGAAGAATTCCCACACTTTGTGTCCCGTGTACAAATCTGTTTCAGGCGCCTCTGGTCCACTGTTTTGATGCTTAACACAAGACTTAGTGTATCGTGGACAGTCAGTGACGGGCACAATGACTTCAGTTGATTTCTTTACACAAATTTGTTTGTCATTCAAAAAAAGAAGGAAAAAAAAAATGGAAACACCTATCACAGGCCAGATATCTTCCTAAGAGGTAAAGATACAGCAAAACAGAAAAACCCCACCCTCATAGAGCTTACAGTATCACAAGGAAGATAGGCAATAAGCAAAACATAAATATTTAATATAATTTCAGGTAGTGATACATGTTAGTACAAAATGCTCTCCCTGTCAGTGCTACCAAATGTGCATCCTTCAGTTCTCTGCCACACTGTCAAGTCTGGATGTTCATGAGAAAATAGGCAGTTATTGACCCATTATAGAATGTTGGGGAAAGCTTTCCCCCCGCCTTAGGTTTTATCTATCTATCTATCTATCTATCTATCTATCTATCTATCTATCTGTCTATCTATCTATGAAATTACTTAGATTGTGTTAAGAATTATGTTTGGCTCCTCTGTCATGTACTTATTTATTTATTCTTAATGTAAAAACATTTACAGGAGGTGACAGAGTATAATTAACCCCAACTTCAGTAACTATCACGTTGCCAATCTTGTTTTATCTCCCCCCCACCCACTTCCCCCGTGTTTATTTTGTAGAAGCTAATGGAAGACATTGTATCTTTTTATCCAGAGATAATTTATTATGAGTCACTATAAAGTAAGGGCTCTCCTAAAACAAAACAAAAATACTACCGTATCATTATCAAAACCAAAAAAACCCCACAAATTTTTAACATCTAGGTATCCAGTGAAAGAGCATATTTCCAGTTGTCCCCTAGATATCATAAATGGCACCTTTTGTAACAGTCATTTGTGTGGATCCCCAGGTTTTTTTCTTTAACTCATGTCTTTCTTTGATTTTTCAAGTTGATTAAATAATTGCTCTCTTAAAAAATCTAGAAATTATTGAAATAAGTAAAGAAGAAAAGAGACTGGCTCTCACACAGTTATGGAGGTCAAGAAGTCCAGACCTAGGAGGGCCAATGGTATAGTTCCAGTCTGAGTCTGAGTACAGGGGCAGGAGAAGGCCAGTGTCCCAGCTCAAAGGCAGTGAGGCAGAGAGAGTGAATTCCTTCTTCTTCCACCTTTTATTCAACAGATTGGATGAGGCCCACCCACACTGGGGAGGGCAATCTACTTTACTTAGTCTACCGATTCAGATGTTCACCTCAGCCAGAAACACCCTCACAGACACACGCAGAAACAATGTATGATAACCAACGACCTGGGCACACTGTGGCCCCATCAAGTTGACCCATAAAATTAACTATCACCGGCATGATGTCGCGTAAGACTTAGCCTGGAAATAATGGGTTGGTGCTCCACGTACATATCCCTCTTGGTAGGTTTCTTTGTCAGAGAGGCATCTCAAGAATCTCCAAGCCAAGAGTTCTCAGCTATGGACCTTGAAGAAGGGCCGCTGGGCATCCTAGAATTTTCTGAAATAATATGCGCCGTTCTATCCCACTTGCAGTTTTCTGGAATGAGAGTCCTTGTCTTTCATCAGATTCTCTGATGTCCCCATTGGCCTCTGCTGATTTCGTATCACCGCTTGAAGCCATCGTTAGTCCTAGTAACCTTTCAACTTTGTGGCTGCCTTTTGTGAGGAGGGCCTGAGTGAATCTCCCACCTGTGAGTTCTAGTCAGGGCAAGGCTAAGTCTGTTTCCTTTACTCAAGTTCCCTGGAGCCTAGCACAGTGCCTTGCACACAGCAGGTACTCAATCAATATCTGTTGAACCAACAAACCAACCAACAAATGAATAAATAAACACATGGTCACTGCATTAGTTTTCTACTGCTCTGTAAACAAGTGATCACAGATGCAGCAGTTACAGCGGGTTGATTGACAGCCCGCAGAAAGATATACCCACATCCCAGAAGTGTTGTCATACAATACATAGCTTCTTGTATCTTCTTTCTTTCACTTGGCATGAGGTGTTGAAGGTTCACCTGTAGTTGTAGCGTGTGTCAGTACTTCATTCCTTGCAAGACTGGATGATGTTCTGGTGTATAGATACACAACTTGTGGGTCCCTTCATCTGTGGCTGGACATTCGTGTTGTTGCCAGCCTCTGACTAATATGATGAGAGCTGTTTGGGACATTCATGTGCAAGTTTTTGCTTGAAGACCTGTTTTCTGTTCTTTTGGGTGTATATCTACGCGTGGAATCGCTTGGGTCGTATGGTAATTCTATGTTTAACTTATCAAGGACCCATTGTATTCATTTTTGATGTGGGATATTTGAAGCTTACACAAAACGGAGCCTTTTCACTTAACAGAATTCTTAGTTTTTAAAGGTGGGAGTTTTCACACTCCTCACAACCTCAGGATAAAAATTGCAAAAAGAATACTCATTGGATCTTGACTGGGAAGGAACAGACTCCGTGAAACTCTGCCACATCTTTGCCACAGTACCTGTCCCTGGACCTCCCTATTCATGGGGTCGTGTGGGGTCACCTTCATGCCATCCTTGTAGACCTTTGCACATCACAGTGTCTGAATGAGCACTGTGACTCTGAGGATGTGGTCTTTTAAAGCAAGGCTGGGCACAGCCTACACAATGCAGGTTCAGGCTGTAGTTATTGAGGTCCTGTAGGCACAGCTCTGAGATTCCTTGAGTGGGACAGGCGTATTAGCACAGGGTGTGACACATGGTGGGTGATCACTGAATCTTGGATGAAGTTGCATTGATGTTTCTTTCAAACCCCATTTCATAAAGCTGGTGTCTTAATATGTCAGAATCACACCATACATTTTAATATGGTAGCGTTCACATGTACGTGCAGATGGAGGTGTGTTTAGGAGTTGGATTTTAGAGGCAGTCTGTTTTTTCCCTTGACTTTGGTTCTAACCCTGACTCTTTCTCTTCCTGGCTGAGGACGTTGACATTTTACAGATGCTGTCTGAACCCCAATTTCCTTTGCTACAAAATGGCAATACAAATGGATGCTTCCTAAGATGGCTATGGGGATGCATTGAAGCACTTTGTAAAGTGCAAAGAATGGCACCTGGTCTATAATAGGTGCTCAACAAATCATATCTGGTGGTGTTTTGTTTTTAATAGTAATGTTTTTGTTTTGTTTTGTTTTTTCTGAGCTGAAGCTGTTAGCATTCCACACAGAAAGGAAAACACAATTACACCATTCGCAGCGTCCATGAGTCAGAAGCACACCAGATTGCTCCAAGTTTCAGACGCTAGTTGGAAGTGTTGAGTTCTTCAAAGCAATGATAAAATTGGTCTCTCTGTCTTCCATTACATAGATTTTTCCACTAGCCCCTGGTTTAACTTCTGTTTAATACGTGTATGACGGAAACACCCAAGAATCCTTCTGCCAATCTCCAAAGCAGCCACATAAATCCGAGACTGCAATTTCACAACTGCCTTTTGCCGTGACTCCAGGAGTCTGCTGGAGAGCTCCACGGCCAGATTTCTAAATGGGCCTTTCAGCCTCCCTCCCTTTGGAGGCCTGAGACATAATTAACCTGCAATAATTATGACTCCCTCATTAAAGGAAAGCTGTAGCAAGGGAAAAAACATTGAGACTGATCGAGACGTTCCGTGCTGTTTTTTTTTTTTTCTTGCACGTCAGCTGTGTGGGTGCCTCTTGTTCCTCTGTCCTTCAGGTTAGTAAAATCAAGACCAGTTGCTGAAGCTCTGAGCTATCAATAAAAGTTAATGTACCACAGGAAATTGGATGGGGAACAAAATCACTTAAGTGTTCAGGGCCACCAAGCTACCTGGGCATCCCCTGTGAGCTGGTTGGCTCCTGGCGGTGTTTTTGTTGCCCTGACCTGCAACTTAGCATTATTTTCCCAAGCAAATGGCAGAACATGTAGATCAAGGACGTTGGCTGTGAACCAGAGATACGCCGTTCCCAGCCGTGATCCATCTGGGGAAGTGGGGGTGGTCTGTCGTGTACCTTGCAGTAGGACCAGGTCCAGGTCACCGGTATTTCAAGTATTTGTTCAAATCCTAGGAGTCAGTAGGTGACCACATTTAGAGGCCAGCTGTACACCATCAAGGTTTGGGAGCAAACTCTTTCTTTGGTCTGACGTTTCAAATCTGTGCTCTGGCCAAAGGCTGCATAAATGTTACAGCCAGAAGGTTTCAAAGTTGTGTTTTTTCTTAGAGGCTCTTACTGCAGACTGGACCCATTCCTTCTTGACTCCGAGCTCAGTGAGGAGTAGGTGTTCACAGTTGAAGGACCCATTCATTCCACTGTGTACCTGGCTCACTGAGAGTGCTTCATGATGGAGTGGGCCAATGACAAGAAAAACAGGGAGACAGGAAGAAAAGTCCAAATAGTTTCCCTTGCGTACGACTCAGAGGGGATGAAGCCAGAATTTTAGGTACAAAAGAAAATCGAGCAGACATCTTTGCTTGGTTAAAAGGAAAAAAGAATACAGTCCTTGTACATTTTCATATTTATTGGTCAACGCTTTGTTCTGGAAAGGAATTGGAAGTTCCATACAGTCCTTGACATATATCTGTCTCACTTGGTGACTCTTCATCATCTGTAGCTCTTTAGCTTCCAATTTATAGCTCAGGTAACTGAGACGCAGAGAAGTTAAATGACTGACTTACATAAAGTACTAGAGGTGGAAGACGGAACTGTGGGTGGTAGAACCACAAATCACTCAGACAGCTGAAACCATGCACCTCCCATTGGAACGTGAACCCACGTGCCAGGACTTGAACCCAGCCTCAACCCAGATTGGGCCTCAAACCCACGTGGCTGGGACTGGAACCTGGCCAAAACCCTGATTGGAACTTGAACCCACACTGTCGGGACTCAAACCCGGCCAAAACCCAAGATCTTCCAACTGAGATCACACACCTGGTTTCAAGACTTAATGAAGCTCAGGTTCTTGATGTCTCATCACAGAAAGAATTCAATGAGAGACAAACTGATAGGTAGGAAGGTTATTTAGAGATTTATTTGGAGAGAAACACACTCCGCAGACAGTGTGAGCCATCTCAGAAGGTGAGAAAGGCACCAGGGTGTGGAGGGTGTCAGTTTGTGTAAGGGTGGGGAATGTCATAGGCTAACGAGTGGGCGGAGTATTCCAGAATTGGGCCACTGCCCACTTTGTGATTCTCATGGTCAGGCTTGGAACTGCCATGGCGCCTGGAAGTCGACTTGTCTGCCATCTTGGACCCATTTGGGTCTGATCAGTTTACGTTATGTCCTCGGGCTATGTCATACTTTCAAAGGTTGTGCCCTGCCCCTTCCTTCCTGTTTCATAGCCACTGTAAATATTTTTATTTACTTACTTTACTTTAGATGACATTAGTTTCGACTGCAATTATCTGTACACTAGTATAGATAATTTATATATAAATTTCATTCAGCTGTCAGCTGTCTTATTAGGGCCCTGTGGACCCTAGGGTGGGTGGGGTCCAAGCTTTTCATGATCTTGAGGAAACCAGTCAACGCAGAGCTCTGCTTTGGCACCTGCTGGGGCTGAGGACACTCAAGGTCAGAAGGATCTCCAAGGAAGGCTGGGCGTGGGCTTTGACAATCTCCACTCACTCCCGGGTGTGCCCACGGACCCAAGAATCCAAGCCGTGACGTCTCCATGCTTCACGTGTCTTTATGTTCAGCCAGACTGTAGTCATCGGCACAGGCTTATTCCCAAGAAGCGTACACACCATCCTCTCACCTCACCCCTAGCCATCTAGATCAAGGATGCAAAGTGGACTCATCTCATGACTCAGGCTGGTCAATTTAAATGTCCAGTTGACGTGGTGTACTGAAAAGGGTTTAAAGCGGCACATGAGCCCTTTGGAAAGGATGTCGTGATAGAGATTCTGCTGCGTTTCTGTGGACGTGGGGAACGCAGGTCTACTTACAGTGCCTTCCGCACCCTGATTTAGAGGAACACGTGCTGCATGTTGTAGATTTCTATTTGCTAAACACCAGTAAGCAGTGCTCCTAGATAGCCCCTGAGCAGAGCTGAAAGCCAGCAAAGACTCAGCCATTTTGCTTTGGAGTGAGTTTGTGTATGTTTATTTCCATCTTCTGGGGTCTCTTTTCCAAATCATAGCAGGGCCGCCACATTTGGAAGACATGGCAGTTGTCATTTACATCACCGTCTCAGGAGTCTGTGCTTATGTGGGCTTATAGGTTTTGAAAGCTGAGTGACACAGATCAAAGTCTCCCAGACCCATCAGTCTTCCGTTCCTCCAGGGGGGCTTCTTATGCCAATGACAAATCACTGATCAAAGTATCTATCCGTCACCTGTCCGTATGTAAGACCAGGTCTAAGTGCTTTGACAGGGCATGGATTCAATATCAAATAGGAAGTGGGAAATCCCTTTCCTTCTCTTAACAGAGGCTTTCTGGAAGGCAGGTGATGGCCTTCCTCAAGATCCTGTCCATATGCACCCAGCACTCTGGTTGCTCTTTTGTTTGATGGCAGTGACCCCATTTCTCTAAACATGTAGACACATATCATGCCTGTCCGTTCTAAGAATCATAAGCTTTTTGTTAAAAAAGAAAATATTTATATTTTAAAGTAATTTCAATTAAAATGACATTTAAAAGAACAGTATCTATTAGCTTTTTGAAATTTAATATCTGCAGTGCTAATACATTTCACTAATTTGAAACTACAAATAATTTTCTCAGTAATTCAGAGACCAGCATGTCATGCAAAGCCCGTATTCTATATTTATGTGAAATAATTTTGCTCTTCAAGATGTGTTTGGATTAAAGGTATAAATATTTCTATGTATGAAAGCATATAGCTTCACATGTAAGTTCAGAATCATAAGTTTTTCAAATTTTCATGGGAGCCCATTAAAAAACATTTCCTCAGATCTTCTCATTTTACAGATGGGCAAACTGAGGCCTAGGCTTGAATGCCTTACCCTCTTGATGATGGCCGTAAAAGACACAGTGTCTCCTGGTTCACGATGCGGTGGTCATTTTTCTTACCTTTTCCATATGTGGTGCTTCTTCCTCTTCTCTATCTCCCTCCTCACCATCCCCCACCCCCTGCCCAATCTAGTCAGTGCTTATAGATCCGAAAGCATCTGCCCGATTCGACCTGAATAAGACCTCAGAAGTCTCAAGTATCCCACCAGCCAGGGTCCTCTAGACTCCTGGGTATGGTTAAACCTTCAGGGAATTTAATTTCCAGGTAAACCAATTACAAACATTACCTCCAATGGCACTTAGAAGCAACTCAGTAAATATTTGTTGAATATCGAATCAATGAACAAATGGTACTTCTAACGTTGAATGTAATCATTTCCAACCTTCCTGGGGCTTTTTTTTTTTTTTTTAATGATTCAGCCAGGAATAATAACCCCAGCTGTAGTCATGAGACAGGAAGCTAGGGGATCTCTTCGCCCGTGGCTTTGTCCTTGTTCTTGTCACCTGTATGCACCACTGAACTTCCTGAATAACCGTGTCATGGTGGCAGGAGGAAGGAGAGATGAACTCGAGCCCGGATGCTCGGATTAAAGCCTCGTTGTGATATTTGCAAAGCACAGAGGGGACAACTGAATGGCTGGCACAGGCTTTGATTAAGCTTAGGGTGGTGTCTACTGCAGTTTCTGATGCTTCTGCATCTGGGCAGGGGGCAGGGTCCGAGATGAGTCCTGTGAGCCGCAGGTGACACCAGCCTCAAATGACCCAGTTCACCCTTAGGCAGCTTTGGAACTCTGGTGACATCCCCACTTAACCCCCAGTTGAGGTCTACCAGGAAGTGGACCAGGAGGCAGACTCTAGAGAAATGGCTACTATCAGACTGCTTTTCCTGGCCATTCAACCAGTTTTCCTCCAGTCCTGTCCTGTGGAGATCCTGACTGTGGCCTCTCAGCTGTTAACAAGAATGTCACTCTTCCAAAGCCAACTGGCAAGAAGGGTGCCATCTGTGCCCATGGTGTCAATCCTTCTAACTAGGACTGGTTTCGTTCTTTCTCTCTTCTTTTTATTTATTTATTTATTTATTTATTGGGGGCGTACACCAAGTTCAGTCATCTGTTTTTATACACATACCCCCGTATTCCCTCCCTCCCTTGACTCCCCCCCCACCCTCCCTCGTCTCTCTTCTTTTTTTAAGTGAGTATTAGCGAAAATGTCATGGGACACAGGGTAGGAATTTAATAAGTTCCCATTTTTTCATTCCTCTACTCACATCTCCTATTTGCTTGGAGCCAGTGCTGGAGGCTACAGACACACACGGTCCCTAACCCCTCTCTTAGCCTCCCTCTCTTTGTCCTCCAGAGCCGCCATCTTGGTTGTCATTACAGCATCGATAATTACCACGTGCACAAATCCCCGTTTAAGTGCTGGCCCTCTTCTATTTCTCGATCTGAGTCTTAGTTTCGTGGGTGCGTTCAGTTTATGAAAAATAGAAACATGCACTTATTAGATGCGTACTTCTCTGCATGTGTATTGTGCTTCCATAAAAATTATTTACAAAAATCTGTTGCAGGTAGAGAGATTCAAATACCATGGATTACTGACCGTTGGCTTCTAATTGGAATCAAGAAGGGACTAGCTCCTATTGCCAGCCCTGTTCATCACCCTTCGAACTCACAGTCTTCTTACACTGATTTTTTTTTTTTAATAGTGGCATAAGTATTTGGTATCTAGCAGAAGTGGTAAGAGCGCAGATGGCTCAGCCAATTACAGACGTAGTCTTTGGGAGATACCTGTTCATTTAGGATATTTGGGGGGCTCCCTGCCTTTGCCAAGCCCTGTGTTTAGGCTTTGGGAATAGATCGGGGAGGGCAGCCCCAGATCAGGTCCTGGTTTCTCTGAGGACTCCATCCTAGTGCCACTAGCAAATGTGCAACATGCAGCCACAGCAGTAAGCATGTCGAGGGCTCTAAAGTAAAGAAAGAGACTCCACGAGAGCATGAGGAAGGGCCTGCAGCTGTCAGGAAAGGGGGCCCTGGGGTGAGGCACCTGCACGGAGAGCTGAAGCCTGAACGGATGTGATCCCAGGGGAGTGAGGGGCTAGGAGGGGGGAGGTCATGCCCCCCTGAATTGCAGCCTGAACTGACATCTGCCCAGGGCCAGCTACAGTGCCTGGCGTGCAGGACAAACTTGATGTTATTAACAGAGGGCATCCGGACTCTCCACTCAGGGTTCAGATGTAAAGTGACTAAAAGACATTTTGGCAGTGGGTAGTGGAGAAAACGTAGGAAAACGCCTTCAGCTGTGTCTGTATATGGATGAATTTTTCTCTTCTTTATCTTTTATCTTTATTTTTTTTGGCTAAAGGTAGTAATTCTGTAAGGTCACGATGGGATGGCAGAACACCTACCTAACCATTCCAAGCATAACCTTCTACACAGGTGTGTATTTGATCACAACTCAAGTGTAGAAGGGGTTTCCGTTAGACCTTTCTAGAGGAGGTGGTAAATGCTCCCTTAGACACCTCAGTGAAGCCAAGAGCTCCCCTCTTCAAGCACACAGATCCAGCCATTCAAAAAACAAAAAACAAAAAAGCATGCATTTGAACCATGTGTCTTCACCCAAATGCTTTCCCATTCCATGAATGCCTTTAAGGAGTTGGCCTCTTAAAGGAATCTCCCCATGGCTGGTGTTTCTGAGAATGTCATTAATTTCCAGTAAGATTGTTTAAACACACTGTCTTTTCCTGCCCAGCAGATTCAGAGGATTCTGGAGAGGATCTGGGGCTAGCCCTCCGTATCTTGAGTTCAGGGACGGTAGAAGATGGCTTGAGATTAAGCAGGTCAGAGGTCCTTCCCGAGGAAGAACCTGGGATCGCATCTAATTTCAGTGCTCTGTTTTCACTGCTTCCTCAGGTCTCTACCAATCCTGGCAAATCAAGTAATAGATTCCTAGTAAAGACTCCAGTGTGCTGGCCTCAGTGACAGCCGTCTTGCTTTGTAAGCCGTCCTCCGCATTTATTATTCCCCCAGTCTATGAAAGTTTTCCAGTTTCTAGCCCAAATTAGTATTTCTCTCATTTCCAAGTGTCTGATCTGCCAGGCTGAGGAAAAAAAATAGCAAGTCAATTTGGCAGGCTTTACATTAAGGGGAGAGGGTGTTTTGGTGACTGTTTCATCTTTTTTGTTCTCTTTCTTGGCCATGTGGAATTGGCCTTGCTAATCTTCCTGATTCTTCACATCCTTTATCTCAAGGTGGGTATCCTCAAAATCCCAGTCCATTTCACCAGCCACCTTTTATAGAAGCTTAAAAAAAGATGGAGGCAAACCCACAAGCAAGACTTGGTTCTTCTAAGCCACGGTGGCAATTTCCTGCTCGATTACAACTCCGGGTACCCTTTCAACGTGCTTGTCAGCGGAGGCTGTGCTTGCCCCGGATAATCTTACAACTGGTGACAGGGTTATTGACTTACAGGTTTCTAGGGCATCTTCGCTTTTTAAAAAAACAATTCTCCCGCCTTCTTACTGCTTTGCAGCAACTGGATCCAATTTTCTCCTGAAACACTGCGGTCTGTGAGTACCTGGAAATAATCACCCTCCCTTATCTAGTCCTACAGATTTGTTTTGTTCTGAGTTATGCCCACTTCGGGCCTCCCACCCTCTCTTGTTTTTATAAACAGTCTCCGTGATAATATATACACCACAGATGGATGGCAGCCAACGTCCTCTCTTTGTGCTGACGAAGTAGTCATACTCCAGCTAGTTTACACCACGTCCTTGCCCATCCCACCTTATAATCCTTTTATAAATTTCGGTTTACATTGGAATGTGGAACACTTAAGGCTCTGTTTCTTTTTCTCTTCTTTCTTCTTCCACCAGTTATCTTGAAAAGCAGCTCTAAACCTTCTCATTTTAAGACGACACCTACGGTCCGTCAGTCTAAATGATGCCTGTTTATTTATGGAGTTGCCCTTTCTCCTGCACTTTGGGTTTTGTCTGGATTTTGCTCTTTCCTTTTGTACAAAAGAGTGAATTTCCTGTTACTCTCCGATGATAGCAACTCACCAATTCTCTGCTGTAATCAACAAATAGATGTTGAATGTTTGACTTTTTATAAAAAAAATTAAAAGGAGTTTCAAGGGTAAGCTCTGCTGTCTGATGAATGTCAAAGAAGTTTCCTCATTCACCCCTTTCTTCTCTCTCTCCTCCTCTCTTTAATTTGTTAATGCTTTCGACTTACTTTGCTTTGGATAATTTTCAAAGTACTGCTTCCCCCTAGAGATATCTAAAAGGCAGAAGTTCTGGCTCTTAAAGATTTGCCATTCTCAGAACAGCCCAGTTAGGGTACCCTCAGGTTATTTATAACTGGATTTTATCTCAGAAAATTAACTAAAAGAAGATTAACCAAAAATCTAAAGGAAAATGCCTTAAACACCTCATCTATTATGCTGTGCTCAAACAGATATTTTCATCTTAACAGCTTGGCAAACCCAGTGGAATGCTCTTTCTAGTTTGGGGCATAAAATAAGATAACACTCTGAATTCCTACAGGAAATCTTATAACTCTATTTAAAATTAAGGCATAAAGTATGAAAATGTGAGCTTCCTCTGTATAGTCTTATTACTTTGCCTGTTAACTTAAGTGGTTCCTATTTCTGCTGGTTCAAAGAGCCCCAGGACATTTAAATACCTCTTCCAGCAACAAATACTCTTCCTTAAAAGTCCTCCCAGGTCAGGGGTGAGTCATGAGCTCCCATCAGTAATGAGGAGGATCTTGCATTTAGACAACTCTTTCCTCTTCTAATCTGCCCAGATGGAGGAGGAGGAAGCCTGAAAAGTTAGTCCTACTTTATCTATCTAGGACTTTGCTTCGCTATACTCCATTTCAGGCAGATTAAAAGGTGAAGTCTTCACAACAGGATGGGAGAGCCTCATTGTTTGCTCTGCCTGCCTCCTCCCTCTGACCTGCCTGCCTCCTCCCTCTGACCTGTCTCCATCTCCTCTCTCCTTGCTCCACTTCTACCATTTCTCAGCCATACCAGGTGCGCTCCTGTCCCTGGGGCTTTGACTTTACAGTTCCCTCTGCTTGGAGTGTTCTCATCTAACGCTGTGAGCTCTTCCCCTCCAAATTCACTGACCTTGCTCAAATGTCAGTTTCTCTGTGCAGCCTTTCCTCACCACTCACTATAAAATAACAAACAGCCTCGTGACCCTTTCACCCCGTTTTCTATTTCTTACTACATCATGTAGATATAGACATCGACCTATATGGACTTCCAGTTTATTCCCTACCCTCTAGAATGTAAGTTCATAAGTATCAGAATTGTTGTCTTTTCTGCTCACCAGGTTGTAGACACGGGCTCAGCACATGATAGACAACTAGTAAATATTGGTCGAACAAATGAGTCTAGAAATATCCCTGAGTATATGACGTCCAGCTTGCTGTATCACAGCAACACACGTAGTTTGATAACTTCGATACGCGTTTACAGTTCAGAAACCGAAACAGTGCAAAAAGTTAAGCGACTCACAAAGGATCCTGCAGAGAGTCAACTGGGTGAGAGGGAATCGGAAACCAGTTCTGTTCCATTCCAGATTCCCCTTGTCTGTGTCTTCGACATCAAATGAGTTAGGCCGGCTTTTATAGTCCCCAAGGATCCTCATTTGTCCCTCACACCAGAGGGGAGGCTCCCCGGACACAAGGCTCTCTGTCAACTTCCTAGCAGACCTGGTTCTGGCTCAGAAACTGTCCACTGGGGTTTTAAAAATCACTGCCTGGCTCTCAACCAAGCTGTCCTCATGTGGGGAGGTGGTGCTGCAGGGTGTTCAGGAGGGCAGATGGTAGAAGGGAACTCATGGCTGGGTGACCTTGAGCAGGTGACTCAGCCTCTCTGAGTTACCGTAAGTAGAAGTGTTGCGCGAAGTGGTGGCCTAGCATGGCATCGAAAAGCCTGGGCTTTGCAGGGAGGCCCCTGAGCTCAATTCCCGACTCCGCCGTTCAGCAACTGACACAGCTTTGGGGCAAATTAACGTCTCTGAGCTTCTTCTGTGTACTCCTCTGCTGAACGGGGGGCGGTGATGAGGACCGCAGCTTTACAGGGTTCGGGGATAATCGGATGGAATAATCCACGCAAAGGGCTTGCTTCATTCTCTGAAGCACGCTAGCCCTTAAATGTTAGCCGTTAGTATGCTTATTATTACACCTGTCTCATAGGGTTGCCATGAGGACGGGAGAGGATGTGTGTAAAGAATGTTGTACATTACTAGGTACATGTAAGGGTTCAATAAATGTCCTCAATATTATCCCTTAACTATCTCTGCATCCCCCTACCCCCCAACACCCAGCTGTCTGGCTTCCATCCCGACCATGCTACTGAAATCGCGTTCTTGAAATTTACCGTCATCATGTTCTAACTTCTATAATCCTAAGTATTTGTTCAGGCAGAAAACCCCAGGGAGGAAAGCCGAGGAGACTGAGGGCAAGGATCATAGCCTCCAAGGTCGCAGACCTCCGTTTCCTCCCCTGGAAAAGGGGCGGATAGCACTTGCTGGGCTGGTTCCTGTGGTAATGTGGGCTTGGTGAAGTCTGCATCTCAGTTTGCAACACAGCAAGTACTTGATAGATGGTGGCCCTTCTCAAATTGAAATTAGTTTACCTATGCCTTAAGGGCAGGATTACGGCTCACAGTCTTCAGGCTCTCTCCCACATCCCCAAACATCTAATACCATCCTGTACATAGAGTCACTTCTCCAAAAAACACACACAAAAAAAAACAAAAAACAAAAAAACCCGCAAACAAACAAAAAACTGGTGGCTCATCTCCTGGCCGCTAAACCCAGTTTCCGTCCAAGAGGCAACATTTGTCACCTCTGAAGTGATTTCTAACAATTTCTAACAGTCTGGAACCTCTGAAGCCTGTCATGTTGTTACTTAGTTTTTAAGCCTCTTATTTTTCTAAACATTTGGAGATCTTGTGCAGTGGTTTCATCTGACCAAGAAGTACTGTTAAAATGTAGACAAGTTAGAAGAGTGAAAGCAGAGAGATGATCCAAGTTGATGATGCCGTATGCAACTCACCAAACACTTATTTCAGTGAGTAAGGAAACTGGGGTCTATTTTGTGGCTTATTTCATAATCTTGCAGAGATGTTGAATCAAACTGGGCTTCAGAAAAGACGCCAGCACCAAGCAGAGAAGTCTTTGCTGCCTTTGCATTTTTCTCTCTTATTAACATGAAAATGTTTCACATGGTTGGAAACATCTAAAGGCTCTTTTTTGTTTTATTTTCCATTACTTCACTCTAATGTTTTACCTCGTACCTGTGGAAATTAGACTGTCACCTGCTCCTCGCATCCTGTTTTCTTTCGTGTTTGTAATGAAGCCCTCTGGGAATTGCACGATTACAAAAATGAGTTACACATCCTCATTCAGGTTACAAAAGTGTGTAGCCGCTTTCCTTCTCTGTTTAAATAGTCTCCGAAACAAGAAATAATTAGTCAAGCACTGTCGGTAATTAAGCACATAAGATGAACATTAAACAAACTGCAATCTTGCATCATTTTGAAGGTGGACAGGCAGGTTTTCGCGTTTGGAATCCAGCCAAAATGCCCGTCTTCATTCCCTTTGCTCCTTATTTATTATTGGCGAGGGAGTTCGCTTGCCTAACATGCTGGTGGACTCTCACCGGCGGTCCATCTGAGAGTCTGCGTACGTGTGAGCCGCTATTTTTTGACAACCCTACCACTGGGAGCGGGTGAGTTCAAAGAACTTGATATATTGAGAGTGGAAAGACAATGTGTTTCCCCCACACGGAAGCGTGTTTCTAAGTTAAGCTCGGTTCACAATTCGGAGAACTGCCCTGCCTTGTTGTATGTGACACCTGCTCAGAGATACCTGTAAAATCCTGATTCTGTTTTTCAGAACGCTCTGTCTCGTTCACTGTCTCCTCTTCAGGCCCCTGGGGCTTCTTGTAAAATTTCGTCTATCAAGTCACCACTGCACAGGCGAAATCTCAAAAATTTTGCAGTCTGATTCAGCCAGGTTTTTCTTAAAGACCAGGGCATCTAGAAAATGGATTTATGAGGTTTTGATCAAAATATATTTTCAAGGAAAATCAAAGTCATCAACCCATTTAGACTGGAAAATAGTCCTTCTGCAAACACTTTGGAGTACTTACCATTTGGTGGCTTCCTTGCTGGGAACCAGAAGGAATAGTCTGTATCCTCTAGGCAATCACTATCCAGCTTTAACATCAAGCCTGATTATGGTGGGACGTAGAGTATTTCTGTCATACTGCATTGCATCATTCCTAGTTCCATGGTATGAAATCTGGATGGACAGTATTTGCATATGATATGCTGGGTCTCCATTAATCACTCAAGAAGTCACCAAATGATCAGTGATTTCCCTTCTGGCTTTTCTCCCCCAAAATGGTTCTTCTGTTCATATGGTTCCTATAGTGACTCTGTGAATACTGTATCGGCATTTTCCCCTGGAATTAGAAAAAACTGGTGGTAAATACTCTTCTCCATTTCATCTGCAATTTCCTTTTTGCTACTAAAGATAAATGTCATAAGGCGAGCATTTCCTAATGTATGTAGAGTACGTTATAGTTTTCAAAGCCTTTGACAAGTGTATCTAGGGAACCAGGACAGTATTCGTATCCTCACTTTATAGCTGCAGGGTAACAGGCCCAGAGAGGTTAAGTGACTTGCCCAAGATGACACAGCAAGCTGGCAGAGCCAGGATGATCTTCTGTCTCCTGTCTTTTTCATCATACATGCCTCTTGATAAAGTGTCTCAGACTCCATAGTTGTGGACAAGGATCATGTAGACACCATATATCTTAAATAGTTTTTACAGTGCCGTCACTTTTAAAAATGTACGGGCATTCATGCATTTAGCAGAGATTTACCTGGTGCCTGCGTTGTCTGGGTGCCACAAGCAAAGCCTGTGATAGAGTGAGGAAGAGGCAGCAGAACTGCAGGATATGTGCTTCTGTGGCTGCTCTCAGCACAAGGAATTGCAACTAAATGGAGGCCCGAGGACAGAAACCACCTTAGTGGTTCACCTTTCATTTTAGTGTCCCAGAGGCCCAGAAAATGGTCAGTCTTCAGGAAAAGCTGATTCAATAGTTGATGACACTACATCCTACCTGGAACTCAGAAGGACTCAGAAAATAGTGATGGAAGTTGTTGCTGTTGAAGTTATCTTAGCCTCACCTCTAGGCTTTGTGAACTTGGGCAAGCTCCTCAACGCATCTGGACTTTCTCGTCAGTGAAATAGAGATAAAACTCATTAAATGCAAGCCAGTGATATCCTGGATTCGATCTTGAACAAGAAAAAAGATAGTAGCAGAAAACTGGTGAAATCTGAGTCTAGTCTTTGGCCTACTTAGTGGTGATGTACCAATGTTAATTTCTTAACAAACCTTGGACTTTAGGGGAAGTGGGCTGACAGGTATGCATGGACTCTGTACTATCTTTGCAACTTTCCAGTAAAACTAAAATTGTCCTAAAATAAAAAAGATTATTTAAAGAAAAAAAAAGAAAAGAAAAACCCACTTATCTATCTCATGAGAATTATATTAGTCTGCTCACGCTGCTGTAACGAAAGACCGCAGATTTGTTGGCTTAAATAATAGAAAGGTATAGCCTCACAATTCTGGAGGCTGGGAAGTCCAAGATCAAAGTGCTGGCTGGTTTGGTTCCAGGTGCGGACCCTCTTTTTGGCTTGCGGATAGCTGCCTTCTCACTGTGTCCTCACATGGTGGAGAAAGAGAGGCCAGGTGTCTCCTCCTCTTCTTAAAAGGTCACCAGTCCTATCAGATTAGGGCCCTACCTTTATGACCTCACTTAACCTTTACTACCTCCTTGTAGGTTCTGTCTCCAAATATAGTCACGTTGGGGATTAGGGCTTCAACATAGGAATTTCAGGGGGACACATTCTTCCCATAGCAATAATATAATGGGTATAATCATCTGAGAAGATTTGTTAAGAATATCTACATAAACCTGAACATAAGCAAATCTGATCCACTGTGATTCCACTGCTAAGTATATGTTCACCAAAAGAAAGGTACAGGAATATGTATAGCAGCATTAATTATGGTAATTCAAAACTGTAAGCTCCCCACATATCTATCAGAGGGGGAAGGGATGGATAAACCGTGGTATATTCACACAACAGGACGGTACACACGGATGAGAATGAATGACCCACACCCAAACCAAACAATAGGCGTTAATCTCGCAAACTTGTTGAGAGAGAAGGCAGAGATGCAAGAGAGGGCACCCTATATGACTGAATTTATAAAAAGTTCAATAAAAAGCAAGCTATCCGTATATTAGCAGTCGTAGGTAGAGACTGGATGGGGGCATGGGGTGGGCTGTCAGATGTGGCTGTTGTTCTGTGTATTGGTCAAGGTGCTGGCCATGCTCCATGTGTGAAAATTCATTTAGTGGCACACGTGTGTTTGGTGCTTTTTTTGATTTTGAGTGTTATGTTTTACTCCAATAAAAAGTTCACAAATGCACACAAAATCTTATCTCTGCAGCTGAGAGAATTAAATAAGATAATGAACGTAAAGCCCAGGCAGTGCATTTTATTCCTTTTTCTGCTTTTCCCTCCCAGTCTCAGTTCATACGCCCAGAGACCCTGCCATCTGGCCATCAGCTGTGTCACTGGGAAGCTTTCCCTCCCACAGCACAGTGTTTTGTTCTTGACCAAAATGGCACCCATGCTACAATGGAGAATGGTCAACCAGTTGGTAGCAGACTCTTCGAGGAGCTCATTGAAGGTGGCATGGGGGTTACTAATCACTTGCCACCTTTTTTTTTTTTTTTTTTTAACAGTTCCTGTTATTTGTAAATGGGAAAGGAACACCAAAAAAAAAAAAAAAAAAACTCTTGCCTCATTCCATCTGTATTTTCTTTACTAAATTATCCAGTCTTATAAATATTTGAATAACATTTGGTCAGGATAAAATCTTTCCTGTCAGCTCAGTACAAGAACACTTTTTGGCTCCTGAGACCATAACAGTCAGATAAATTAATATTGATTTGTTAGAAAATAGTTTTCACTCTGTCTAAACATCTTATTCTGGGCTCTTGAACCAAAATTATGAATTTAAAAGCAGCAAAATAGTTCTTCACAGTTTTCCCAGTGAAACTAATTATGGGCAGATTGTGAAAAATGTATTGGATGCGTTTTCCAACGTAGAGTTCTGCTAACCAAAATTCACAGAAACCAGAGGCTTGATGTCTGATTTATTTGAGCAAGTTGCAATTTGGTAGACTGGAGAATTTATGTAAATAGTTTTTGCAATTTCCATAGGGATAACGCAATACATTCATATCTCAAGTATGGCCGAAGATGAAGGGGAAACCTTTTTTTAACCGATAATTTGATTTACCTAATGGAAAGATTAGTTTTTTTTTCCTTCTTACTTAGATCTGTATTTTAAAGAACAGCTCACTCCTCTACTACCTAGATATGTAGTGTGTAGAGCTCAACATTATTTAGACTTTTAATTACATCCTTGTGGACCAGTGGGAATGGAAAATTAACGTAGCAAAAATGAGAAAATAAAACATTGCCCATATGTCCATACCCATTTTAAGCATTTGGGTTTACTTTAATGCATTTATATTTGCTCCATGAAACTCTTAGAAAATTTAATGCATTTGGTATCCTACTTTATTTACTCAGTATTATTTGAGAAGTTAATCCTAAAAGTGATTGGTGACTTAGCAGAGGAACATTTTCCTCCTCTTTTGAACATTTAAGTTGTTTCTGATTTTAAATAATACAGTACTGAACATCTCTGTGAAAAAGTCCAGATATTTATTTATTTATTTATTTATTTATTTATTTATTTATGGCTGCGTTGGGTCTTCTTGCTGCAAGCAGCCTTTCTCTAGTTATGGTGAGCGGGGGCTACTCTTCATTGTGCATGGGCTTCTCATGTGGTAGCTTTTCTTGTTGCAGAGCATGGGCTCTAGGCACATGGGCTTCAGTAGTTGTAGAGCACAGGCTCAGCAGTTGTGGCACACTGGCTTAGTTGCTCCATGGCATGTGGGATCTTCCCAGACCAGGGATCGAATCTGTGTCCCCTGCATTGGCAGGTGGATTCTTAACCACTGCACCACCAGGGAAGTCCCTGAATTGCAGATATGTTAAAAGATAAATGCCTAGAATGGCATTTCCCATCTAAACTGTTCTAAGACTCTTGGTACTTACTGTCCAACTGCTTTCCAGAAAATATAAAAATATTATAAAGAAACATGTGTATATATAAAAGAAGAAATGTATGTAAATGAAAAGAAAAAATATATATAGATACATATATGTATGTGCGTATGTAAAATATATATATATATATATATAAATAAAAGAAACAGCAGAGGCAGCTATAATCAAACACAAAGACTGAAATCCTGGTTCCTACTTACATCAGCTGTATGGTGAAGAGCTTTTTCAAAGTCCTCCTTCTTTTGGAAGGCATCATTAGAGTCTTACAGGATGGCAATGAACAGCTATAGGGTCAAGGCTGGTTTTTCCTTGAAGTAGTTCACTAAAGCATCCATAATATGAAAGCGAATATGAAATCCTTAAAGTTTATAGTCTGCTGGGTTGAGAAGGAGACATTTCAGTTTTCATATTGTCAATCTCAAGGCTTTTCTGAAATTGGAAGTGACATTCTAGCTCTGTACACACACGCACACACCCATATATATACATATATATCTGGAATGGAGCCCGAGTCTAGTACTACGTTTGGAGAGTGAACTATTTTCTACCATACATTAAGCTGAACTAGACCATATGTCAAAAAAGAGTCTCAATGTCAACTTAATCCATTGTCATAGCTGTAAAATGCTATTTCATTATACAAGCAATTCCCTGGTGGATTTCTCCTGACTTTCTGTGCAGCTCAAGTCTATTTTAATCTGTTGTGGCTTTTCCCCCCTCTCTTCCTGCTCCCAACATTTTGGAATCATTAAACATATTTATTTCCACAGCACCTGTTTGATATTTACACAAATTATGAAATTAAGGTAGGAATAAAATGAAGGCAATGAAGTGTATTTTAAAAAACAAAAAACCTTAAGAAATAGCTAGAAACAATCAATACCTTTCTAGGACATCTTAGTCGTTTTCTTTGGGAATTGAACCAGTGGCTGAAAATCCTGAATTCCGTGGGTACGACGCGTGCGTGTGTAGGAAAGGGTCAGATATGATATACAGGTGGATTCCATATAAGAGTTGTATTTGAAATCACCCAAGTCTTTTCAAGACGAGGGTTCTGCAGAAGTGACAAAAGAAAAGAAAATTTCCAAATCAAGATTCCCATTTGCCTTTCAGGATGTCGAATTTTCTCCACATTTGGGCAATTAAGGGTTTTGCTGAGTGAGCTTAGGGCTCTGTCTCTTTAAGTGTTTAACAGTAATTGGTTCATGTCCTAGCGTTCATTGAAAATCCTAGACATTTCATGTAAAATCTTCTTAATGAGGGGATGAATTTTTCATTCACATTAGAAAGCTCACTCTGACAAACAATTTCTAAATAAAACTTTGGCGACATGACATTGCACATTGGACTTGACAGAGAGGACAGGTGCATTAGAATATAACTGTATGGCGATCCTTCAAGCTGTCAGCCATGAATATTTTATTTCTTAATGAATCATCTTTGTGAAATGAACTTTCTTGTTGTAGTGTCAGTGCCACTTACAACAAAAAGCTGGCTCCTTTTAAAAGGTGAGCCTGGTAAAGATGCTGGTGCCTGCATAAAATGCTTAACCCTACCCAAGGTGCAGCCCGGCGTGGGGCTCCGTGCTCCCCTTCCCTTTTCTGAAATTGACCTGAGAGCTCACTTCACCTAGCAGGACCGCATCCAGAAGGAGAACCGTCCCCCCTTGATTTCACCGCTTCTCTTCTTAGAACTCGAACTCCAGGTAACCACCCAGCGGCGGCCACTTTGGCCCCTGGGTCCCTGTTGTTCTGAGGCATCGTTGCTGCTAGTTTTTTAATTATCACTCTCACTCCCACAGCCCACAAAGTGCCATTAGCTGGTGCCACCTGACAGCCCTAGGCTATGAACTTTTCTCTGTTTCCAGTTCTCTTCTCGATCTCAAAAATCACTTTGGTTTGTTTGTTTTGAGGCTGGGGGATGCTTTCATTGTCACAGTGGACTTGACCATCTCCCCGGGAAGGAGCCCACACTAATTTTTATGTCTCCACCGAGTCTTCTGAGATATTCTTGTGCCTTGGTGTGGAATCATTCTGCACATCTTAAGACACAACGTAGACAACAGAATCTGTTCCCCCCAAATAGCCCGCGGTTAGTTCTATGCCCTTTGCTACTTGCGGGGTTGTTGGTACAGTTGTGAGATAATATTGATTTTTCCCGTTTAAAAAAAAAAAAAAATTCACGGTCTCAACTGTGTGCTCAAGGCTGCCTGGTAATCCTGTTTACTTAGTCTGGTTTCTCTTCTGTTCCTCCTAGCGGCTATTTCAAGCATCCGTTTTCCCCAGCGCCTATCACTTGCCACCTCCTCCTGGTGGCTTTGCCCCTGAGATCAAAGAAACCATCATTGCTCAGTATCTCAACAATACCTCCAGCTTCCCCCCCACCCCCGCCTCATCAACTCCCCCAGAAACTGACCAGCATTTACCTCTATCTCCGCTTTCTTCTTCCCTTTCACAATAGAGATGTCTTTCTTTGGATTCAACTCTTGGGTCAACTTCACCACCTGTGATGTGGACCCCAGGCCCAGCCCCACCCTTCAGGACTAGAGCTTAACCAATAAAGTGATAAGGGTCTGTGCCAGTGATTGGCAAATTATGGTCATTGTGTGTTTTTATAAGTCAACTTACTGAAACACTGCCTCCCTCTTTCTGTGTCAGTGGCTGCTTCTGGTTCCAATGGCAGAGTTGAGTCTTTGCAACAGACACTGTAAGGCCCACAAAGCCTAAAATATTTTCTACCCGGCTCTTTACGGAAAATGTTTGCAGACCCTGGATTTATACCTGGGTCAGGAGCCTGAACCCTGCAAACTGGGTCCCCCATGTAAGGGTGTGCATTGAACCCCAAGTGGAATCGGTGTGTCTGTGAGTAATAATTCTTGCTCTTGGCAGTTTAGGCTTAATTCTGCAGCCTTAAATACATTTAAGCGACCTGTAATCACCATGAGAACTGGCCTGTGCCCTCGTGGCTCCACATAGGAGAAAATGGGGCCAAGCTGAAAGCACTGAGAGGGCCCAGAGGAAATGGAATAAGCTAGAAATCTGTTGTTTCCTTTTCGTTTAGGTTTAAGTGAGAATTATGTTTTTTAGCAAACTCTCAGTGTGGGCAGGTGACAGTTTTTGCAGGTATTTTTTTCCCTCTCTTTTAACTTTTGCAAACAGAAGTCCGTGTTTTGTTCCACATTATTACAATAGCTACCACCCGAGGTTTAAAGATATGTTGTCCTCACCTTCAGAAAAAGGGTTTCACTTGCTGTCTCTGGAAAAAGTCCATACTGTAGGATGAATTTTCTGTTACCTTCCACTGCTTACCAGTCACCCAGATTCTTTGGATTAAATTAGTTGTATACCATCTTATATCTCTTCTTCCAGGAAGTGAATCTCTCTTTCCTTCTCCTCAATATGAGGAATATTCTGAAATCTAAAACCAAGTGGCACAAAACATTGTATTTGTTACAGAATTACTCCCAGACACACATACACACTTTTTTTTCTAAACAAAATCAATGTTATAACAGTTTTCAAGCAAATACACACACACACACACTCCCATTTGGTAAAAAAAAAAAAAAGGCAGATTTGTGATTGAAACCTGATGGCTTAAAAATGAAATCCGTAAAAAGAAATACAAATACATGCAAAGGCACGTAAATAAGGTCCACCTCTCACACTTTTACTTGACCTCTTGGCTCTCCATCGTTCTAAGCCCTCATTTTCTTGCTGAGCATCCCTCCCACCCTCTCTGGATCTTCTCAGGCTATTCCCGTGCCTGTAGCAGAGATGGTTCATCTACAAGTCACTGTCTAAACTGGGCCAGCCTCCTGGATTCTCTGAAATGGCGCTTATACTTTCACTTCCCTTTGCAAGGAACCATTGTAGTTGCTCTCTTTTGGTGGAGGGAGCAAAGTAAGAGAGAGAAAAGAGTGATGTTTGGATCTGGTCTTCTCACTCACCAATATTTCCCAAATTTAGTCATTCCCAAAACCAGCACCCTGATCATGCCTTACCTGAGTACCACCTGTACTATTTATTCACTGATCACTTTCTCACCCACTGTTTATTATACCTAAATAAGAACTTTAGCCTTATTCAAGGAAACTGTAGAGAGGTAGTCATGGGTTCCATGCCCTTTTGCCACTGTCCAGTAAAATGCATTCAGAGCTGTCATCAAACAGAGTTTAAGTGCATCCCTGTACCACCTTGGTTCACATGGTTTGAGGCTTTAAGAGGCAGCACACAGTGGACCTTGTTCTTCCAAATTTTCGGTAAATCACTGGTTACCTTTTCCAGATTCCTCCAAATGATTGCCATAGTGAAAGACATTTTTTCTAGGGGAACGAATAAAGTGATATTTAGACATTTTTGCTCAAAAATGAAATTATTTATTTCTTTTATTTCTTTTTTTGAACCGCCCCTCCACAACATACTGTTTCTCACCCCTGTTAATCTGGTATTTGAATAATAATACACAATTTCAGATCTATTGTCTGTAAATCTCAGCATAATGCTTTCAACTCCTGCCTTTCTCCTGAGTTCATGTCTCCCCACCCCCAGCTCTGCAAGTACTCTGAAAGATTGCACTTCATTAAATTATTTTTATAATGAGTTCCTGGTACCAGGGAATACAGGGTTAAAAAGGTGATCTCACTAAAAGTAATTAGCATAAGACCTGCAGGACCCGTGGAAGTGACTGGATCCTAATCAATAGCGATGTGATTACACCCATGCAGCAATTATAAATTATTTAAAACACTACCCCTAGGTTACTGGCTAGTTGCCTTTAAATTAAATTCTCTGTCAATAATTGATGCAAAGAATTAATGTGAGAACACCTTCAGTTACTGAAACTTTTTTAAGGTGGCATAAAATATTGAACTGTTGCCTGTCATTAGCAGCTAGGCTGTCTGTTTGTTGTAACATCCTTCTTTGCTAAATTGGTCAAGAAAGACTCTCAGATCTTGAAAGATGACGAATGATTCTGAATCCACTGCTGGCTGATCTTCTAAGGACACTGAAATGCCCCAATAGAAATTTCATTTATGAAGGCCAAAGATGGGAGAGAAAAAAAACTCTCAATAAACTGATCTTATTTCTTAATCAATTCTAACAAGTATATAAGCAGCCTTGGTTTTCTTGACGATGTTTCGTTTGATGTGGCCAATATAGGTTAGAAAAGATTTGACCTAGCTTGAGATATCATGGTTGATGATGTTGAAGCAGTCAACGATTTAAAAAAAGAAAAAAATCCAGGCCTCCAGTACAATAAAAATGTGCCTTTGGTAAAATGGGTTGTTTTCCTTGCTTAAATACCACCTTCTGTGTCTACCTAAACATTGTCACTTCTATATCATTGTTTCCTCTTCCACTTTCATCCTTTATTGGCAATGACAACAGTGGAATCTGGACAATTATGTAGGAAATTCAAGGACTAGAAAGACATCTTCCATTAGCAACCCTGGTTCCTGTCTGATTTAAGGGGGAAAGGGGTGCCTGGGGGACAAAATCGATGCAACAGCTGAGCCACGTGCTAAAGTCAAGAATGGACCTCATGCATTTGTATATTCTAAGCCAAGCCCTCTGCTTGGGTGCAAAGCCTGTTGAGATGTCATCTCTGGCCTCCAGGAACCCACAGACAGGTTCACAGGCAGTGTCCTTGACTCCTCCTTTAGAAGCTGATAGAGGAACCCCAGAGTTCTCTGGTAACCAGAGAAGGGGCCCTCAAAGCAGACCTGAGGGCAGAGAAGCTTCTAGAATCAGGAGACTCCACCTCTGTTTCAGAGGATAAAGAGCAATTACCAGACTAACAAAGGGGCTCTCCAGGGTTGATGGGCTCCCACTCCAGGGCACACAGAGGTGACAGGAAGTGACTGGCCTAAGACTATAACCAGAAAGCACAGAGCCCCTCTTGACCGTCCTATGCCTGAAATGAGGAGTGACCTTCTTTTATGTCTGTCAAGTTCCCAGGGCCACGCTTGGCACAGGGTCTGGGCTGGAAAAATGTCAGCCCCTTGCCTCTCCCTTCTTGTACCTAGTTGAGTACTTAAGGCTATCGTACCGGCCTTCCCACGTGCACTATAGTTCTTTTATTTTTACATCGTTGAGGTTGACTTCTCTCTTGTGCTTCTTGGGAAGCCATCTCCAGGCTAAAACCAGGGCCCTCAGTGGAGAAGGGTGGAATTATTGCTCAGAACGTGTTCTTCTCCCGTCCACTCCTCCCTCAGACTCTGCTCCGTCTCCTCTTTCCCGTACAGCTGTCATTTTAATCTGGGCTTGCAGCCACTGTCTCCTGGACTGTTCTCTTTTCTTCCTGGCCTGGGAGAGTCTTTGGTTTGGTCCCGAAGGGCCTTTCTCCTGCGGCTCTGAACACACTAGCATCCCCCCACCCCCCACCCCCGTTCCAGAAAATGCCTTTCCTCCACCACTCTGTGCCTTTCTCTGCTTCTCACATCTAACCCCCTTCACACTTTCTGTTCACACAGGTGAGAGGAAACTAAACTCAAACAGTATCTTCTGGTTTCCAGCAACCTAGAACAGAAGATTTTTCTAGACAGGTCTTTTGAGCTCACTGCACAATATTTTCCTTGACAAATTCATCATGTGGCTGAGCAGATGTCTTTCTTGTGATGTCCTTGAGCACCAGGTACTCCCAAAAGCCACGGAATAATTTCTTCTGTTGTGGCAATTTTCAGTATTTACTTTCATTTCCCAGTTAGCTTTTATCTTCTAATTAAAAAAAAAAATTATACAACACATGCACACACCTCACTCTCATGCTGTGGTTGGACTCAAGCTGGTTCCTTTGTCGACTCCAACTGAGCGAAGGAGCCCCTCCCCCTCCCCAAATGTACTGTTGAACCTCAAAGTTCCTGGTTTTCCATGATGCTTAAGCATGTAGATCCTAAAGTCCTAGACTGTTCTTTCGTCTACATTTCTACTAGTTGGAAATGCAGGCGCTTTGGAGACCAGCCTTCTGCTCTACCTAATTCACTGCCACAGGGGCATTCCGGCCAGATTCTAAATTTTCACTCGAGATGATTGTCTGCTTGTTTTCTTCCACGAAAGGAATTGATTAGCGGGTCCAGGGAGCAGCATGGTTCTGACACCTGCCTCTGGTGTGTTTCTCAAGACTGAGCAAGGCTGCAGGCCGTGTAGACAGAGGACGGACGTGTAGGCAGAGAACCCAACATGACTGAGACCGCGCCTAGCAAGTGTATACGAGCACATGAAGTTGACCTTCAGACCCTGGGATGGGCGGGCTTTGGTTTTCCACAGCACAGCTCTTTTGAGAAAAACAGTGACTAACTGAGCCTTGTGCCTAACTCACTTCTCAGAATTTTCAATCAGAAATTATCTGATGACTGGACCGATTCTAACTACCATGAGCCACCCCGGCAGCTCAGGTGTGCCGAGGGCAGGGATCCTCCGCCTCCGCCCGGGCTTCCCATCACGCCGACCCAGCGCCATTTACGAGAACTCCTCGGAGCGTTCTAGACACGCCTTATCTTGGCCGTGTGATTAGGAAAATAAACGCAATGATTTGCCTTAAATGTTTCCATCATGGGGGTAGTTATTAGACATGTGCTAAAGTGTAATATCCGCTTTTTGAAACCACATGTCAAAGGTGATAGCATCAACGGCTTGAGAACGCTCTTAAAAAGCTGGGCTTACCCACTGAAGAGAAATAAAACCTGCCTGTTTCATCAGTGGGTTTGCCTTACTTTTCTGTGGGTTTCTTTTCTTTTCTCAATGAAGTGTTATTTAGAAAAGGACTCAAGTTTCGATGCATACGACATCTTCCTTTCTGATTCCTGGTAGCCTGGAAACGCAGTGGTTCGCCAGAGAGAATTTGTGTCTTCTCAGTTGAGACAGGGCCACATGGCATTGTCTGTTCCGCCACATGGCGGTGGTGACAGCGGCCTAGCTCTCACCACAAGCTTCTCATCCTGTGTTGTTTTGGTATGCTTTCAATGCAGCACACTGTCCATCCCACATTCGGTGTCAAATTTGCCCTGTGCACAGGACAAGGCCTATTCACCTTTAAAGTGTAATAGGGGACTTGAGGGAAGGATTCTGCCGACATCCTGCCCAGTCTGGCAATGCAAACCCAAACGTGAAAGACTTCACTGTGTTAAGCTTCTCCTGCTGTTAGGTTGCCCGCTAGATCTTTACAAAGTACATTGGTGGGATGGATTGAGGAACACAGGACTTGAACGTGCTACGGTTCTGGTGAAGTCAGAGGTTCAAACAAAAGTAAGTTTTCTTCAGAGCCATGTCAGTGGCTTCATAGAACCTGGCTGTGTCAAGTCTCCTGGCCTTTTCTCATGCCAGAAAGCTGATACCCTCAGCTTACAAAAAGCTCAGTCTTTCTTTCACGTTACCTCTGCATTCTCTTCAAGAAGAAATAATCTCATGAATTTGGTCCTGATGAGAACTTATCCCGGGGCATAGATATTTGATTTGGCACCTCCTTCGAGAGAAGAACACTTCTCAAAGTTTGCATAAAAATTCCTTTTCAGGGGCTTCCCTGGTGGTCCAGTGGTTAAGACTCTGAGCTCCCAATGCAGGGGGCACGGGTTCAATCCCTGATCAGGGAACTAAGATCCCCCATGCCATGCGGCATGGCCCCCCCCCAAAATTTTCCTTTTTGCAGATGAGTAGTCCCCAAAGATATTTCTGAAAGCACACTAAAACCATGCAGGCAACTGTTCTTTTAGAAAAAGATAGAAACAATCATGTCTTATAAGACAATGAAATAGAAATACTGCTAGGGCTTCCTAGGTGGCGCAGTGGTTAGGAATCTGCCTGCCAATGCAGGGGACATGGGTTCGATCCCTGCTTCAGGGAGATCCCACATGCTGCAGAGCAACTAAGCCCGTGTGCCACAACTGTTGAGCCTGCGCTTTAGAGCCTGTGAGCCATGGCTGTTGAGCCCGTGTGCTGCAACTACTGAAGCCCACGTGCCTAGAGCCCATGCTCCACAGCAGGAGAGGCCACGGCAATGAGGAGCCCGCAACAAAGAGTAGCCCTCACTCACCACAACTAAAGAAAGCCCGCACATAGCAAAAAAAAAAGACCCAACACAGCCAATAAAATTAATTAATTAATTAATTAATTAATTAAAAAAAAAAGAAATACTGCTAGAGGAAAAAAAAGTGTGTTAAATTATGTTTTCAAAATAATTATTTCCATAGATAGCCAGTGGGCAGTTGCTGTATAACAAAGGGAGTTCAACTCGAGGATGGATGATGCCTTAGAGGACGGGGATGGGGAGGGTGGGGGGGAGTCGAGGGAGGAAGGGAATACGGGAATATGTGTATAAATACAGATGATTGAACTTGGTGTACCTCAAAAAAAATTAATAAATAAATTGCTTTGGAAAAAAAAAATAATTATTTCCAAATAGTTTTCATAGATGCATTCCGTCATCCTCAGAAATAAGACCTTAGTGGAAGGATTGTGGAGTGACTGGCTTGCCAAAGCCACTCTGTGGGCAGAGTCATCAGAAATGCGCCGGGGCCGCTGATGTCATCACGAGAACCGGGTCCCTTAATTGTGCGCGATGCACCCGTTTTCACGTGGAAGCCACGCCACAGTCTCGCGAGGCCCACGTTGCTTCCCCGACTTCTTCAGGTGAAGAAATCGCTGAGGCTGATAATTAGCTTTTCCGGGATCACATTGCTGATGAGAAGCACATCCACGATAACAGCCGGGGGCGTCTGACTCCCAAGTCCATTCCCATTCTACAGAGCGCGATTCGCCCAGAGAGCAATGACTCAGCAATGTCATAAGTCATCTTACAACCTCCCAGCACTTGCGTGGATTGGATTCTGAGCCTAAAAAGTATGAAATTTGACCTGTGAACTGACTCTCTCGACTGTGTGTGTGTGTGTGTGTGTGTGTGTGTGTGTGTGAGAAAGAGAGAGAAAATATTGAATACATATATTATTGAGTTGTAATTTTCATACCATAAAATTAACATATATTAAAAAAATATAGTTTTCGGGGTTTTGACAGATGTACATACATACACACCCATGTCCTCGCCACGGCAATGAGGACATAGATCGTTCTCATGACCCCAGCAAATTTCATCATTCCCATTTCCAAAAGTCCGTCCACTCAGAGACACACACTCTTCTTAACTTCTTATTTCTGTAACTCAGTTTTACCTGTTTTACAACCTTATTCAGCGGACATGCTACCTCTTCAGGTGGATCTGGCTTCTTGTGCTCAAGAAGAGCATTTTTGTGTGTCCGTCGGTAGTTTCCCTTTTCCGTGTTGAGCAGTGTTCCATTGCGAGGAAAAAAAGAAAAAGAAAAAGCCTACCACAGCCCGTTTATCCATGGACCTGTTGATGAGCGTTGGGTGTTTCCATGTTTTGGATGCTATGAATAAAGCTGCCATGAATATTCTTGTATAAACCCTTTTAGTACATTTATATTTTTATTTTTTTCTGATGCATACCTAGGTGTAGAATTGCTGGCTCTTAAGGTATGCCTGTTTAAGTCGTTAAGATGCTTCCTAACAGTTGTCTAAAATGGGTGTCTTGTTTTGAACTCTCACAAGAAGTGTGTGAGAGTCCACGTTGCTCTACATCCTCGCCAATACTTGGTATTTTCAGTCTTTTTAATTATCGCCATTCTAGTGGGTGTGAAGTGGTATCTCTTGGCGGCTTTATTTTGCATTTTCCTGGTGACTAATGCATCTTTTATGACCTCATTAGCCGTGCATATATTTTCTTTCTGTGTAGTGCTTGTTCACATACTTGGCCATTTAAAAAAAAAATTTTTTTTGTCTTTTATTTAGTCGTAGGGGTTCCTTTTATATTTTGGATACAAGTGTTTTTTCATACGTATTGTGAATTTTCTCCTAATCTTTATCTTCTCTAGTCACTCCTTAATAATGGCTTTTGGAAAGCAGAATATTTTAATTCTGATAATATCCAGTGTATCTTTTGTCTTTTCTTCTATGGTTATTGCTTTTTGTGTGCGGAGAAATCTTTTCAGTCCCAAGATCACAAAGATATTTCCCTATGTTTTCTTCTAGAAGCTCCATAGTTTTAGTTTTTACATTTAAGCCTATGTTCTATCTCAGTGAATTTCTTTATACGGTGTGAGGTAAAGCTAGGGTTTTTTTTCCCCCCATGTGAATCTCCAGTTTTTCCCGCCTCATTTGTTGAAAGACTGTTCTTCTCTTTATTCAGTTTCCTTGGCTCCTTCGTCAAAAATCAGTTGACAATATATTTGTGTATCTGTTTCTAGACTCTCCACTGTACTTTATTGATGTAATTGTGTGAGGGTTTTTCCCCCTTATGTCTGTACCTACTGTATTGATTACTGTGGCTTTACAGTAAATTTTGAAGTTAGGTTATGTCAGGATTCCAACTTTGTTCCATATTTCAAGATTGTTTTGGCTCTTCTAGTTACTTTGCTTTTCCACCGAAATTTTAGGATCAGTTTCTCAATATCTGTTTAGAGGACTGCTGAGATTTTATTTTATTATCCCATCGAATCTATTGATCAGTTTGGGGAGGATTGAAATCTTTAGCATTATTGAGTATTATAATCCATGAGCCTGTACCTCTCTCTTTGTTTTGGTCTTTTCTATTTCTCAGTGGTGTTTTATAGTTTTCAATGTAGCCGTCCTGTACTTTTTTATTAAATTTATTCTTGAACATTTTGCTTTTTATGCTGTTACGTGACATTTTGAAATTTCTTTTTCTAATTGCCTGTTGCCACTGTGCAGAAATAAAGTTGATTCTAGCAAGATGATCTTATATCCTGTTATCTTAAAATTTTTTATTAGCTTCTTCCTTGTTATTTTGTTTTTTTAAGATTGATAAGATTTTCTGTGTCTCCGAATATGTTTTACCACTTCCACGCTGATTTTTCTTGCATTTGTTTTATTTTCTTGTGAAAATGACCTGGTGGAGCCACCAGGAAAGTTGAAAAGAAGTGTAGAGAGCAGACATACTTGCCTTATTTAGTGTTTCTCCATTATGTGTGATGCTAATTGTAGGGGTTTTGTACATGTTCTTTATCAGATTGAAGAGTTTGCATTTATTTCTCATTTACTGAGAATTCTGTTATAAATAGATATTTATATATACTTGATGTTGTTCTTACTCTTACCTGTATTGAAGGGAATTTAGCTTAGTGAAAAGTTTTGGTGATGGGAATCTGACTCTAAATCTTAACCTCGAAAGATGGCCATGGGCAAGCTGCTCATTTCCTCTGAGTCAATTTCCTCATCTGTAACTGGAAAATACATGCAAAGACCTTACAGAGAGTCTGACACGTAGTGAGCACTCCATAAATGTTAGCCATTCTTTTAATAGTATGGCATTTATGGGGGGAAATGGGGTTTGTAGTCCAGTATCTTGAAAAACGTTTATCTTGAACACTGAGAACATCAGCCCTATCAGCCATGGTGGATTTAAAAGCCATAACCACCAGTTTCTGGGCTGATCTTTGTAGACTTTTACAGATACCCAGAATAGCTCCACTTTTCCCCATTCCACTTCTCTAGTTTTAAACGTTGAAGTAGATCTCTGTGATCCCTGAAGAATTATCTGCAAACTAGCATTAGGATGACATTCTTTTATAGTTGTTCCGTAGCTTGGAAAACTGGTGCACGGTTGCATGGCCTGTTTTATTCCACTGGCTCCTAAGGTTCAGGTATTAACATAAATACAGCCCATTAACACTTGTTCCTCTCTGTCAGGACATAAATTAAGTCTGCAGGTGTTCCATGAAGCTGTACCCTTGGTACTAATTAAGCCTTGATAATTAGGTTTGTTAAATTCAGGACTTTAAGCTTACATACCCTCTTTGGGTTACCAAAACGGAGGTGTGCAACATACAAACCTTCTCCCCACCCCCAGCTTTTTTTTTTTTTCCTGCAGAGAGCTTCGCTGTTCTTTCTCCATTTTATTCCTTTATTATTATTATTATTTTCATTTTCAATGAAGAGCCAAGTCACTGACAAACCCTTCACCCTTTTGCCAGTGTTGGGTGTAAACCTTGTAGGAGATCTGTACACTTGTTTATGATGGGATTAAAGCCTTTTCTTCTGCTGTTTTGTGTCAGCACAGACTCCGTAGTGGAAAGTTTCCAGCCTGGCTTCTCCATACACTGAACATGTCCAAATCTGTGCTTTCAACCCAAATGAACTGTCACTCAAGAATGCCTTTTGTTATCATTTAAAACTATGCCTGAAATCTCCTCAGCGCCCAAGTAATCTATATTTGTAATTTTTTCCTTAAAAGATGAGACATTTCATTAATAGGGAAGTAATATAACATGAAGAGAGCCTCTCTAGCTCTCAGAAAGAAAAAATAAAAAATCTCCGTAGTCCCTTTGCCCACTGATTTTTCCAAACAGAGATCCTTATTTGGAGGACGAGGAGGGTATTCTGTGGCTGTCAGGTTATTTGTAACCGATACACAAACTACAAAATCATCTAATCAGGATAGATTTTCTTTCCAGTTCATCTTTCCTCTTTGGTTGCTTTATAAATCTGTTACTCATCAGATCCGATGTTTGGTGAATGCCATTTTTCATTTTGAATACATGGAATCATAAAAACAACTCTATTAGCGCTGCTTTCAGTAATATTCATGGCCATCACGCTAACTAACTTAATAGGCTCTCTTCTTTTATTTGAGGGATATTAAATAAAATTATACTTTTAATCAGAAGCGTTTTTTTAAAGAAAGGTTTATACTGCAGGAGACTGCCATAATTCAGATCATTTCATGTTTTCTTCAGCGTGCAATTCCCAAGACGACCAGTGATTAATCCCTCCAGAAGAGTACATGAGCGTTCCTATTTCGCAGTTTCCAAGAACTTGATCTCCACAACGGGCCACCCCTCTCTTTCCTGACCCATCCTCTCTGTTAGAGTCCCCTCACATCCAGAAGCTCTCGTTTTTTTCCTTCAGGCAGGGGACTTAGAGTGTATCTTCAAAGTCCAAAGTACAAAACTCATGTCCCTCCCTCTGAGGACAGCAGGTGAGGAAGCAGACACAGAGATGCAGAGAGGGGCTTTGAAGGAAGTGGTTTAGCAATAATCCAAAGGCTTGCCTTTGTTCTCTTTTTTCTTTTTTTTTTTTTTTTAATTTTTATTGGAGTATAGTTGATTTACAATGTTGTGTTAGGTTCAGGTGTACAGCAAAGTGAGTCAGTTATACATAAACATATATCCACTCTTTTTTAGATGCTTTCCCCATATAGGTTATTACAGAGTATTGAGTAGAGTTCCCTGAGCTATACAATAGGTCTTATTAATTATGTATTTTATATATAGTAGTGTGTGTATTCAATCCCAATCTCCCGATTTATCCCTCCTTCCCCCTTACCTCCTGGTAACCACAAGTTTGTTTTCTACATCTGTGACTCTACTTCTGTTTTGTAAATAAGTTCATTGGTACCATTTTTTTAGATTCCACATATAAGAGCTATGATGCAGTGTTTGTCTTTGTCTGACTTACGGTGTTTGCCAGGACAGACTATCTAATGGAAGTTTCAGAATATACAGGATGTTACAGAATATCTTTAGAGGGCCCTAGTCAGATAGGAATGGGGCACTTTTGTTCAAATGATTTCTTCTTTTCCCCTTCCTTCCTCTTCCCCTTGTGTTCTGCTTTTTCTTTCTCTCTTTCTTTTTTTTTTCTTTTTCTCTCCCTACCACCACCCACCGCCCTTCACCGTTCAGAACTAGCTGCTAGTCAGTCTTCCAAACACCGGTGTACAATTTAATATTCTCACTGCCATGTGCAGTGAATTGCTGGCAGGGACCCCGGCAAGTGTCACCCACAAATCTGGGCAGGCATTAAGCCAGCAGTGTCCCTCCGCCCCCCCCACTTTTGTGAGGCAGAATAGAGAGAGGGCGGAAACTCCCTTGGTGTCCAGCTAAATGTTTGCTGCATATTAAGGGCTGGCTGGCCGTTCCTACATCTAAATCCTACGGGAAACGCCAGAAATATTTCTCTCCTTGAAAATCAGACAGTCAGGCAGCAGACCCAGCTGTGTTGGGAGCAGTCGTACGTACTCTTTGGTGTCAACAACTTCGCCTTGTAACTTAGCCATGAAACCCCACCAAATCCCTTTGTATGTTCTTTGGAACTGCTTCTCCGTTGCATAATTGATATTACAGGGAGGGAATGTGTTCTGAGTAATATTATTCACCGAGTAAAGAGTCACCGCTGATTAATTACCTCAAGGACGAGGGGATGGTGACTTTTCCCTTCACGTGGGAAGCCCCTTGTATCCTGCAGCTCCACGCGGGGCAGCGGGGGAAGGCCAGGGCTCCGAGGTAGATGCGGAGCTGGGGTGAAGGCATTTCAAAATGCCAGGCAGCTTGTTCGACTGCCGGCCATCAGGCCATGCCCCAGGCAGGCTTGCAGCGGGGACCCCGGCCAGAGCTACACCCCAGCAGAAAATCTGACACCAGCTTCCAAATCTTCTCTCTTGTTCTCTCGGGCTGCAACCCACCTTCCACGGCTCAGCCGTCAGGCCAGGCTCTGCAGGGCCTGCAAAACCAAAGCAGCTCAGCATTTCCTGCTCAGTGAGAAAGGCCAGCTCTTGTCTTAGTGGGAATCCAGGTTCCCACCCACTGCCTTCTAAGAATGAAAGCAAATCTTTTGGTCCTTTTTTTCCCCCGCTTCTAGTCTCAGTCTTGACTTGCATGGTTTTATTTTTTTCCCCTCCATCTAATTTTAGCTTCCCAACTGAAATATGAGGGAAAAGTGAGTAGGGACTAGATGATTTCTCCCAGTACCTTACAACGCAGACATCCTTGCTGGGTCAGGGCTCAAGATTCCTGGGTCTGCCCTTTTGGACCCACCCAGAGACTTGACTCCGGGCATAACAGTGTCTTCAGGCTGTGTGTCCTCATCTCTTAAATGAAGGCACTTGGATAGGTCACCTGTGAGTTCCTTGGTAGCTCAGCCAGCCTCAGAGTCCGGGGCATTAGGAGGAATTTGTCCTGGGTGTTCATCGTTCATTCAACAAACACTCACTGAGGATGTACTGTGTCCCAGGAGAGATGCTGGGGAGTCTGTGGGGAGTAAGGTGAGAAGCCAGAGCAGAGAGAGGCGATCTCTCAGCCCCGCTGGTGTGATACCAACAGTTAGACACCAGTGATAATAATCAAGATGCAAAGGAAGGGTGGAGGGAGACCACTCCTAACTGGAGCTCTCAGCCCTTCACGGAGGGGCGCAGGGAAACGAGCTTCACGGGGATGTCTAACCTGCCGCGTTAGTCTGAGATGAATGAGCGAGAAAAAGAAGAAAAGAAATCAATAGTGACCAACAGTAATTTTTTTTCTCAAATAGTGAAGATTTTGTCTTTTATAGCAGACACTTCATTCCAGAAGCATTAAGTTTACAAAATATCAGCCTACGAGAAAAGGCCTATCCGTTTTACATCAGTTGCTTTTCTGGCTCTGTTGACGCTGGCTGAGAAAAGAAGTTCGGCTTGCTGTTTTCCCTCTCTGCTTCTCCTTCAGCCCCAGCAGGGGGAGGTAGTACTGTCAACCTCACTGGTTCGTCTGAGGATTCAGAGCGATACTAGCGCATGGAAGGGGCTTCACCTACCGCCTGGCCGGTGGTTATTAGCCAATGATCGCTTTAAAGATTCCTAGACCAATAAGGATCTCTTACTGTTGTTATTGATGTCTGCATTGATTTAGCCCACATACCACCTGCACATTTTATGGCGCAGCAAATTCTAGTCTCACCTACGTGTGGAAGCCAGTGTGATGAAAAGAGACCCCTGGACTTAAAACTAGTCATTCCTTGGGACTTCCCTGGCTGTCCAGTGGTTAAGACCTCGCCTTCCAATGCAGGGGGGTGTGGGTTCGATCCCTGGTCGGGGAGCTAAGATCCCACATGCGTCGTGGTCAAAAAACCAAAACATCAGACAGAAGCAATATTGTAACAAGTTCAATAAAGACTTTAAAAAATGATCCACATCAAAAAAGTCTTGAAACAACAGCAACAAAAACTAGTTCATCCCTCTACCTCACCCTTCAGTGTTCACTTTTCAGAGCTTATTTTCTTTAACTGCACAACAAGCTTGTTAATAACTGGGATGCCGAGGGTTCAGGATAATTATAATAATGGGAATAATAAGAACTACACAGGCAGACCTCGGAGAGATTGCGGGTCTGGGTCTAGACCATCACAGTAATGTGAATATCACAGTCGAGCAAGTCACGCGAGATTTTTTGGTTTCCCAGTGCATGTAAAAGTTACATTGAACTCCACTGTAGTCTGTTAACCGTGCAGCAATGGCTTGTGTCTAAAAAAAAATTAAGCATTAAAAATCAGCATTAATTTAAAAATAACACTGCTGGGAAGATGGCGTAGGTAGACTTCAGGGTTGCCCCAAAGCTTCAGTTCGTAAAAAATGCAGTATCTGCAGAGCGCAGTAAAGCAAAGCACGCTTGAACAAGGTCTGCCTGTAATCGTGATAGCATCTCCCATGCGGTGTCATGGGTTTCTGTGATGTGCCAGGCACTGGGGAATGTTCCGTTTCCTTCTCAGAACTCTCTGGAACTATTGTTGTTCCCAGTTTACATGGGAGGATCTGAAGGTTTAGAGTAGATGAGTCGTTTTCTCCAGGCGACATCGTTAGTGAGCGAAGCCTCCCTGGGCCTGGGAAAGGGCTAAAGCCCCATAGGCTGGAAACATGACATCCACACCACCCGTATCCTTTCATCAACATGTTCTCTTTCCGGAAAGTAGGGGACAGTCATCTACAAAGGCAAGCAGGGAAAACCTTTCTGTAGAAAACTGCTATTAAACGAGCAACAGACGCAAAGTCAAAATATTGTTATGACTTTTCTTTAAAGCAGAAGATGCCAATTATAGAAGCTTGTGATGTCATCATTTAAATGATTTTGTCAGTGTCCTCTTTGGGTGGAATAGTCACTAGAAAGGTAAACCCTTCCTGGCCAGGTTCAGCCAGCCTCTGGGGTGTTTGTGATTGGAGTGGTGATAGACTGGATCATCCAAACTGGGACATTTTTGAGAGAGGAAGGGGGCAGGACACTGGGATGCTGGGCATAAATCAGGACATCTGGTCAATCTCTCTGTAAACCATCATACTTACTACTTTCTAAAATTCTGGGGCCTTCGCAGCTGGCCTGTTTGTCAATCTTTGATTCTATGCCACTGCATCCTTCTCAATTTACATCAGGGAAGGAAACAACCATCTTTCTGTCCTTTAAAACAAAAATCACTTGTCGTTTTTTGGTGTCACATCCCTTCCTGCTTGGTGATCCTGTTGGTTCTCTGCATTATATTTTCCCATTTTCCCCCACCTCTCAACAGGGCACTTCATCTTCTGTCATTATAATGCTTAAAATATATTGTCAGTCTTTTTTGCTTTTAACTGGAAGGGTGAGTCTCTGAGACATGTATTTTGGGGGCCAATTTAAAAGTATGGTGCAGTGGGGCCTTTAATGGCCTATGACTGATCCTATATGAGAGGCTGTACCCTGATACCCTCTGCCCTGGACATGAGGATGACAGGAGGCCCCGGGAGAGGAGAGAAGGACAAACTACATGCTAATTTCAGTTGTATCGGGTCCACACATACTTGCTTCCACCTGAAAGAAAAATCTGAGATGGGAAAATTCTGCTCTGGAAAAAGAAATGTAAATCAAATGATTTGAGGGCCCCTGAAAGAATTCTTCCACTCGTAAAAGGCTGCACTAAAAACTGAAGGTGTGAGCCACCTGAAGGCAAGAAGAACAGTATCCTATTTATAGAATTCATTTGAAAAAGAACTTCTTAGGAAGATGGACCAAGGGACTCTCAATTTCAAATGTTAGTTGCGCAGGAGAGGAAAAAGTTTTTCTCAGGCCTGTTAGGGTCCCTGGCTGGATCTGAAAATTAAACTGACAAAGACAGATTAACAAGAAAAAAAAAAAAAAAAGGTTTATTTAATGTAAGTTTTATAAGACTCAGGAGTCTTCCTGAGGAAATGAAGTTTTGTGCTGAGCTTGATGAAGAGGAGAGACTCACTCATGGAGGAGTATGGTAGGTTAAAAAGCCTGAGGTGAGTGTAGGAAACTGCGGGAAACTTAGCAAGGCCTGTTTTTCTGAGTCCCTTTGTCTTCAGAGGTAAGGATGCATCTTTCCTCAGGTTGTGGAGCGACCACCTCTCATAGGAGGGATTTATGACCTCTGTCAGGGGAAAAAGTAGGGAGAAAGTCAGAGTAGCCTTAATATGCAGTATACCAAGGTGCCCTCTTTTGGGGTAGTATGTCCTGAACCCCATCAGTTGTATCAAATATATTTCCCCAAAATGCCCAAAGGTGGCTCGTTATCCTTGTCGGAACCCCCACCCCCCACCTCAGCCCCTCCTGTGTTAAGTAACTACCAGATCAAAGGTCCAGAAAGGAGAATTAGCTTTGTGCTAGGAACTTAGCAGTGATTCAGTATATGCTCCTGGGATGGATGAATGGAAGGGCGGATGGGTGGATGGATGGATGGATGGAGAGTGAAAGAATGAATGAATGACATAAGCTATAGTATTTCTGTCTCTTTCGTTACCAGGCCTTGGATAAACTCAGGAGTCTGAGGGAAATCTCACAGAACTCCCATAAACCCAGCCTTCCTCAGTGAAGCCCCAGCCATCGAGGGACAGCTAGGGTAGCAGGGCACCACCAGCAAGGTCAGTTATCTCCCTGCGTCTTTTGGAAACAGAGCTGTTTTGTCTCCACCAGGGAGGAGTGGGAGGAACAGCAGAAATTAGCTTCAGAGGAAAGCCTCTTGGCCTTGAAGGGAGAGGACTTTGTTACAGGGCAAAGGGAGCCCTGCAGGAAGCACTCTTTGATATGTAAATGTAGCCTGATAAGGACTTCCTCTCATTCCCCGGCTTCCCAAGCAGGAATATTCTCCCCAGGAAGAGCGTCCTGACCCCTCCCATCCCTGAGCCTTCAGCGGTCCAGGACCCCCACGGATACCTAACTCATTGGATGCTCAGTTCCCTTATAGGGGATGAGGTGGGACAGTCCTCCCTCCATATCCAAGGGTTTCACAAGTATATAAATAAGCTGTTGCAGGTGGTGGTAAGTGCTGTGTAGGAAACAAAACTGCATTAATTTCATAGAACAAGAGCATGTGACTTTAGATAGAGAATCCAGAGGGCTTCTCTGAGGAGGTGTCCTTTAACCGGAGCTGAGGAGGAAGCAGAGCCTAGTCCCAAGAAGACAGAAGACTAGCTCCCAGTGAAAGAGAGCTTTCTCAGGTCAGGGGTTGACCGATTTGCTAACTGCAAGGGGCTTCTATCGGGTCCTCAGTGAGTAGCTGAGAAAGGAGAGGAGGCTGGGAGCAGCTCAGGCACAGCTTTGCAGCCTTGGGGAGGAATCTGGAGTTTATTTCAGGTGTCTGGTTATTTGGATGGAGCCTTGGCATACTACCACATGGCACTGGTAGATCCCATATTCCAGGGCAAGCAGGCTTTGTAATCTCCTTAAAGCTCAGACTACTACCAAGGCCACGTGTGTGCATCACCCTCGCTATTTCTGAGCCAACAGCAGCATTTTGTGTCCCCTTTACCACATGGTTATTCGGCCCCAAATGAGAGATGGGCACATGTACAAGTCAAGATGCCCAGGGTGGGGGCGGGGAGGGGATGGACAACGCAGATCGCCTTTGGTAAGAGTGGGCTTCTAGCCTGGTGTGTTCTCTGTCGAGCTGTTAAGATTGTTATTAAACTTTATGGGCCATAAACGCAGTGGAAACAAGGAGAGTGAACATCCATGCGATTACAAGAGTGTCAAAGCAGGCCGTATTTCATGGCCTGAGAAGTACACACAGTCGGCCTCCTGCAAGGCCAAGAGCGCCTTCTGGCTGATTTTAACCCTCAGCCTCTCTTTTGCCTCTGGGAAAAACCCACTGTTTGGTGTAGAAGGCTTTCTGGAAAGGATACTCCTCTTAGGTGACAGTTCCCTTTCAGAAATCTAGGCACAAGGTCCATTTCCTGAAAGGATGTGATCCTGACATCCGTCAGCCTCTGTGCCCATCCTGCCAATAGGTCATTCTCTAAACGGAAACACATGACCCCTATTTGAAATGAAGCTTGTGGGTTGTTCCATGTATCAGCTTGGTCCAAATGCAAAGAGTCAGGCAGATGGGGTGTGAGAAGATACCAGACACATCTTAGGCCAGTGACTGTCTGTCTGGGAAATGGTAAGTGCCACTTGGCAAACGGTACCCCGCGTACATCACTCCAAGTGATTCATTTGGCAAAATAAGATTCAAGCTAATTTTAATGTTATTTCTTTCTGAGGTTTCATCTTCCCTCCCAGGCACCTACAAGAATGAAATGCCGCCTGTATTTTGTATCAGGATCAAGTTTTGCAGAGTACCCTTGTATTTGATTTAATTGCCCAAGAAACCCAGATATCATGAATTTATGTTATCTTTTCTGTTTGTGTTTGTTTGTTTGTTTTTGAATAGATCTGGTAGTCCTTGGTGGTGTTCCAAATGTTCCTCTCCTCTCCTTCTGGGGATGACATTTCTCCACCCCTTGAAGTCAGGCATAAATAGGTGACTTGCTTCAGCTAAGGCAACATGAACAGAAGTGTCACTACTAGCGGGAGGTTTAAAGACAGAGCATGCTTTTCCCTGACAGCGTGATCATGGACTCACACAATGAGATGGGTCCCCCATCACCCAGGGTCCCTAGTGACTGAGATGAACCGAGCCCCCTGCCAGCCTGTTCTGGGCTTGTCATTTGAGCAGAAGTTAAGCTTTTGCTGTGTTGAGTCTCTGAGATGTGGGGGCCATTCCTTACTGCAGCAGAACATCATCCATCCTTACTGGAATGGGGTATGCTATTTCACGGTAGTACAGTGTGTTCAGGTCTTTCATATTCAGGGCAACACGGGTGATTTTCACTTAAATAAAATGCTTTACCCATCACAACCACCTTAACTTCCCATGGATGCATGCTTCCATATCGGTGTCTGGCTGACCTTCACAATAAATCACATATTTGTAAAAATATATCCTCACGCTGCCGTCCTATTAGGCCTGGGGAAGTAATCTTTTCTGTTTCTTGATGGCCTCAGTCTGTCTAGCCCTGCCTTTTGTGGAGACACGGAAGTGGCAGAAATGACAGTGATTGACAGATAGAGGAGGTAGGAGGAGATACAAAGAAAGAAGTAGGCAGCTCTTCTGGCAATTTAACAAAATGGGGCTCTTAGGAACTTTACCCCCAGTTGCAGTGTTGCAAGAAGCAGTGCAGCATCCGTGATTCTCAAGGTCAGAGTGTGCCAGAATCAACCGGATGCTGCTTTGTGATAAGTGGCGATGATCGCCCCCAACTGCCAGGGATTCTGATCAGTAACCAGAAGTGGGGTTCGGAAATCCAGGTGATGACCAAGCACCCCAGATTCATCTGTGGACCTTACACTGAAAAACATATGTAGTCAAGTGTATTTGCTTCTAGAGCTGGAAGATAAAACGTCTGGTTACTGAATCCAATTGTGGTCCTTCTTAGCTGTGCTACTTTGGGCCAGTTTTTCGCTGTCTTTGAGCCTCAGTTTCCTCCTCTGTAAAGTGGAGATGGTACCATTATGTGTTGCATGATAGCATATAGTTAGCTCTCATTTGTTGAGACTGAACAGAGCCCCAAGTTGTCTTTAAGATTTTTCTATTATGAACAGTGGTGATAGTGGTGATATTAGCTAAAGACCCACTGTGGGCCAGGCACTGTGCTCTGCCTTTTACGTGCATTGTTTCATGGAATCCTTGCAAGAATGCTACAAGGAGTTGTACTTATTTGCAGTTTGCAGATGATGCATCTAAAGCTCACAGAACTTGCCTAGAGACACACAGTTAGGAGGTGGTGGATCGAGGCGTTTTCGTCTGTATCTTTTCCTAAAGCCACTTGCTGGAACTCCCTCAATCCTGTTGCCAGCAAGCAGAAAATGCCAGTTTCTCCTCTCTCCCTTGGTGCCTTGTCAGAGATGTAACCAGTGGGATTACATCCCTGGTATTGTAATTTAGCATGGCAGTCCGGGGGAAAACACCTGGTGGAATTTCATTTTTTTTTTTTTTTTTATCATTTTATGCTCCCTTTAATGTTCCTTTCAGTTCCCCTCCGTAAAAGGCAGTCCCTTTAGCTCTCATAAAAACTTTATGGTTTTACTTGTGATTAGGCAATGGCAGAATTGATTCCCTAAAACCAACTCCTAGTCAAGTTATGTAATTAGCCGGTAACAGAGGCTGAGACAGTGAGATACAGGAGGCTCTCCCTGAAGAGGTCAGACGTATTATCATTGGTTAGATGCCGTATCTTTAAAACACCATCAGCTCAGAAAACACTATCCATTAGCAAGAGATCAGAGCCGCACGAAACCTCAAAAGGTCGAAGGGTCCATTCCGGGGGCTCCGCAAAAGAGCTGAGCATCCCAGGAGGACGATTAGCCTTCCAGCTCTGGGGCTGTCTGAGAGCACCACAGGTCTGAATATCTCCTTGCTTGAGTGAATTAACCCATTGGATTTCAGCCCTAGCTTTTGGTTCCCACAGCCAACAGCCCACATTACATCCTGCCAGAGTAGATTTTGATTTCGATCATGTAATTGCTAGAGCGGAGACAGTGTAAGGGGGTCTGAGACCCTGAGCTTGGAGGGAGAGAGCTTGCTTGTGACTGTGCTTATTGCTTCACACAGGCAGAGGTCCTGAGCATCACCCAGCCGTTTCCCTCATCCTGGTGCATAGCTAGACTTGGGTTTCCCACCCGCTCTGGTTTCCCACTGTGACCCTAACTGATGTACATGTTTGTGCTGCTACTTTTTGACCAGGAATGACGGCCCCCAATTCGCTGATACTGCTGGTCAGTCCGAGAAGCTTAAGAGATGGAAGCTTTCCAACCGCATTTGGAACCAGAGTTATTCATTTGGCTTGTACAGGTTGAGAGGTTTCCCTTTACAGGACCTTCCAGTTATTGAGCATAGAATTTGGTGACCTAGTCTTTATCTTGGTTGGTTGAATTCCATAAGAACTAAATATTGTGTATCTGCAATGTAAGAGATCCCTTTTGCAGGAGCCTGGGAGATTTTTTTGCATCTAAATAGCTTAATTGTTACTCTCCAGGGCAATCATGAGTGTAAATTGACGTAATATGGCTTGGTCGCTAGGGATGACTTTGTCTCTCTGATGATACCAGCCAATAAGTGCCACTCAGAAGCACATAGACAAATGCCACCCTGCACCAAATGTCGCCATAGTCCTGGGCATTTCAGATTTTAAAAAAATGAAAAATTACACTGTGGCATAGCTGGTTCCTATGAGTGAAATAACAGGTGATGTATCAAAATCATTGACTCAGAAGACAAAGTATTCACCCACCACTTGGGGAAGGTGTTTGTCTGTGTCTTTCCCTGACCAAAACAGTTCTCTACAAAGTTTCTTCACGAGCTCACATCCCATCGCCTGCCTTGATCAAACATCCTTTTATTGGATTAATTGTTAAAGGGAAGTTGCTGTGGTTCACCCTAGTGTATGCAGCTCCCAAATCTTCTACTTCCGACTTTCAATCTCTGTCACCCCAGCTTTATAACAAGACAAACCGTCCAAGAAGAAAAAAGGGACAGTTCTGAATTTTAATTTGCCAGTTCTTCACACACACACCATACCCTAAGCTCAGTTAATGCCCAGAAATGAAGGCCAACAGATAATCACTGGGGTTGGGGGCGGGGGCTCGGATTTCCCACCTATTATTTCAAACTCTAATTAGGAAAAGGGGCTTCGGGAGCATTGTCTTCTCCCAGCATGCGGACACGATGTTATCGTTGTGTTTACAGGGCCTGTCAGGTTCCCAGCGCAGGGTCCTCCTGCACGGATAACCGCCCCATCTTGATAAAACAATACCCTCAGCCGAATCCTAAACACGCACACGAGGAAGACCCTGTGCTGATGGCAGGGAGGAAGCCACACGTTAGCAAACAAGTTTGCAGGCCAGGAAGTTTTAATCAGTTCTTTCTACTCCAGGAGGGATGATGGATGGAGGCCCCGTTTCGGAGGGGTTTCCTTTAGATAAAACAATAATGCCATGCTCTCAAGAACCTTGCTCCACAGCAGAAAGCTGTGATTAATCCCCCAAAAGTCAAACATGGGAAGACTGGCAAGATGAGATTATTTGCTGAGTATAATTAGCCACAATTATCGCTGAAAAGAATTTGGGGCAGGGGTGTGGGATTCTACTCTTAAAGGAAAAAAGTTCTGTAAAGGGGGATTATGAATAGGGTAACCTTACACTTTACTATTTAAGCAGTCTTGGATATTTTTTTTTAAGTGAAAGGAGATACTAATAAGAATTATTTCAGGAAAACAGGCATAAATTAGGACAGTCCTAGACCAGTAGGGATGAATGATCACTTTGCCTATTAATAAGAAGGCAAGCCCTGTCACAAAAGTCACAGATTTGAAAAAAACCAAAATGGTCATATCTGGAATAGACTCTGAACTAAATCTTTTCTAGATTCTGGGAAAGTTTACCAAATAGTAACAACTCAGAAAATACTTTACCTTTTTCCACTGTATGGAGTTAGCATAGACACTTTCTACTGCAAATGAAAGAAAACTTCACCCAAGCAGGCTTAACGAACTGGAAAATATATGTGTGGCAAGGAGATCAGGTAAAGCTTGATCCAGGGGCTAAATGATCAGGACCTGATTTTCATCTTTTTATCCTTAGTTTCATCTCCTCAGCATTGGCTCCATTATCTGGCAGGCTCACTTTTTGGATGTCACGACAAGTATCAGCAGCTCTCACCATGTCTTTTCTAGTTCAACCCAGTAGCAGAAGACCAGTGTGTCTTTCCCTGGGATTCAGTCTGACCCAGCTTGGATTATGTGCTCATCCTGAACTAGTTTCTGTGGCTAGAGAGATTTGGAAGTTTGGCAAGGCTTGAGTCATAGGACTCACCCCAGTGCATGTACTGCAGACCATTCAACGCTCATGAACTTTGAGTTCGGGAGACTCTGGTTCACTAAAATCAAATCACAGTACCATTATCAAAAGAAGTGGAGATGGTTTCTTGGTGGATTGAACTCAACACATATCCATTGTGTACCTCCTGGCCTCTAGAATTCCTGTTGCCACGTTAGTCAATGGGAGCCTCTTACCTGCACGTGTGCATTAATTAGGGCAGGTCCATCTGGTCTGGTACCCACCTAGCCCAACACCTAGCTGATTCTTTTTTTAAACTCAGGACTTTATGGCGACAACAAAGCCATCAGTTGGGAATTATCCCCATCCTTTCAATCACCACGGCCACCGTCTGGAAATACGTTTCCATTCCCTTGCTCCAGAGGCCCATGTCCTTGAACTTCACCACTCATCACACCTGTAGCTCGATATTTAATGTCTTTGCCACGTGACTGTAAGTTACAAACAGGCAGGGACTGTATCTCTTGTGCACCCCCCCGCCAGACCCTACCACCATACCTCAAATAAGAAATATTAATTAATATACACTAATTTTTGCCATTTTTGTAGTTTAATGAATATTTAATATCTCATTATTCCACGTGTGACCAATTCTTTTTTTTCCCATGTCCTCTTTATTTTGTTATTCTTGTTTATTGAAGTAGAGTTGATTTATGATATTGTGTTAGTTTCTGGTGTACAGCACAGTGATTCAGTTTTACATCTATATCTGTATCTTTATCTCACATTCTTTTCCATTGCGGATTATTACGAGATATGGAATATAGTTTCTAGTGCTGTACAGTAGGTCCGTGTTGTTTATCTGTTTTATATGTAGAAGTGTGTGTCTGCTAATCCCAAATTCCTACTTTATCCCTCCGCCACCCCCTTTCCCCTTTGGTAACCATAAGTTTGCTTCCTATGTCTGTAAGTCTGTTTCTGTTTTGTAAATACATTCAGTTGTATCCTATTTTAGATTCCACATATAAATGATATCATATATTTGTCTTTCTCTGTCTGACTGACTTAGCATGATAATCTCTAGGTCCAGCCATGTTGCTGCAAATGGCATTATTTCATTCTTATTATGGCTGAGTAATATTCCATTGTATACATGTACCGCATCTTCTTTATTCATTCCTCTGTCGATGGACATTTAGGTTGCTTCCATGTGTTGGCTACTGTAAATAGCACTACTATGAACACTGGGGTGCATGTGTCTTTTTGAATTATGGTTTTCTCCAGATATGTGCCCAGGAGTGGGATTGCTGGATTGTATGGTAGTTCTATTTTTAGGTTTTTAAGCAACCTCCATCCTGTTTTCTATAGTGACTGTACCAATTTACATTCCCACTAACAATGTAGGAGGGTTGCCTTTTCTCCACACCCTCTTCAGCATTTATTATTTTCTACTTTTTTTTTTTTAATTGAGAAAGCCCATATTATAGAACTAAAATTTAGCAAGGGACACATATCGGTCACAAAATCCTGATTTCCTAGGTGGGATTTTACACGTATTTCCTATTGTGCTTTTCTAAGGGCCGCATTCCCAGTGCGTGTCTGTGACTCCCCCCCCCCCCCCCCGGCCACCGGTGGGCTTGTTCTTCTGCAGCCCCCCACTGTGGTCCTTTTGTGGCAGGGCTGGAGCAAGGCTTGGTCATTCTCGGTCTCGGGGCCCCTGTCTTTGTCTCTGCTATAAACGTATTCAGTGGTTTCTGCAACAACAGGCTGGCTTTTCTGAAGACCTCCTCTTTCCTTCTGAGATGGGCTACAAAATGCTTGCTACTATTTTGTGTCTTTCTGGCAGGATTAGTATTATTAGTTTTATTACGAGTGGTAATAACAGCCAGTGTTGACGGAGGTCTATGGGATCATCTCCATCCTGAAGAGCACTACTGTGTTATCTTAGCCTATCCTCAGGCCCTGAATTCTCCTCTCAAGGTTCCCATTTTACAGGTGAGGAAATTAATGCTCAGAAGAGTCAAGTGGCTCGTCTACACTCTATGTCCCAGAACCTAAATTGGCTTCTCTCTTCAGTTTGCCTGGTCTTACCTTACCAGCGCTTCTAAATCTGAACCTTTTGTGCCGCCTTTCCTGACTGCTGCTCTGAGAATACAGAGGGGCAGTTAAGTTTGTTCCATGTAGTCAGAAGAGCAGCATTCTGATGAGACCCAGGGCGGGAGAAAGATCTTCCATCGCAGGTGGAAACACAGTTATTATGACACTTCCTATGCAGGTTTTTCAAGTTCAGTCATAGCAGGAGCTGCCCAGGGACTGTTCCAGTTGATCATTTCCAGCCCAAATTAATACGCCACCTGAGGTCGCACAGTAAACTCAGTGGCAGAGAAGTTAGTGATAGAGATGTGTTAACAGCAGTGCAGATAACAGTAACAGGAATAAGAACCACACTAACCAGCAGACATGGTGTAATTACCGCGTGGCAGGGCTCTGGGCTAGTCCGTCATGCGCACTGCTCTGTGTCAGCCCCTCCCCACGTCTGTGTGTCACAGGCACCCTTACTATCCCCCTTTCACACCATTATTTTCCCCCTTTAGCAGATGAGTAAACAGAGGCTCAGAGAAGTTAGGCATCTTGCCCGGAATCAAGCAGAGAACAAGTAGTAGACTCTAGAATTTGCATCCAGGCAGTTGACTCCAGAATCTTTGTCCCTATGTGTTTTGCTCCACTGTGTGTCCTAAGATCACCCCAGGAGATCCTTTTTAAAAGCCATCACTATCTTCTAACAGGCATCATTACTCTTAAGCAGCTTTATTTTCTTACGTGGAGATCCTGGAGGGTACAGTATGTGCCAGTGTTTGCAATCCAGTCTGTACAGATGTCCATCAGTCCCCACTCTTGAGCTAGAAAGTAATTTGGAAATACAGACTAACAAACACATAAGCTGACGGTTTTTATCCTCCCACCCTTTTGGAAAAAGAGGACTGGTGTGGGGGTGGGGGGTGGCGTATCAGTCAGGACAGGTTAGGTTAAGCTGCAGTAACAAACAACCCCGCAATCTCCATGGCTTATAAAAAAAAAGAATGAGTTCTTGTGCAGGATCTAGACCCATCAAGAGCTGGTCCTGCTCCTCAGCTTCTCTGCAGGACTCATTGCACAGGGGAAAGAGACCAGATGAGGTCTTAATGCTTCTCCCTGGGAGTGACACCTGTCCTTTCAGCCCTATTTTCGGCCAGAGGAGGTGAGCTGGTCCCTCGTAGGAAGGGCTGCACGTTCTCTTGCGGGTGTGGACAGTAAATAATCATGCACAACACTGCTGTCTCCCACGGGTGCTAAAGTGACATTTCTTCCTCGTGCCACTTTCCTGCCTTGCTGCCCCAAAGCCTAGGGTCATCACCACCAACAGTCCTTTGAACTTGTGGTTCTCACCTCCCTCAAAAGCCTGGATGATCTGCTATCTGCACCCCACCCCAGCCCTCAGAGTTCCCACTGCCATCTTCCCTGCCTCTGTGAGATGTCAGCTCAGACTGAAAACGCTCCCAGTTTTACTCTTAGTACAGAGAACACTCAGGTCAGAGGTTTGACCTGACTCGATTCACGTCTTCGAAACCCTCCTTTGTCTTTCAGAGAAAGTAAAGAGAGACAGAGAAAGTGTGACCTACTTTTTATTATCAGCACCATTTCATCTGCAAAAAAAAAAAAAAAAACACATACACACACACAACTTTTCTTATTATGCTGAGCATGAAAATAAAATGTTTTCCAAAAGACCTGGCTTTGGCTGTCGTGAGGCAGGCCAGGGACTTGTTCAAAACTCTGATGAACTCTCTGAGCCAGGGATCCCATTTTTTAAAACCATAATTGACTTCCAAATGGCTCTCCCTGTCTGTGAACAATATGTGGTACTTTTCTCCAAATATCAGCAGCAAGGTAGGACAAAACCAGCTCCCAGACTGGCTGTTTGCTTGATATTAAGCTTTGCCAGTCCAATATAGGTCACATTTCCAACCAGATTTTATGCTTATCTCTACATTACACCTTGTAGCAAGGGGGGAAAAAAGAGCTTCTTGACATCTTTTTGAAGAATGGCGCTCTTTAAAAAAACATAAGGGAACTTTTTTTTCAAACACTATAATGAGGGTATTCAAGTCTGCAGGCAAAACAGAGCTGTTTGAAAAGACATTAGCCTCGAAACCGCACTGTGCGAGAATAGACCCAGCTCCGTCAAAACGCCGCATTTGTTTTGCCATTACTCCTCACTGACTAAAATCGTTTGCTAAGGAAAGTTCTAGCTGACATGTTTTCTGCACCTGCAAGTGGAGACCGGATGAGTTCACTGGCCATGAGAAACACGATAAACTCAGGAGAGTAGAAAAAATCTCATTCTGAAGCATCCGAACTCCAAGATCACACGAACAGTAGCTCTTCGTATCTTAGCCTTGAAAACGAAGTCACCATTTTCAGAGAACTGTCACCGTCCTTACCTTCATCGAGTCTCATAAGAACGCTGTCATTTAGACTGAACAACTCCCTCGCATCCTCATTTTCCCCAATGAGGAAACTGAAGCTCAGAGAGGTTATAAAGATTCTGGACGTCCTGCAGGTCAGGACAGAAGGAAGAGGCGTGGGCTTCCTGTAACCTCTGTCTAAGTCCCGAGGACCCCAGTAAGCAGAGTGCCTGGCTCACCCTGCGTGGGATAGCGGGGAGTTCTAGTCACCATCCCCAAGATCTTCCTCACGTCTGGCACCAACGGCAGGTGTGGGAGGTGATTCCCAGACCACCCTCAGCTTTCGTATCTGCTGGAAGGACTCACAGAATGCACCGAAGGCTGTTCTGTTCGTGGTGATGGTTTATTACAGGACACAAGTTAAAATCAGCCAAAGGAAGGGACACACAAGGCAGAGGCTAGGAAGAAGCTTCCAGTGTCCTCTCCCCATGAGGGTCAGGACACACTGGTCTCCTGGTATTGACATGAGATCCACGCACGGAGATTGCCACCTGGGGAGGCTCGCCCGAGCCTCAGTGCTCAGAGCTTTTCCTGGAGTCTGTGACATAGTCAGGATGGATGGAGCCATCGTTCATACAGTCAGTCTCAGCCTCCAGGTCAGCTGATACCACGGGACACACTGTCCCCATCCTGCCACGTGGTCTATCTTTTTGGAATGCTCACCCCCACCTGAAAACTATGAGGACGTGTTCAGTCTTGTCCTAAATCCCATTCCTCAGACTATCCAGTGTGACCCAAGGCCCCCAGGTCAGAAAAGACACTCCTATCAGGCACATATTCTGTGTGCATCGACTGGTTTTTTTTTATTTGGAAAGGCTCTCTCAGGCATTGGGTTCCAACCTTGCCATTTACAGAGGAGGAAGCTGAGGCTCATAGGTTGGATCCAAGTCACAAAGCTGATTAGGAGCAGCTGGACCTGGAGTTGGGCATCTCGGCAGGCCACCATCACTAAGCAAAGGGCCCATTTTCAATAAGAGTGTTTGTTTGTTTTTTTAAATAAATTTATTTAGGCTGCATTGGGTCTTCATTGCTGCACTCAGGCTTTCTCTAGTTGCGGTGAGCAGGGGCTGCTCTTCATTGCAGTGCACGGGCTTCTCTTGTTGCGGAGCACAGGCTCTAGGTGCACGGGCTTCAGTAGTTGTGCTCAGGCTCAATAGTTGTGGCTCGTGGGCTCTAGAGTGCAGGCTCAGTAGTTGTGGCACAAAGGCTTAGTTGCCCCGTGGCATGTGAGATCTTCCCAGCCCAGGGATCGAACCCGTGTCCCCTGCATTGGCAGGCGGATTCTTAACCACTGCGCCACCAGGGAAGTCCTAGTAAGAGTGTATTCATCGTACTAAAACCAAGAACTTTAAAAACTAAGGTTTTATTAGGTGAGAAATATTAAAATCTGTAAGGAAAAAAATATTCCACAGCCAGGAGTCAGAATTTCTCCTTCTTTTCCTCCCTCTCCTTCTACCCTGCCCTCTCTGGCAGCAGCCCCCACCGAAATAGAACACCATCATCATTTCTAGTCAAGACCATTCCAAAAATATAGCGGTCATTTTCTTCTGCCTGAGTTCCTATCCATCCTGCTATTTTTTTTTTTAACCTACCCCTCTGATATCTAGTTTATATTTTATTTTTTTCTTGAGAGTGGGAGGCAGAACCTTACCTGTTTTAGCAAATAACTTTGAAAATTCTGCCTATACGTATAATGATGCAAACTTTTAACTCACGGAGTGTTAGCGGCTTTTATCTGGAAATCTCTTGAGAATGGGGTGATGTTTCACTCTCCTATGAATCGAGCGGTGTGTTGTTTTTTCCTCTTGGAAAGAATCAGTCATGTGAACTTTATTCTTCCAGAAGAATTCGTTTTTATCTGCTTCAGAAATGTCAGAGGAAAGATTCAGGGGTTTCTGAAATGGTGGCCAGGACTACTCAGTTAGGAATTTTTAATCCATGGACAAGACTCTGGTTAGAGAGGGAGCAAGCGGGGTAGCCTCGGAAAAATACCTACAAGGTCTCAGTGGCCACCTTGAAGACCCTGTGCCTCGTGAAGGGGTTTTGACTTGAAGCTAAGAATTCACAGGTATCTAAGGATCTTTCTGATGTGGTTAGACCACTTTTATAATACTTTATAGGATCTGTAGTGCTTTTTTTCTTTTTCAGTTGGCATCCCGGGAGTAGGGGGTGGGGGTGCTTTTAAAAGTATGTTTAAAAAATGGAACCTGCTGTTACCATTCCTATCGGGAAATATTGATTGATAAAATCAGGCTAATGGCATCATGGAAAGAATCCAACTTTGGTGTCAAAATATCTCACTTAAAAGTGCCACATAATAACTGGTTGTCTTTGAGTAAATTACTAAAACTCTCAGCAACCCAGATTCCTTATCTGTAAAATCCTGCCATGGTTGTTAGGAGGATGAGAAAGCAGATGTTAGTAAAATAAATGTCGCAGTCCTTTTGAGTATTTAGGAAGTGTTTAATTTCCTCCTCTTATTCATTCAGCATTTATTAGTTGGTTTCTATGTGTATGTGTATCCATTTATGCCTTTAATAAGCCTACAGTTGCCATTCTATAAGGTGTGCTCTATGTTGTCAACTATTTAAGTATTTAATACTTGGTGTTCATCTCTTTCGACCACTTTGTTGCAGTGTGATTTAATTGTTCTGTGGATGTGTGTCTGAATATGTGTATCTCTCTCATTAGACTCTAGCACAAGATGGGCTCTCAATGTTTATTTTTAAAAGTGCCTACATTGTTCCTCTGTCTTATAAAAACATATTCATTGGCTAAGCCTTATGTAAGCCATGTGACCTAGGCTGATCAATGCCGCCACTGGGTGGCAGCATACCAGGATTGAGAAAACGACCCCTCCACTGCTCTGAATATAAACACAAAAGTTCTACAGTGGCATCAAAGTGAGATCCGTGTTTCTCAATTATCTTTTGAAAGGAAAACTCTTAGGCAAAATATGTCAGTGAAGTCGGGGGCAATATTTGCCTTCCTTGCTGTGAAGAAATGCCCTGACACTTCTAAAATGTCCTGTTTTAAGTTCCCAGCATCTTAACCAGGAACTCACTGGTACATGTTGTTTTCTGCTTATTTCCACTGGGAAGTCATAACTATGAAACAGAAGGGAGAATATTACAGGGAGGAGACGCACATTTTTAATATATTCATGCTTCACCAAACTGTAAAGATCTCCATTTCTTAATGAGAACCAGGTTTTCACCTGTGTGCTTTGCCAGAGATTTTAGAAGGGACACCTCCACCTTCAAGAGCTTTGCGTTTCTCTCAGAGGGTGAAGGTGCTGTTTACTTTTGCAGAGCGATGCTTTGGCCAACAATAAAGCAGTGCTCCTAGGAAGAGAGCCTGGCTCCAACCCTGGCCCGAACCTAACAGGGTTTGGTTACTTCCTGATGCATTCGTTTTTCATTTGATCACGCTCTTGCCTACCTCGAGAATGAAAGTGAGATATGGGACTATTTTTTTTAATTGAAGGATGGTTGATTTACAGTGTTATGTTAATTACTGCTGTACAGCAGAGTGATTCAGTTATACATATACACAGTCTTTTCTTTTTTTATATTCTTTTCCATTATGGTTTATCATAAGATATTGAATTTAGTTCTCTGTGCTCTACAGTAGGACCTTGTTGTTTATCCATTCTGTAATATATGTAAAAGCTTACATCTGCTAACCCCAACCTCCCACTCCATCCCTCCCCCAGCCCCCTCCCCCTTGGCAACCACCAGTCTGTTCTCTGTGTCCATGATTTTGTTTCTGTTTCATAGATAAGTTCTCTTGTGCCATATTTTAGATTCCACATGTAAGTGATATCATATGGTATTTGTCTTTCTCTGTCTGACTTACTTCACTCTCTGTGACAGACTCTAGGTACATCCACATCTCTACAAATGACCCAATTTCATTCCTTTTTTTAGCTGAGTAATATTCCATTGTGTATGTGTGCCCCATCTGCTTTATCCATTCATGTGTCAATGGACATTGAGGTTGTTTCCATGTCTTGGCTATTGTGAATGGCGCTGCTGTGAACATAGGGGTGCATGTGTCTTTTTGAATTATGGTTTTGTCTGGGTATGTGCCCAGGAGTGGGACTGCTGGATCGTATGGCAGCCCTATTTTTAGTTTTCTGAGGAACCTCCATACTGTTTTCTGCAGTGACTGCACCAACTTACATTCCCACCAACAGTGTAGGGGGTTGAGATATAGAACTATTTCAATCTGACTATGACTATGGCTGGAGAGAGAGAATCTGAACCTACAGGAGAGAGGGAAGGGGCCGGAGAGGGGAGAGCTGACAGTAGGTACCAGATTCTCTGATGGACTAAGGGGAGGGAGAGTGCAGGTGAGGAGGGGCAGCGGTTCTTAATAGACATTTCGAGACTCCTAAGAAAATACAGTCTGACCCATGCATTGAAATGTAGTGACACTTAATTCATTTTGGTGACTTAGTCTGTAAGTTTGTGTCTGTCATTTCGGGACCATTTGTCTTGGAGGGGCAATGACGCAATGAAACTAGGGACATTTAGACACCTGTTGTCCTTCGTTTCGAAAGCAGACATAGTCCTCTTTGCGGATGTTCTGCGGCTGATGGAAGAGGTTGTCGGTTCATTCGATCGACAGGGCTGGTGTTCAGGTGGCGTGCCCCGGTGTGGCTGTTACCAGTGCTTCACGTGTTAAAACACTGCAGTCCTGGTTAATAAGAGCTGTGACCAGTCTCCCGGGATCCAGCAGCTGAAAGGTTACAGCCAGGATGCTGGGGCCTGGGCTCCAGCGTTTGGGCACTTACATGTGTCTGTTAGGAATGGCCAGGGCTCAGGCCATCCCGGCAGCTTAATATTTTGAATAGGGTGGCTGCTGCCTTCATAGATCCTTATGGAGTCAAGGATGCGGGCAGGCTGGAGGGTGTCGCGTAATCAGTCCACCTGCAGACCTCACCTTCAGAGAGGGCACGTTTTACCTGGATCAGAGAAGGCTAGGGATGGCCGTGCTGTGTCCGGTGAAGAATGTGTAACGCAGAAGTTTAAGGTGCCGGGGGAACGTGCGGCAGAGCGGTTCAGTGGTTGGAGCAGCACACATGCAACTACTGACCTTGGAAGCCTAGGGAGATAGAGGGGGAGCCGGTAGAAGGGGCTCCAGGTGTTAGTGGCTGACCTGGCCCCTGCTCAGCCTTACTCTGGGCTCTGGACTAGGCAGCCCACCAAAATAGTCATCTTTCTCCTTGCTACCCTCCACTGCCTTCCAGCACGCTGCTGGGCACGTGGTTTTTGTTTTTGAAGGGCTTGTTGGAAGCAGCCTGTGCTTCTGGAAAAGAGCCTGGGTCTGGGCAGCAAGAGAGCCAGCTGAATGCCGATTTTGATCTCGCCCTCCACTCGCTGGGGGGGATGGGAAAGTCATGGCAGCACCTCCCCAAGTCTGACTTTTCTTCTGCATAGAAAATGAGCCTCGTTTTGAGCAGGAAATGAGCTGTTTATGACCTGTGAGTGGGAGTGTTAGTGCCTGGCCAGTTGTTACTCAGACATCCCTTGAGTTTGAGCTTTAGTGGAGAGAGCGTGGCCCTTCCTTCTTTTCCAGATCTCAGCAGACCTGGCTTTCAGTGCAGTCTTCATCGGGGTGACCTTGGGCAAGTCATTTAATTTCCCTGAGCGCGTTGGTTTCTTCCTATGTAAAACAGAATAATAATAATAATATTAATAAGACATACTTAGTGGGTTGTTTCAGGGACTGTCTAGGGTAGTACTTGCCAAGGCTTAGCAATGTATCTGGTACATAATAGACCATCAGTAAATGTTATTACTTCTAGCATCATATGTTTCTGTTTATAAGTTCCCTGGAGACAGAGTTTTACATGCAGCCTGGAGCCTGACTCAGGGCAGGAACTCAGTCAATATTTGATAAATGGAGGTTGGCTATTTGATCTCTGAAATCACCCAGATATTAACACTACGACTCAGTATGAGTTGACATACTGTTTGTGGTCGTGTGTTCTCCTTTAAATCCAAAGTGGAGAGAAGGAAGGTAATTAAGGCATAATTATCAGATTTAATCAAGCACTTATTTATCGACTTGGTGCCTGGGTTTGTATCTTTTGTCGCTGATTTTAGTTTCGTTTTCGGTGCCCCAGCGTGGGGGAATCTGCCCATGTACCTTGAATAAAGTGTCTTTCTTTGGAAGACAGATAAAGCAGGAATTTCTCTTACTGTGTTTATTTTTGTTTTTAACTCTGAAGTTCAGTGAATTATTCTTTTGCTCAGACACAGATTCTGAGACCTCCCTTTTGCTTAAGTTTGCAGAGATCTGTGCTTAAAACTGAATAAGCAGTGTGTGTGTGTGTGTGTGTGTGTGTGTGTGTGTGTGTGTGTGAGAGAGAGAGAGAGAGAGAGATGAATTCTTGCTAGAACGTATAAACAAACAAAAAAAATTATAGTCATAGATTCTGGATGCTGTGGTCTCCTGGACTTCAAAAGCCCTTTGTCCATGTGTATTTACATAATGTATTCCCCATGTTTGGGTTTCATTAAACCCATGAGTTTAATAATAAATTGTTTGGACATATGCTTTCCTTACTACTTTTCTTGTACTGAATATTTTTCCCCTTTGGAAGTAAATATTGATTTTTTTTTTTTTTTGGTGCAGATATTTGTTACTTTGGGGGCCTGTTAAAATAATGGTAAATACTTCTCCTAAATAGACAGAACATAAGAAATTCTGAGAAGGAGTTTCTTTGACTTACTGGGGGAAAAAATAACAGGGGAGTCAAAACGGGAGAATGTTTGGTTCTCTTTCAGCGGCACTTTTATGGATCCGCATTGCTGTGTTTCTGTTATGTTGTGTATAAAACACAGTTTAAGCGATCATGCAGCCTCAGTCTTAGAAAATAAAAAGATATGAACTTGAGCCCGAGCTTCCCTGTCAAGAGAATTACAATGTGTTTTAGCCCTAGGCTTCCTTCAAGTTAAATTTACAATATTTTCCCCTAACAATAACAGCAACCCCAAAATATCCCTTTGAGTTGAAATGTTTGTTAAACTTTATATACATGCATGCATATAAATGTACTTCTCTGTATATATAATGTATGTTCACATATACTTACATTAGATTTTTAGGGAATTTCCTTTTTGCTTTCAAGTCATTGCAAAGAACATCCAAGTCAACATGGTGTCAAAATAATCAGAATGTATTTAACGCTCTCTCAGAAAATCCGTTTAAGAATAACATCATGGTTTGGGGGTGATTTTCAAACCATAAATTGAAGCGTAAATATTCAAATTATTTTCATAAACTATTCAGTTCTGTTGGGCTTTTATGTTCTCATACAGTGAATTTTTTTGTATTTAAGTTTTCTAGCAGTTCTCTTTTTTAAGAGCCTCAAGTGTCCTATAAAAAGCAAATACTTGAATTTTCAGTTTCTCAGCACCGCATATTTTTCCTTCTGCTTGCCTTATTTTTATAACGGTGATTTATAAAGACATTACCAAAGAGAAGGAAAGAAGGATTTTGAAGAGGAACTGCTATATAAGACTGCTTAAAAATCTATTTCCAGTGCTAAGGAGAAGGAAAAAAAAAAAAACCTCCTGGCATCCTTTAGGAGTATGGTCTGGGATCTGAGTGAGATGGCCATACCTTGAGTTATTATGTTCCAGAAATATTTATTGAGCTTAGTGGGGAAGGAAGGCAGGACAAGATTGCCAGACTCCATTCCCATTTCTGGGGGTGGGAGGGTCGGGAGAGAGACGGAAAGTCCAGCCTGGACTGCTTGCCCTTGGAAGAGCCGTCATTTGGAAGATGGCTTTGGATGGAAAATAGAATGAGGCTTGGGGGAGTGGGGGCGGGGGTCTGTCAAAGATCACCAGAATCTGACCTCAGGCCACACAGTGAGGAAGACAGGGATTCCAGAAATGCTATTGGGTAAGAGCTGTTGCTTGTCCACCAACGTCTCATCCATCTTTCTTTCTTAGTAACAGAATTTTCCAGGAGGTTGATGATGATTCAGAATAAGAATTCCATGCCCTAACTTCCCTGCCAGCAATCCATGGCCATGTGACCAGGTCCCAGCCAATGGGAAGGCAGGGAAGTCCCACATGGTCTTCTGGGGCATGTCTTTAGGAAAAGGATGCTCACTCTCTTGCCTTCTTCATGCTCCTCTGTCCTTCCCTCCTGTCTGGGATGTAGCCATGGGGCTGGCAGGGAAACCACATAGTGAGTAGAGGAGGCTTGGTCCCTAAAATCATATCATGCCATAGCCTAAGACTGGTTATTCCAGGATTCTTCTTCTTCTTCTCCTTCTATCTTCTTCCTCTTCCTTCTTCTTCCTTCTTCTCCTTCTTCTTCCTCCTTCCTCCTCCTTCTTCCTCCTTCTTCCTCTTCTTCTTCCTCTTCTTCTTCTTTTAACACACATTTCTCTTACTTGAAGGCACTGTATTTTGGTTTCCTGTTAATTGCAGTCAAATCTATTGAGTAGATTGATCGGGAACAAACAGCAGAATGACAAAAGGAGGACGAATTGAAAAGCCCCAGGGAGGTCCTGTGGTGCCTTGGAGGCATCCACCCTGTACATATTGGTTGAGCGCTCACTGTCCATGAGTCAGTCACTTTTCTAGACACTGAGGCGGCAACGACAAATTGAACTGGACAGCAGTGAGGTGTGGTGGCAGCTTTGCTATGAATTATTTCTGGGTTCACCCCAGGCTTTATCAGAACTAGTACCTTTGTGAACCTGGGCATGTCACTAGCAGCCTCAGCTTCCACGTCCATAAAATGGGGATGGTAACACCTACTTCCTACGGTTGATGTGAGCATAACATGACAAAATACACATGAAATGTTTTGTATAGTGGTCCAGTATATGGTAGACAAGCATTTAATAGACTGTGGTTTAAAAATAATAATACAAGTTTCTATCGTGACCATCAAGGAGCTTACAGTCTCAGAAGGAAGACAGAGTTATGAGAACATAAACAGGCAGCCCTTGCACTCAGGAATAGTGGGGAGCTGGCAAGGGGCGGGGGTAAGGAGTCCTGAGTGATATGGGCGCCCAGGTCAGCAAACAGGTAGATAAACTCCCAACCTGGACTGGAGGGAGCAGGGGTGGTCAGGCAAGTTCTCCTTTTACTCCGAGACTGGAAGGATGAGTGGATACCTACCATGATGAAGCCGTGCAGGGGGTGGATGAAGGATGGAGGGAAAATGCATGGTACCCGGCACGTGTGAGTTGAACCAGAGATGGAATATCCAGCTGCACGTGGTCAGAACAATTTGCTGGCCTGGGCCCGTTCAGGACAATGAGGGTCACCGGGTATCTGCTTTGGGAACAAGTGAGGATCTGAAGGCAGTTTGGACATGCTCCTTGACTTTGAGAAGCCTGTAGTGTTATAGAGGAGGCAGATATAAAAGTAATTAAAAGTAATTAAGTGTATGTTTTTAATTTTTATTTTATATTAGAGTGTACTTGATTTACAATCTCGAGTTTCAGGTGTACAGCAAAGTGATTCAGTTATACATTTATACATATACATACATCTATTCTTTTTCAGATTCTTTCCCCATATAGGTTATTACAGAATATTGAGTAGAGATCCCTGTACTGTACAGTAGGTCCTTGTTGATTATCTGTTTTATATATAGTAGTGTGTATTTTTTAAAAAATTTTAAAAAATAATTAAGTATAATACAGCACGGAATGTGAAACCATCGGGTCATCTAGCAGCCTGGCTAGAAGACAGAAGGACAAGTTGTTTAATTGTCCAGCTGGGCAAGACGTTGGAGGAGGGTTCCCAGAGCAAAAGACACCTGGGTGGAAGTTTGAAGGCACTTCCATGTGGCAGCACCAGCCTGAGTTGCCGATATGTCCAAGGGGCTTGTACCCAACCCTTCAGACGTAGAGAGGCAGCCCTTTGTGCGAGCTGCTCCCAAAGTCCTAGGTGCAACTTCTGAGGCACGAAGGTATCTGGATGTGGCCCCAAGCAGGGAGATTTTTCTTCAACTGACCTTGCGGTGACCCAAGGCAGCCCTGGGGACAACCCCGCGTGCCCCGCCGGCCGTCTTTCCACTCTGGCCTTTTTCTTCATGTGGACGCAGCCCATGTCTGGATAAGAACATGCTGTGTAAGACAGTTCTTTTTTCACTTCACCCCTCAAAGTGTGCAAAGCCAGAACCACAGATAGATCCCAGATGCCGGTTTCCTGCTCTCTTAAACCTTGAAGTGGGCCCCGCCAGCGGGCACACCTGCCAAGGAAAATGCTGTCCTCGAAATGTTCCTGGCACCGTTTTCAAGAGATGCCGACCAAATGCTGGAATCGCTGACCTCCCTGAAAGAGAAGCCCGCAGCTGTGGTCTCCAGGGTGAATTCCCCTGATGGGAGGGCCCGTTGGAATTAAAAAAGACTTAATCCACATCATACACAGCTGGCCCATCACGCAGGGCTGGGGCAGTGGTGGTTTCTAGGAGGGACCTTCCCAGAAGGGAGATGACTTAGGCTGGTCCCAGCCACTCCTGAGGACCAGACAGACAAGGAAGGAGCTAGGAGGCATTTGGTGATCTGATCCAGCCCCCAAATCTGGAGGACAGATATGAGTTCTATAACCTCAGCCAGCAGAGAACGTGGTGAAAGTTGAACCGTGTCCCCTTCGCACTGGTTGTACCATCAGTGTCCCAAGAGCAGACCACGTCCTACCCACACCCAAAAGGGCTGGGAGCACAGGACGCATCAGCCTCTCTGATCAGACTTTCTACAAGATGGATGGCTGAGTCAGGAAAGCAGGAGTCAGAGTGCCCGGGGGGTGTACTGTCTCCCATGGGGGTACCCTTTCAACAGTTCTTTAAACAGCGACATGTTGCCTTGACGGGTATAAGGACCAAGGAGGTGGCAGAACGTAGGTTAGGACAGGTTAGAGGAAGCAGTGGGAACCACTTTAGAGGCCCAAGGTGACAGCAAGGAGACGGACAGCATCTGTTTTTAACGCGCCACCTTCCCCCGGCCGACCACTCTGCCCGCCTCGGTTCCTGCAGGGTCATTTGTGGAGGGACTTCAGTGCCAGAACCAAAAGTTTAAACTCTGTTTCATTGGCAAGGGGGGCACAGAAGTGTTTTGTTTTGTTTTCATTTTTTTGTGTTTGTTTTTAGTAAGACCATAACCTGATAACGAGGGTTTTTCTGGAAGATTTGTATACACACACACACACACACATTTTCAAATATACATATATGGCAGGTGTCAAGGAAGAAGCAGCTAGAGGCTGAGATATAAGAGGTTATGATTGTATTTTTGTCCAGGGATGATGAGGTTCTACACTTGGCTGGCGAGGCGGTCTTCAAGAGGAAGAAGTGGGTTCAGGACAGGTAGCAGTGATGGGTTGGACACCGATGGTGAGAAAGAAGGAAGGAGGCAGTGGCGACTTCTGGTCTGGGAACCACAAGAACGGTGGCCCACGGACAGAGTCATGGCAGGCGGGGTTCGCAGCCGCACGAGGGGAAGGTGATGAGCTGCATGGTTGATTCTGATGTTGGCAGTGTGTCCTCCTTACCTTGGACCTCAGTCCTAACTCCTTGGACTGTGCTCCAGGTGGCTGCCTACAGCGGCGCATTCCACGTAAGTTTTCCCAGGTCTTATCCTGGACGGCTCTGGACCTTTCAGCAATCCTGAAACCAACGCAAGATTTTCCCGATCTCCCCAGGAGGGACGAGGCCCTGATTGTCCAGAGCCCACTCCTGGGTGGGCTGGCCTGCCCGGTGAGTAAGTGATGAATACGTGAGTGGAAGCTAGTGAGCAACTAGGGAACCCACTAAAACCCACGCCAGACTGGTGTGTTTTTTTTAGGAACTTTTATTGAGATACAATTAACATACAATAAACTGCATATATTTAAAGTGTACAATTTGATGGTTTTTTTTTCTTATTAGTAATGTATATATGGCAATCCCAATCTCCCAGTTCATCCCACCCCAACCCCCCCCCCCCGACCCCTTTCCCCACTTGGTGTCCATATGTCTGTTCTCTACATCTGTGTCTCTATTTCTACCTTGCAAACCGGTTGATCTGTACCATTTTTCTATATTCTGCATATATGCGTTAATATATGATATATTTCTCTTTCTGACTCACTTCACTCTGTATGACAGTCTCTAGGTCCATCCATGTCTCTACAAATGTCCCCATCAGATTGGATTTTTTTTTTAATTGTGGGAAAATACGCATACCATAAAATTTCACATCTTAACCATGTAAAAAATGTTTTTAAATTTTTATTGAAATTAGTTGATTTACATTGTTGTGTTAATTTCAGGTGTACAGCAAAGTGAATCAGTTTTACATATACATATATATGTGTATTATTTTCTTATATTCTCTTCCGTTATAGGTTATTACAAGATATTGACTAGTGTTCTCTGTGCTATACAGTAGGTCCTTGTCGTTTATCTCTTTTATATGTAATAATGCATATATTTTACTCCCAGACTTCTAATTTATCTCTACCTGCCTTTTGCCCTTTGGTAACCATAAGTCTGTTTTCTATGTCTGTGAGTCTGTTTCTGTTTTGTAAATAAGTTCATTTGTATCATTTTTTTAGGTTGCACATATAAGGTATATCATATGATATTTGTATATATAGACTGCAACATCCTAACCATTTTTAAGTGTGTGGTTCAGTGGTATTAAATACACTCCCATTTTTGGGGCCGCCCTCACTACCCTTCATCCCTATAACTCTTTTCATCCTGTTAAACAGACTCTGTACCTGCTAAACAGTAATTCTCCATTCTCCCCTCTCTCCAGCCCCTGGCAACCACCATTCTACTTCCTGTCCTTATGATTTTAACTACTCTAAGTACCTCGTCTAAGTGGAATCATACAGTATTTGTCTTTTTGTGACTGGTGATTTCCCTGACCGTAATGTCTTCAAGGTTCATGCATGTTGTAGCACGTGTCAGAATATCCTTCTTAAGGCTAAATAATATACCATTGTATGTAGGTATTGAATTTTACTTATTCATTTGTCAATGGACACTTGGGTTGCTTCTATGTTTTAGCTGTTATAAATCATGCTACGCTGAACATGGGTGTACCATGTTGAATTTTAACTTGCTTTCTAAGACTTAAACAACTTCAGAACGACTCAGATTCCTTACTGGGCAAGGTCCATAGGCTGCACGGGTTTTGGAACGTGTCTTGGTTGTACTTTTTCCTCTTGGTTTGGAAACCAACTCACCCTAGGCAAAGAGCGATTTCTGACAACAGCTCAGCAATTCCAGTTTCCAGCAAATGGCTCCAGTAGATCAGCCATGATTTAAGTAAGAAAAAGTAAGTGCTACTGTTTAGGTATGTCCAGAGTATGGTTTTAATCCATCACTGTCAGGTTCATACAAAATTCCAGGCTTCTGTAACTCTTTAACTTGAAGTATTACAGGGCGTCATATGTTAACTGGAAGCCAAGAGAAGCACAGAGTTTTGTTCATGGTTACATCTTGTAAAGATGCTTTGTAAAGCATATTAATTCCATTAGTAGTCCATTTGGATTTTGGAAAGTGGTCATATATTGTTGGGTACAACATGTGCTAAATCTGGTCCTGGAAAATTAAGTGGAAATATAGTTTTAACTACAGGGACTTTAAGGCAGTCTCTCAATAATCCCTTCTCATCAGTTATCCTCATTCCTAGATTTACAAAAATTTTGGTATATCAAATTTCCATGAAGAGGGACACGCCTTTAGGATTTGGGGGGAGGGGGGCAGGGGGACTTGAATTTTGAAAGCATCTCAAATATAACATAAAGTTACCAGAATAGTGTGAACCACCCTGATTCACAAATACACCTGTGTTTTTAAAAATAATTACACTAATCAGGTTCAGGTATAAGGATTACAGATTAATGGAATAGTCCCCCATCCCCTTTTTTTTTTTGAGTGTGTGCTGTCTGTGGTCCTGTGAATTCCATGGAGGAGCTAAACTCACATTTCTTGAGCTTTTTGATGCTCCAAGTCTGTGTTAAGCGTTGTCTTGTACGATTTAATTGTCTCACGTGATTCAGTCCTCAAAGTCCTCACGGTCCTGTGGGAGCCTGACTTCCTCAGGGCTGAGCAGCCAACAGCAGAGCTGGGATTCCCACTGAGACCCTGTGATTTCACATCCTGGGTCCCTGGAATATCATCATCTGCCATTGTATGTCAGGACCTTCCTGGACCACAGGGAAGACAGAGGATTGCTGTTTCAAGAGGAGAGTGGCTTTTCACACATCTGGAGGTGAACCAAAGACACGCACAGTGGGAAAGACAGGAAACAGATCAGTGTTTGCCCACCTCCACCGCTTCCGACTGTTATGTGGACCGTCCTTCAGAGCTGGTCCCCCAGATCAGGATCAGTGTATGTCACCAAGATGTTCGCTGGGATGGTGATAATTATCAAACATAAAGAATCAGCTGAGGCTGTGAACACAAAGAGCTTGAGGACCTCTCTGGGAGGCAGCAACAGCCTCAGAGGCCAGGGCCCTTGCCTCACTCATTTTTCTGTCTCCCGCATCTGTCTTGGTCGGCCACATCCATTGGTCGTTCAGCTGCTGGCGCTGCCATGTCCCCTCAGTCCCTGGACTCACCATCAGTGGGATCTCGTAAATACAGCAGACATTAAAAGTTGTTTCTAGGCATTTTAGCAATCATTCACTCCAGAGGTGTTTATTGAACACCTACTATGTACTACTTTGGGAGTATAGCCCTGAAGGCAGATGAAGGCTGTTTGTTCACATAGACTCAACAAATGAATGAGTGAACAAGATACAAGTTAAGAGATTAGTGATAGATGACCAGTTACGCTGGGTAAAGCCATAGAGGGAGACTGGGAATGAGAGTAGGCTGATTTGATTTGGGGGGGTCTCCAGAACGTTGGTAACAGAATCTGAGGCCTGAATTGCCAAAGGCAGCCAAAGGGGTGCTGGAAAGCAAGAGGTCAAGTGCCTAATGCCAGTTGGGCACAGTTGAAAAACGGAAAGATGTGGGATGGAACTTAATGGCTTGGGTTTAGATGGAAACCTGATGAGGTTGGATGGAGGGCCTTGCAGCCAAAGGTAAAAAATTTGGTAGTTCTGAGTGAGTTGGGCAGCCACTGAAGGGTTTTAGGCAGAAAAAAGACCCTTTTAGATCTGCTGTCCATCTGAAGTGGAGGCCAAGTCATTCCCTGCTGCTTGGTACCAGTGCCACTCAGAACCAAGACAGTTGTGTATTACTGTCAACATAGGTTCACTGAGCATCTTTTGACTGTCAGATGTAAACTGCATGCTGAACTTTAAAGATGAATAAGAGGCAGTACCTGGCCTCGAAAGGCTCCTACCTGGAGAGTGTGTTTGTCGTCCTCTGCCACGTGTTTCCCTTATGCAGGGAAGCATGATTCTGCAATTGCTGGAAGCATTTTTAAGAATTTCCTTTCTGTGAATTACTTCTGAGTCTTGGTTCTTTTGATTCTTGATTCTTTCTTTGGCATCAGCTCACTGGTGGCGAATGTTTATCCTTTGAGGATGGACTTAATTTGGGGGGGAAAGTGGCCGAAAGTTGTTTCAAGTCTAGTCTAATGAATAAAGTAAGGGATCGATGTTTTATAAAACAAGCAAATAAACACACAGGGCTAATTTTTGTAGGTGGCTTCTAAAAATGGCCTAGGATGCCATTGTATCAAATCGTCAAAGTATCAGATATCAGATTATCAAGAAGTTTCCGAAACATAAAGGTGTTTAGACTTTTGGAAAATCCATGTCAGCTGGGGAAAATCCCTATTTGGGGGTAACTTTGCCTCCTTCAATGGCAACTTTCAACTCTCCAAATTCCATTTTTTCTTTCAACCCGCCCCACTTCCTGTTCCTTGATCGAGGTGACACGAATCTGATGATCTTTTCAGTATAGTGGTGTGGATATTGATTTTGATATTTGTACATGCTTTTGATGAAGCTCCTTGAATCTTATTGCAAAGACACAAGGTTATCCTGTTCAGCTGCCTATACCCGCATGGGATATTCATGGTCAGACCATGGAATCTACATAACTGGAAAATTTAAATCTATTTATACTAAAAAAACCAAAAAAACAAAAAAAACACCCATAGGCCTGGAGCTTTCAAAAATAAACATTACTTGCATCCCATTATACAAAAATGCATTTGAGGTGGTCGTCATTTTATTTGGGCCATGGTCTTCTGAGAGTTGGGATCATAATATATTTTTTTCCATCTTATGGAAATGTATGCAAATTTTTAAGCATGCATGCATGTATTACACACTTTATAAATTCGAGTAATAGAAATGTTTGTGTGTACAAATAGATAGAATAAGGAGTATACGTTTTGTATGGAGTAACCTCTTGGTGTTTGTTTACCCTGATTTTTTGATTATTGAGTCGTCGCTGCTCGCTATAGAAGAAGAAAAATAAATATGCAAAACACTGGTAGACTTTTAATGGGGTTACTTCCCGTCTTAGCTCAGTGTTTCTCCACTGAAGCTGACCTTGAAATTGCTTTTTAAATACAAGTCAAAATATGCACATTCCAGAGTATCAGGATCAGTATCCTTTGTTGGGAGTTCTTTCAAATTCACATTTTTGCATCGTTTCCATCTTACATCCTGTGCTCTATCTGCCTCTTAATCCATTAGTATCTGAGCGGTGGGTATAAGGGTTTTTCTCAAATGGTACTAATGGCCACTAAGGTTAAAACACCCCTAAATATATGCATGCATGCTTTTTGTCTTTCTGTCTTTCTTTTAATTTGACTTTATTTCCTCTGTAATGAATATGAAGCACTTCATGCCTGGTGGGCTTAATTTCTATCTTGTTTCCATCTCCCCGACACCAGGGAGCTATGTGTCATCTTACCGTCCGCCTCATCCTGTCTCTCAGAGTCTGTCACGAGAAGGAGTTGATCCCAGCCTGACATACGACGTCAGCCTGAAAAGTTGCATCCATCCTGTGTTTGCAGTCACCCCTCGTGTCTGTGCCGTCCATTTCATTGGCTCCCAAGGAAGGCGCTTCTGTCCCCTGCTCATATTTCACACGCGTCTTCCGCAGCCTGCGTAGCAGTGATGGGTGGGTGTCACCTCCCCCCTCGTTACGGCCAGAGAAACTCACAGCCATGAATTTCACTGAAGTTTATGATCGGTCCCCGACTGGCACAGAATTCTCTTCTGGATGCATTCTTGCCGTTAGCTAAACAAGCAGATATACTGAACCGGTGCATGAATGAATAGGAAATACCCCAGTTCCAAAGGATACATCCATCACGGGGTGGAGAGGGTGTTCAGGCGAGACATTTGGTCCTGCGGTCGCTTGGCGCATTGGGCCCATGCTATAATTAATGCCACTAGCAGTAAAGGGACATTAGGGATGTTGTGCATGTTGATTATTTCTTCATTTTGTTTATGCAAGTGTCCCCGCCTTGGAAGCTCTGTGGCCATTGCCAAAGAAAGCCCTGGAGATAGCGTGTGAGCCGTTGCTCCCTTGTAAAGGCATCATTACCTCACTCGCTCCAAACAAAGTCCTTTTTTTTCCTCTTTTTTTCTTTTCTTTCTTTCTTTCCTTTTTTTTTTCTTTTTTTGTCAATAGAGGATGAAAACATTATTGGATTCAGGAGTTCATAGTAGTCCTGTGTGCGGCTGGGGACGAGGGGGATAGATTTATGAAATGGACCATTTCAAATGGCATTATCTCCCCACAGTGAGGTACACCTTTCATAAATCATGGGCGAGCGCTCAGAAAACAGAGCATTGGCGATTCCCGCTCCGCATTGTGTTTGCAGCCCCCGTCATCAGAGGAAAAGAAGAAATTCTCAGATTTCCCTTCCTGCCTTTGGAAAGGCAATTAATTCCCTTGGAGTGAAATTATGAAAAGAGGAAGAAGAAATGTAATAAAATAAAAGAGTACTTTGTGTAAGTTCAGGATTGTGCTTTTAGTACTATTTGTTTTCTTTTTTTTTTTTTTTAATCATGGTGATTTTTTTTTTCTTCGCCCGCCAATTTGGGCCTTAATTTAATTATGGCATTGATTAAATTCTTTGGTTTTATTTTTCCCTGAAAACATTGTGCCGTATTCTGTAGGGGAATATAGATGAACGTGGCTGAGCGGGGGAAGCACGTGGGCCGGAATATTGACTGAGCTTTTCTCTCCCTCTCTCTGCCTTTCCTTGTCTAGAGGCTGAGGGGTAATTATTCTTCCATGTGCCTAAGTCCAAATTATGTATGATGTGTTGTTAACACGGAGAGTCCCTTCTTTTCTGGTAGCCTTGGTGTAATTTGCAAGGAGAAGCAAAGTGGAGTCTTCTTTGTGTGTCCTTGGCATAAGCTTCCAAGTAAGAGTCAGTTCCCCATAAAATATTAGGTTTCTTAAATAACTCAAGCTGCTTCCTGCACCGCTCGCCTGTCTTGCATCTTTCGTGGTGTGAGGTTAAAAGCCATCATCCTGCTTTTGAAAGTAAGAGTCTCCAGAATGGTCTACCTTGTATCTAGGGGTCCTTTGACGTCCCAGAGGACAGTCTGGGGACAAGTTCTGAGAATGTATGACAACAGGTTTGGAAAGTTTTGAAAATAAGCCTACCTCCACCACTACAGCCCCCCCCCCCCCCAAAAAAAAAAAAAAAAAAGATAACATAAGAAAAAAATTGACCTCTCTAACTTTGGAAAGGTGCAGGGAGAAAAGAACAAATAAAAGCCTGCCAAAGTATATTATCTCAGGAAAAAGTTACAATGTAAATGTCTGCGACATGTCGTGTCCCCCCCCCCCGTCCCCCCCCGCCCCCGCACACGTGAAATGCCAAGATAAAAATGAATTGAACTAACACTTAAGGGGACCTTGAACTTGACTGACTGAGCTAAATGGTCATCACAAGGCATGAAGGGAAAACATCTTATTTCTGAGATACTTTGAGACATCACCGTTCAGGCAAACTTGACCTAGAAACTGAGCAATCTGTTCATGCGCCACCCTCTGGTTGCCTGGAAGGAGTTAATGCCAAATTCCACGGCTAAGGTCTCAGGTCAAGATCAGCTCTTCAGAAGGAGACATTCTTTGCCTGTCCCTGTTCTACCTGCCTTCCCCACTCTTTTCTCCCAAAGAAGTCAAACGTCTCTTTGCATGTATCATATAGAACAGCCTGGGATTTGTACCGGACAGACCTAGGCTTGAAGCCTGCCTTCATGTTTCCTTTCCTCTCTTGCTTCCATTTTCTATTTTGTAAAATGAGGACAGTGATGTCAGTCATTCAAAATTCCCTCTGAAGATTTAGCTGAATACGATCCCACTCCTGGTCATATACCTTGAGAAAACCATAATTCAAAGAGATATGTGTACCACAGTGTTCACTGCAGCACTATTTACAATAGCCAGGACATGGAAGCAACCTAAATATCCATCGACAGATGAATGGATAAAGAAGGTGTGGCACATATATATACAATGGACTATTACTCAGCCATAAAAGGGAGCGAAATTGAGTTATTTGTAGTGAGGTGAATGGCCCAAGAGTGTCAAAAAGAGAAAAACAAATACCATATGCTAACACATATATGTGGAATCTAAAAAAAAAATGGTACTGATGAACCTAGTGGCAGGGCAAGAATAAAGACACAGACGTGGAGAACGGATTTGATGTCACAGGCAGGGAAGGGGAAGCTGGGATGTAGTGAGAGAGTAGCACTGACATATATACACTACCAAATGTAAAATAGATGGCTAGTGGGAAGCTGCTGCATGACACAGTGAGATCAGCTCAATGATGGGTGATGACCTAGAGGGGTGGGATAGGGAGGGTGGGAGGGAGGCGCAAGAGGGAGGGGATATGGGGATACATGTATAAGTACAGCTGATTTACCTTATTGTACAGCAGAAACTGGCACAACATTGTAAAGCAATTATGCTCCAATAAAGATCTGAGAAAAAAAAAAGATTTAGCTGGATAAGGAATCAAGATGGCAGCGCACAGTAGGTACTTAAAACAAATCATAGTTACCACTTATTGAGGCCTTTCTATGTGACATGCTTTTGGTTTTGCCCTTCAGCAACAACCTCTTCCTTTTTCTCTTTTATCCTCAAAATGATCCTGTGGCATAGGCTATATTGTGCCCATTTTCTAGATGAGGAGACTAAGGTACAGGGCAGTAAGTTACTCATCTAAGGAAAATCAAGCCCAGGATCCAAACCCTGATCACTTTGCCATCAGAGATTATACTCTTACTTACGATATATTTCTCTCCCATCATCCTACTCCTGGGAATGCAAGTTCACTATCCCAGGTCAGACAACCTGTGCATGCCTGGAGAACTCCAAGGGGGAGAAATGAGAAAGACCGGACAGGTGAATTTCAAGTCCAGCAGCCCTGCCGAGACTCAGGCTTCCTAGAGCTCCTTTTATGGATTCTGCCATTTGAAGGGAAACTTTCCCACCACAGATCACGGCTCGGTGGGCTCAGCAGCCCCATGATGGCCTAAAAGAGTTAGTGCAGCTTCTAGAAGGGTGACAGGCGGTCCCCGAGATGCAGCATCAGCCGTGGGGGACCAGGATCTGTATCAGCTAAGCCCTGCGTCGCTGATGTCCACTGTCACTTCAGAGGCCTGATTTCCTCCTGTTGAAGGGTCTCTTTCTGGGTCCTTGGCCAGATATTTAAGAAGCTTATCAAGCGAAGGAGGTTGGAATTAAAAACCAAACCCAGGGATCTATTGATTTCTGAGAATTCTTCCCGAGTTTCTCTGGGCTGTGGCACTGGGAGTCCATGATGAGATTATCGTTGAGTTTGGATTGATTTTCTGTGTTTCAAGACTCAGCACAAAACAACCCTTCCTCTGGGTCATCTTTTCTACTCCCCCTTTCCAGGTAAAATTGACCTTCGTGATTGAGATTCTGTTGTGCTTTATCAGCTTCTACCTTTTCCAGCCTCTCTCTCATTGAATTGAAATTATTTCTTGTCTGTTTCACGTACTAGACTGTGAACTCCTTGAAGACAGGAACTCTTATCTTTGCTCAAGAAATGTTTGTTGCCTCAGTCAGTGGCATCAGTTTTTACACAGGGGATAAGAGCAAGGAGCACAACAATATGAAAACCTAGAGCATCGTCTACTGCAAACTTGGCCGTTGAGATACCTTATCTTCCATATTTGATTTGTCCTGCTGTAGCCAAATCAAGTTGTCGTAGTGAGTCTGGTAAAAACCCACGTAAGTGCTCTGCATTCAGTGACTTGTTCCTGAGTTGGAACTAGTGTTGCGTCACCAGTCGAACTGCTTGTGAAGAATTTCAAGCAGATGGTGACTGCATGTCACCGCATCTGGGGCAGGCCAACTTGAGACATCCTTAGATCACCCTTCTGCTTGTGAACCTGACTCTTGACCCCTGCAAATAAGTGATCCAGACCCTGTAGGGGAAGGTGGACAGACACCTTGACATCACCACACTGCCATTTCCCTGATAATTCAACTGGATTCAAACATGGGAGGGAACCTCTCATTGAAAAAGCTTTGCCTGAATGTGTAGAACAAGTAATAACACAATAATAATGGCACCGGCTCCTCTCTCCTTTCCCATGAAATATCAAGGTGTCCTCAGGTGAGTCCTAATTTTTGAAGGGTGACACCCAGAGCTGGACATCTTTTGAAACAAGGAAGCAGTTTGAATTGAGAATTTACATCTGTCATTTGGTTGATTTTCTTAAACATATCACCTCAACCTTCAGAAGGAGACTATTTGTCCTTATACTTGTGAAATTCACCCTTTGCTTAATTTTAATCCACCTGAAGTTTCCATGCCAAAACGATTGAACTCAAGTTTGAAAGTCTATACCCTGGCCAAAAGTTTGTGGTTTTGTTTCTTTCATCCCTATTTTTCTTTTTCATCTTTTTTTTTTTTTTTTTAATTTATTTGTCTGCGCCGGGTCTTAGTTGCAGCAATGTGGGATCTTTAGTTGAGGCACGTGGGATCTAGCTCTCCTACCAGGGACCGAACACGGGCGCCCCTGCATTGGGAGTGCAGAGCCTTAACTTCTGGACCACTAGGAAAGTCCCCATCTTTTTTTTTTTTTATTGAAGTATAATTAGTTACAAAGTTGTGTTTGTTTCAAGTGTTCAGCAAAGTGTTCCATTGTATTCCTATTTTTTTTTTTTTTAAATCTCTTCTGGTGATACTGTTACTCCTTAAATACCCTGTTAATCCTCTCTAAATATCCTGTGGCCTTTTCATCTTAAGAGTTTCTCCCCCTTCTTGTTCATTTGGTTGTGCTCCCTGTTTGATCGGACTACTAGTTTTATTTCTAAGTATTTGTTTTACGTTGGCATCTTTTTTTGACCCTCCTGGTGTGCCCCTACCCTCCCCCCCTGCCCCGCCCCCCTGCAATTGTCTTAACATGGCTTTGACTTGTTTCATTCATTACTTTCCCAAATCCTGAAAATTCTTTTTCTTCTGGCTTCCCTGTAAACGTGTGCTATGTGTTTGGTAGATGAAGCTGCCTTTAATTAATATGGGCTGAACATTGAGGGGTGGGGAGGAGGTTATCTCCTAGTCCCTGACGTGGGGGCCAGTCCTGGCTCTTACCTTGTGACCTTGAACATATCATTTTATCTCTCCACCTATCCATTTTCTCACCTGTCCCTTCAGGCTAATTAATACCTGTCCCACCTTCCTTGTGGGCTTGTTGGACAATTCAAAGAACAACTAAACTGTAGAGCCCTTTTCAATTAAGCTGTGCTCTGGAAACACGCAGCCATCTGATTGAGTCCCTAAATGAGGTGATTATTCAAGAAATTCTTCAAATGACTGATTTGCCTTTCTTCCCTCCTGTTCCCCTCGCCAAGAACGCCAAGACAGCTCAGCCTATTTTCTCTTTCTGCATTTGAAGAAGGAGTCAGGGAGCTCCTAGACTGACAGAAAATGGCCAGACTCCTTTTTGCACTTATTTACACAATGAAGAGATTTCAGCCATCAGCCCAGAGGAGGTACGTTCTTGTCTCTCCTCATCCCAGGGTGCTGGAGAAATATAAGGATTATGTGTCTCAACGCTGCTGATGTGTTGCAGGCCTGGAAACCTGGGCGGTGCATTTATTTATCACACTGCCGGAGGGGGAGGGGGGCGGTGCCACGTGAATGAAGTGGCCACGGAACTTGGCAGTGGGCCTTGGAGGAACTCTAGCACGCAGCCAGATTCTGCTGCGAGAACCACAGTGGGGAAGGGGTGGGGGGACAAGGACAGGGGTTGTTACACGATGACCTTCTCCAACTTCATAGGACATTTTTCCTTCCTGGAAGATTCAGGTGAAATAAAGCTTTGGGAATCGCCAACGCAGACATTAAATATGGGTTGTGAAATGGGAATTTCTCCCCTGCCGCCTGTTCTTTGCCTCCATAAAGGAGTAGGTTAAAAAAGAAAAAGTTCTTTTAAAAAAAAGTCTTACTGCTCAGTAAATCCCTGCAAAAAATAAAGGGGGGGGGGGGGGGGAGAAGGAATGCACATTAGTCTCCCATTAAAAATAGATCAAAAAAGTCCCCAAAAGAAAAACCCCCACAACAATGAAATAAATTAGAATAATAGGACCGGAGGCCTGCAAATGAGTTTGTTAAATGTTATATTTTCTCAAGCCACTTAGATTTCTAACTTCCTGTTTCTGCCCGAAGCAATAAAGGCAGAAACACTGTCATTAGTTTCAAAAACCACTGTTTTATCCCCGAGCTGCATTTATTATTACTTTTCTCTCCCACCTCCCGTCCCCTCAGCTGTGTCCCTGCATTTATTACGGCACAGGTGCATTTTGCTCTTGAATGTTGAAAGCACCTAGGAAATGCTCCCGTTTTTCTGCTTGCAGAAGTACACTGGCAAATCCAACAAATGCAGACCTGGGTGGGAAAGCTGCCCCCAGGGGGTGGAAAGCTCTTCTGCCGGGGGGCTGCCTGTCACGGCTTTTCGGGATGGTGTCCAATGATGCTCTGGAGAGTCTTTGCATTCCACACTGTGATCAGATAATCCAAGACCATCATAAACCAGGGGACCATCCCTTGCATTTTCAATAAAACAATTGCTTTGTCCCCTAACTGAGCCCTTAAAAAGAGCCAAAAAGCATGTGGCACCTAGATGCTATTTATAACAATTTTTGCCTCTTGCCTCTAGGGCTGAAATCGGAAACCTAATTTTAGACCCATAAAAGCCAAACTCTGTGTATAAGAAGCCCCTAAAGAAAATATTCCAGGGCAGCTCCAAAGTGTCCTCCGAATAGGTTCAGGTTGATTGACCTCCCTGTGGATATTCAATTATGTCATTGAAAAAACAGCCGCAATTAAACCATTATGTCTTAGGCGTTGGGTCCAAGGACATTCTGGAGGAAGTCAAAGGCAGAGGGAGGAAGGAACTTAAGACATATAAGACAGATGGGCCCACTAGCCAGCAAGGCTGGCTTAGAGGAAGGAATGCAGGCTTTACCATTAGAGTGGAGTTTAGATCCATCCTGGTGGCTTGTCATCTTGCAGGCACTGCTCAACCTCTCTGAGCTTAATTTTCTCAGAATGAGAGTAGTCATGCCTGCCTCGCTGGTGTGTTGGGAAACTTAGAAACAGCTTTCTTGCTTAAAACCTGGCAAGTAGGAGGCTTGTCCACAGACACTGGCAGTGGTAGCTCTTACTTATTCATTGCTGCTGTTCAGGGGACCAGTCACCATCCCCCCACAGGTGGTCTGTCTCCCTTTTAGAAGTTTCCTTCATGGTGTGACTTAGAGTGCTCGAGCCTAGCAGGTCTCAGAACCCGTGTCTTTTCTGGGTGGCCAGACTAAGCGCTGCACTCCCTAATGAGGGCGTCAGAACGCAACCTCTAGTGGCATCTTGCTTTTGCAAACCTCCCAGATCTTGAAAGGTCCCAGCCCCCACCACCCATCTGTTCCCTGTTTCACCGATGCCCACGACAGCTCTACTTGATACCCGCCGCCTCCTGAGCGCTCCAGTGCATTGCCCGTCTAAGCAGCAGAAACCTGTGCTCCAATTCAGGGAGAGGGTCCAGCACCCATTTTTCAGGGGAGCCACTTTGAGGACCTTCTATAGGCTGACCTCCGGCCCCACAACCTTCCCCCCTGGTGTCACTGCCTGCATTAGATTATGCTGCGTGACAAAAGGGCCTTTGCACGTGTAACTAAGGTAATTAACCGGCTGACTTTGAAATATGGAGGTGATTCTGGATTTTTTGGGGTGAACCCAGCGTAGTCACAGGAGCCCTTCGGAGCAGAAGAGGCAGGCGGAGGAAGGGAATCAGAGAGATGGCAGGAGGGGCGGCAGAGAGATGACTGGCGTGAGAAGGCGCTGATGTACTGTCGCCGGGGGTGGGGGCCGTGTGGCATGAAATATGGGCAGCTTCTAGACTGAGAACAGCTCTGGCTGACAGCCGGAAGGAAATAGGGCCCCCAGTCCTACAACAGCATGGAACTCAATTCTGCCACTAGCCTGAGTGAGCGTGGAAGCAGATTCTTCCCCAGAGTCCCCAGGTAAGAGCCAGGAAGACTGACACCTTGGCTGGGGGGCATGTTGCCCTTGTGAGACCCTAGAAGATCCATCAGAGCCCCACTGTGCTTGGACTTGGCACCCAGGGCCACTGAGAGAGGATCAGAACATGAGTTGTGTTGGGTTGATGGTAATTTCTGCGGCGATGATACAAAATGAGTCACCCCGCCCCTGGGCCTTCTCCCAGGCTGGGTCTCCACCAGCCCTCAGTCTGTTGAGCTCGCTTCCGGGTACTCCTCCGCCTCTGGCCTCTTTCCCCTCCCAGGAGAATCAGCTCTCCTCATTCAGTAGAATTGCTTTTGTTTGATCGTGAGCGCGTTCAGAGTCATATTCAGCCTAATTATTGCTTTGGACAAACCCCACCGCATAATGTTGTATGTCATGCTGTACTACTTTTAATTTCACAGATGAACACATTCCTGTTCTTCGAATCCCCCCTCTCCAAGTCTCGTGTTAACTCCATCTGGACAAAGCATTGAGGTGTAGGGATGGCTTCTTCCAAGCTGCACGCCACAGCTGCCCTAGATTCACCCCGAGGGACACAAACACAAGGAGAAGGGTTCCCTCTTGGGTGATGAAAGCCTTATTGTGTTGAGTTCATTGTGCAGGCCTGAGAAATCTCAGCTGTAGATTCTACCTGTCACTCCACATCTATGTAACCTTCTGGCTCTCGGACTTACTGTCTTAGTAGTCACAGCAAAATGGATTTCTTATCATATGCCAGGCAAGGGCCCTGCAAAGGGCTTTTCATGCATTATTTAACTTAATTATCATGCTCCCATTTGGCAGATGGGAGGACTGAGGCTTATAGATTTTCCAAGCAGCTCAAAGTATAGTCCAGCCTGTAAAGTCAGGCAATGGCACTAGAAGGCATGCTCTTAACCACAAATACCGCATGTGTTTTTTTTCTTGGCTTAAAAAAAAAGAGAGGAAAGCTGATAGATTATAGCTGGCCTGTCTCATCCATCCTTTTCCAGGACTCCTGATTCCTGTCCAGTCTTTGGGTTGAGTTTGCTGTCTCCAGCCCAAATGTGCTGCATCGTGTGTGTGTGTGTGTGTGTGTGTGTGTGTGTGTGTGTGTGTGTGTGTGTGTGTGTGTGTGTGTGTGTGTGTGTGTGTGTAGCAGGGATGGTGGAGAGCAGTTCAACGAGGAGTTACTCAGTCAATGGTTATTTCCTTGAGGAAAAAGGAAAAGAAAAGCAGACCACTTTTCAGTGTTTGTTACTGCAAAAGTGCAGTGCCTGCCCTACCATTGTTCTCAGAGGAAGGTCTGAGAATTTGTCATCACCTCCTGATGAAATAGGGTGTGGAGTCGGAAAGGAAAGTGACAGCAGGTGCACTTGAATTTGAGAAGAAGAAATGAAGCAGAACCCTGGCTGTTATAGGTCTTTTTTTTTTTTTTCTGTTCAGACACACCACTTGCAGCGAGGTATGCACGCACGTATGCTCACGCACACACACACACACACACAGGTTTTTGGTAATAAAATCTGTGAATTTCTAAACCTAGAAGTGATTAGATCTAAAATGACTCCAGCTCTGTGGGGTAAAAATTTCGAGCTGGGATCCTTTATCCTTGGGTCCTACTTCCTGTAAGCATTTTAATAATGGTTTTTCTGAGACACTTGCAGTGGTGCAATTGGCAGCTTTCAAAAGAAATCTAAAATGATCTACTGGCATCGTGCCCAGGACTTTGGAAACTTGAAGAAGCTTGACACCTTTGGGGAAAACCAGACTTTCACGATTACGGCTCCGATTATCTCCTCTTAGTATAGTGGGAGCGAGGTGTTTGCCAGAGGTGTGGTAGCTGAAGGCCCAAGGCTGCACTGCGGAGAGTTCTTTCCAACCCTACTCAAACTCCTCGCTTGATGTCACCCCCAATTAGCTTCCTTGCAGGCCAGCAGTGGTTAGGGTGGCAGCAGTTAGAGCAACGAGGAGAAGAGACCAGATGGGACTCAAATTGTTTTTCTTTTCACCTGTGAGTGACAACAAACCCACCCAACAAGCTTAGGCCAAAAAAAAGGGAATTTGCTGGTTCCTGGAACTGGGAAGCTGAGGGGTGGAACTGGCATGGTTTGACCCAGGTGATCAGAGCACACGGCCATCATTGTCTCTCACTCCATCTTTCAGCTGTGCTTTCCTCCATGTAATCCTCATTGTCCAACAGGGTTGGTCCAGGAGGGCAGAGGTGGCCTCTGTGAGCCCACATCCTTCACATTCAAGGAGCTGGTGGGAAAGGACATCTCCTTCCCGAGAGTTCCAGCAAATCCCACATCTGACTCTCATTGGCTCTTAGTGGGTCATATGTAAATTTCTGAACCAATCACTGTGACCTGTCTGGACCTGGAGTGAATGCCACTTGGGCGCTGCAGGATGGGATCGGCTAGACTCAAGCCATATAGACTGAGAGGGATGCAGTAAAGAAGGCGTGTTATTGCTGGAAAAAGCAGGATGGATGGTAGCAAGACAAAAACAACAGACCTCCATTGTGGCAGCTATACAGCTACAGCGATACCCTTTCCAGGAGGCAATGGCAATCTTACTTGATGTTGGTCTTGCTCCCGAATCATCCCCAGTGGAATTGGAGATCATTCTACCTGGGAGACAGTTGTCCCTTGTCCTGAGAACCAGTGATGGGAGCACCAGGCATGGGCCCACGGAAGGGAGTAGCGAAAGGGACATTCATGTAGTCATGAGGGGGCCAACCAGGGAGTGCAGATGGCAGGGCCGGTCAGAGCAGAATGAAGGGCAGCTCCTGGCCCTAGCGTGCTGAGGGCGGGTAGCAGCATTCTTGCCCTAGAAGGGCATGGCGGGGAGCGGTTGAAGCCGGCAGCGAGTGGTTCCCCCTCCATACCATTTTTCAAACACAAAGCGATCTTCTTGAAATTCAAATCGAGGCGCACCTTTCCCACACCTCTCACCCCCCGTTAAACCACACCAATGATTTTCCGTTACGCCTAGGATAGAGATGGACCCCTGAGTAACCCCTGCAGCACGCCCATCCGGTGATCTCGTCACTGCCTAGATGAGACCCCTCTAGTCTCATTTCTCAGTGCTCTCACCTTAAATCTCTGCCTTCTTTCCACAGTTACTTTCTCTCAGTTTCTGGTACTTTCCCTGCTCCCTCCTGCCACCAGGACTTTACTCAAGCTGGTCTCTCCGCTTCTTTGCCTCTACAAATTCTTTGTATTTTAACTTAATGGTCACTTCCTCCAGGAAGCCTTCCTTGATGGCATTCAATCCTCCTATAAGTTCTTAGAGTTCCACACTTTTTTCCTTGATAGCAACACACCGAGCTGCGATTTTTCCATTTATTTCTGTGTTTATTTATCATTTCCTGTTTTCCCCCACTAGGCTATAAGCTCCATAGGCTGTGTGTTTGTTTTGGTTCCAAACAAACATCTGGGCAGCAATGTCGCTCTAGTTCCCGAACAGAAGTCTCATCAGTCAACAAACATTTATTGAATAAGTGAGTGAGTAATGGAAGAAGTCTGTGCTTCAGAGGTACTTGCTTGGACTTCCATGATAATATTGGAATTGCAGAGGGAAGCAGGAACCAAAGGGTAGCCTGAACCTGTATCCGGGGATGCATGGCCAGCAAAGACCCACAGTTCTCATGACACATCACCTATTTCCCTGATGTTTTGTTTTCTTGAAAATCCAGCCCCCGCCCCCCCACCCAGCAGCTGTTGGTGGTGAGGGGGATAATGGTGGTGGCGGTGCAACTGATCATATACCAGCTCATCTGACTGTTCAATTCAACCATAGATGACCACTCTTGACTCTCAAATCTCCTAAGGTAGAACCTTTGGAAAATTCAGCCCTTGTTCCAGTCAGACAGCACAGATACAATCCAAGTGTTCTCCTTTGGACCTGGACTGGGCTGCATTCCATCCTTGGTCTCTACAGGATCATGGAGTTGTGAAATGAATCAGTACGGCAGGCACAATTGCAAGGGGACATATTTAACCTACTTTAGGGAACAGACTCTTCTTAAGGGCTTTGCGCACTAATTGTATGCAAATAGATGCTGCTAATTGCAAACATGAGATTCCAACCTCGTCAAATTAGAAATCTATCCATCAACAGTCCCTTTAGGACCTCTGCTCTACTCTGTGCAGTTTAAATTGCTGTTTTCTGGTACATATGACCACCTTTATAACCCTGCCCCCCTCAGGGTGCCATTGGCTTTCTCCAGAGATTATTGCCTCGAGGGCAGAAACTGTCCCTGCCACTTTCACCTGATGCCTAGCTCAGCCTAGCGGGTACCTCACATTAAAACAGAAACACTGCTTGAGGTCCTCCTCTGCGCCACGCATCGCGATAGGCAGTGACAGTAGAGACTCCGTGCACGAATGGGTAGACTCTTCCGGAATGACTTCACCACCCTGTTTCAAATTTGAGCCATCTCGTCTATCCCAGCTCAGATTCCACCTTCTATGAGGTGTCCAGCTGAACGTGATCAGCCTCTTCTCCACTCTTCCATAACATCTTGCCTGCAGCATTTATCTGATACTTTTCACTTATTGCCTTGTATTTGTTTTTATTCATTAATTTGCTGATTGCTGCTGAATTAAAGTCCCTGTGGAAGATGCCGCAGGGGACAAAAAGATGGACGAGACATGGCCCTTGCTTTTCATATATTATTTCTGCTATTCAGTGGTAACATATGTCAAGGCAAGGACCATATCTTATTCATTTTCTAGTCATCTTTTTTCCTCTCTTTTTTAATCACCCATAAAAAGGCATGGCAGTGTAGGTATTATTGCACATTTTTCGATGGATGGATGGATGGATGGATGGATGGATGGATGGATGGATGGATGCTTGGAGGGGTGGATGGATGGATGGTTGGATGATTGGATGGATGGATGATTGGATGGATTGGATAGATGGGTGAATGGATACGTGGACAGATGAGTAGTTGGATGGATGGATAAATGATGCATAGATAGATGAATGGTGAAATTTTTATATTTTACTGAAAATCCTAGTGGCTTGTTAGAAATAATGTAGTCAGTCCACTGTCCTTATATACTTGTGGAGCATCAGTGATATGCCAAGCCCATGCCAGAAACTGGAAATACACAGAAGTAGGAACAAATAAGATACAGACCTGGCCTCAAGGACCTCTTGGTATAGGAGCAGAGGCACATGAACAAATTCCTATAATGCTACAGGAAGCACAGATGCTTCATCAGTGTGTTCTTTCAAAAGGAGAGGCTGTAGGTGTCAGAGGCAGGGGCTGGTTCTGATGGAGCTGGAGCACTGGTTCTCTAATGATGTTCCGTGTATCTTCACCAATGAGCCGCCGAAAGGTCCTCACGGTCTAAAATAGATATTTTCCACGTGTACAGTTGTCCCTGAACAACATGGGTTTGTGCTGTGCCAGTCCACTTATACATGGATTTTTTTAAATAGTACATCCTGCAGTACTACACTATCCGAAGTTGGTTGAATCTGCCAGATGCAGAACCTCGGATGTGGAAGAACAGTGTATGTACAGAGGAGCCACAGATACGGGGTGCAAAAAATACATTATATGTGGATTTTCCATTGCTCAGGGGGTCGGCGCCCCAACCTGTGTGTTGCGCAAGGGTCAGCTGTACGGTGTCAGTGACATTGGCCAGGAGGAGCCCTGGCGGTGGGTTGTGTGCTGTGACACTTGGGTTAAACTTGAAGCAAGTGAGAGGTACGAGTTCTAACATCCCAGAGAGCTTGGGCCAAAAGAGATTCTATTTTTGCTGGAATACATGAGTGTGGGTTGCAGTCAGGACAGTAAAAAGTTCCCCTTAAGTATGGATACCATGCCGAAGGTATGATAACTGAATGTCCATACCGCCGTATTTTTCAAATATGCTTTTTATTAAACCCACTTCCACTTTTGAAAATAGATTTTGCCTTTTAGAGAAGTTTTAGGTTTACAGCAAAATTGAGAGGAAAGTACACAAAGGTCCCATCTACCTCCTGCCCCTGCTCGTGCACAAGCTCCCCCGCTGTCACCGTCCCCCACCAGAGGGAGTAACCGACACTGTCACATCACGATCTCCCAGACTGCATCCTTTACATTAGCGTTCACTCCTGGTGATGCTCAAGCTATGGGTTTGCACGAACGTATCATGATGTAGGTCCATCATTATGGTGTCATACACAGTAGTTGCACCGCCCTAAAAATCTGCTTTCACTTTTTTTTTTTTTTAGCATGAATTAAAATTATTTTTGGGTTTTGAGTTTTGAAAGTGTGCCACAAACAAGACATTTGGGTTCTTTTAAGCGTTGCACCATACCAATAGAGAGAAAGAGAACAGTCTGCAGGGGGGCGGGCAGGGTGGCTGCAGCCACTTTTGGAAACTGTAAAGGGCCAAATCTCAAACACGTGGGTTTGAGCCGCTCAAAGTTCTGAGAAAGAGGAGATTTCCTAAAGAAAGTTTGCCGTCTCTTCTGAATCACTGCCATCCTTCCACATTCGTGGGTATCTTCAATAAGAATAAATTTGCTGGCGGCTCGAGGGTTCCGTTCAGCCTTAAAGGTCTCAGCGTTGTAATGTTTGTTACCCATGTGCTTTATTGAACAGACTTGCCCGATGCGACGTTTCCTATCATCCTTTGTCTTCAGATGATTTACTGCTGGGAAGATACTAAACACTCCAGGTTTATACTCAGAGCGTCAAATACACCACCGATCTTGCATTCTGAGGGGTCTGCACTTAAAGAGGCAGTATTTACTGAGGTGGCACACGTGACTTTTCCAACAAACCACATCCCCCTCCCTTTCTGTGAGGAAGTAATTATGTCAAGGTACCGACACGCATGACGACCAGTTGAACTCCCTGAGAAAAACTTAGCATCTCGTGATTTTTGAGATCACCAGGAATAATTCTATTTGCTTGAGCCAAGGTTCTTTCCTTTTCTTTATGCTTTTCCCTTTAGCTGTAAAAACAGTCACCCGTGTGATTGCTGCGGGCTTGAACTTGTCAACAGTCAGTGGTCCACGGTGAAACAAAGATATCACCTGTCTTTGGGGCCAAGACACCGGAAAGGTGTTTCTGTGGGAACGAGGGGCCTCCACCACTGCACACCTTTTATCTTGGGATTTCTTTCTGCTGAAATGCCCGTGATTCATAACTCAGTCACGTTGCTGGGGAATGTCTCTTCAGATAGATTCTCTAAGAACTTAAGTCAAGGGATCTTCAAACAGTCGCTTGATTTATGTACGTGAACCTCTCGCTCAGGAAAAGAACTTTTATTTGGCAAGCATCACCTGAACAGAGGCCCGGAAGAAATAATTAGGGACTCTCTTCTCCTTTTTTAATCTCAAAGATCTCTCCCTGCTCGGGTATGGGTGGCCCACGTGTGCGTTTGTGAATTTGCAGGGAAGATGGCAGGGAGCGGTGGTGGGGGGTAGGCATGACTAATCCCAGGCGTCCCCTTTCTTTTGTTTGTGCAACAACTCAGTTCGCTGTCACCACATCAGCACATTTTGCTGCAAATCTCAGTGCCCTCTCACTTTCGTTTTACTTAATGCGCTTCTGCATTTTCCCAAGGCCACCTGAGCTGTTTTCTTGCGCGTGGCACGCCTGCCTGAAATAACTAAAATTGCCTGGGTCTTGGAAGCCGAGCCTTCATATTCTCCCATCTATTATTTGGTCCTATTGTTCCTTAACTCACTCATCATTCACGAGGTGAAGGAAATTCCATTTGGTCCTTTTAAGACCGCCAGACTCGCTGACTTCAACACTCAGCCCCAGCTACTTCTGGAGACTTCGGTTCTTTACTGAAATGGTCCTTTTAATGTCATCTTTAATTTAATCAAATAGTGTCATCAAAATAACATTTGCTCTATTACTGCAAATTCACTGCATTATTAACTAGTGTAACTAGACAAAAAAGATGGTACAAACCCCCATGGAAATATACACTTACTGTAAAAATGGATACAGTTCATAGATGTTCTATATTTAATTTGCAGTTTCAAAGCACTCTCTATGGAGAGGTTTTATGGTTCTGAAATAATTTAAAAACACACTTTACTCCAATCCATAGCAGGTAGTTTTTGCCAATTTGGGAGGTTATGGTGCCTTGTACTTTCCCAAGTAACCCGAACTGTATTTTTTGACGATGATGTACCTCTCTTCCATTAGAAATGGGAGTCAAGCTGCACGTCACGGGTGGTATAACCCAGAACTCACTAGCTGTCCATTGGCACCCTCAAACAATCCACATATAAAGAGCACAGCACTTGTAGGTGTCACTGGGATCTGTACAGCTTGATGAAAGATACCAACTCCTCAGTGCCACCTTGGATACTTTGATCAGAAAACAGGTTATGTTTGGGGCAGGGGCAAAGGGTAAGAGGCTTATGTAATTTTTAAATTCTTCATTTGATTCCAGAGAGAAATATGGACCGGGTTCAAAATGTTGACTAAATTATTTGCTAGGCCTCCGTTTTCTCATCAGTGAAAAGAGGGAATTCTGTGATAGCTAGACACATACTATCAAAATAATTCAATATTTTAAAAACGCTTGTCTACCCAGTTTCTCTTGAGATCAATAGTATCACCTTCCAATTAGGATTTCTGTTATCAGAACAGGCCGCTAGCTGTTTCTTTGTGTAGTATGAAACTGAAATATCAATAGAGCATCTCTATTTCAAGATTTTCTTCTCCCTACCAAAAAAATTCTCTTCTTAGAAGGATATTGGATAGACTTAGCCCAATTGAATTAGTCATTTATTTTCAAAAGGCATATATTTTTCACCTATTGCTGTACCTGCCACCAGCCAAGTACTATGCTAGGCCTTGAAAAAGCAAAGACAGATAAGTTTAAAATCTCTGTCTTATGGAATTTAACATCTGGCAGTGGGCACAAACATTTGAAGAGAATGATAAAGTAATTCAGGTTTAATAGAAGTCTTCACACAGTTAACCATTCATTCATCCATCCATCCATCCATCCATCCACCCACCTGTCCATTCATCCATCCGTCCATTCATCCATCCTTTTATCCATCCATCCATCCATCCATCCATCCATCCATCCATCCATCCATCCATCCATCCATCCATCTATCCATCCTTTTATCCATCCATCCATCCATCCATCCATCCATCCATCCATCCATCCTTCCATCCATCCATCCATCCATCCATCCATCCATCCATCCATCCATCCTTCCATTCCTACTTCCATTCAACCAACCATTCACCCATTCATCCATGCTTCCATCCCTACATTCACCCACCCACCCACTCACTTCTAACATGTCAGAACCATCAGTGGTAAATCTCAATGTGATATGAAGGCGCTTGTCTCAGTTGAAGATCAAAGAACCTGTCCATGTCTATAGAATAAAGCAGAGCTCTAGATACAGAAGACACCCCATGTAAATACAGCATTAGAGGGGCTGGAAACCTTAAGGCCAGATGCTCAGACTAATGAATCTGAGAAAAGCAGGGGAAAGATGCACTCCATCAGTGATCCTCAACCTACTGGAATCATCTGGGAATTGGTTAAAAAAAAAGAAAAAGAAAAAAGGAAGAAAACCCTGAAGCTTGGTTTCCTCCCCTGAGGAGTCTGACTTAATTGGGCTAGGTACAGCCTGGACATCAGCATTTTTGAAAGCTCCCAGGGTGATTCTAATTTGCAACTAAGGTTGGGAATAAAGGGTGTGTGCGAAGAGAGATCTTTCTGGATGATTGAAAGGAGCACCAGTGGTCCGTGCCTCAGGTCTTTTGGTTAGTGGGAACCCAGTGCATGGGTGGGCCGGACTAGCGTCACAGACCACCGGTTAGGTCACATGTCATAGGGGTGAGGGACGGGGGCTACGTTATTGATCTCACCGCAGGGACTAGACTGGGACAGCAAGACGAATTCTAGCCACCCGTGTTTGGTGTTTCTAACTGCTTGTACCTGACTTGTAATGTTTGGCTCCCAAACTGCCCATAATTAGGGTCACAGGTCAAAGACACGCCTGCCTCCGGAACAACAGAAAATGATAGGACCAGGCTTCCTACCTGCTAGCGTAGTGCTTGGCGTGTGTTGCGTTTTAGAACCAGTCAGTGTCTGCAGCTGAGTTTGCCTTTCTTCAGGTCTCTAGATTTGTTCTCTGACAACATCAATACTTAAAACAAAAGGAGACTGTTACCCAATGGGAATCATCCCTCACTTTAGGTTAAAGCCATCGGAGACTGCAACCACTGTCTCATCTTCTCAGATTCTTACCAGGGAAAGACACACATCCATGATTTCATAGGTATTTGCTTAGTCAAGCACTGTGAGGCATGGAACAGATCCGGAGGTAAGAAAGAAAAATGGTCTCTGCCTTGGTCTAGCGTCTTACAATCTGGAGGAGACAGAGAGCTAAATAAGAAGCTCAGTACAGCACAACAGTCATCAAAATTTCTTGTGTCATCAGCTGCCATGCTGTATGAATCTGTGATGGAGGTATACAGCCGTTAATCCTAAAGGAGCACACTTAGCTTTTCAAGTTAGCGGCTTTATTTTTATTTTTTCTTATTAAATCAGCATCATTTTTATTGAATCTCTGCCTCAGTTGTCACACACATACACCTACACACACACACGCACACGCATGCAGAGAGAGAGAGAGATTGATTGATTGATTTCAAAGACTTTATGTTAAAGGTAGAGAACTTCAGAACCTCTGCGTTTGCTTTGGTACCCAAATCCCCATAGCTTCCTGGCAACCGAAGAATCTGTAGTGTATTCTCCACAGAATATCTTTGGGGGAAAGAAATTAGTTACTTGTAATTGGACGTCTCAGGAAGTAATCAGCTCCATAGATCTGTGCCTTCCCACCTCCAGGCCCATGAGACTCAGGTGTTCTCAGCTCAAGGTACTGCTTCCCTTGACAAAGAGACTCAAGCCAAGCGCTCCATGGTTGTGTTCCAGATCTTACTCTTCCTAAAATCCAGGCAGTCCTTCATACATGGTGGATGATATCTGAAAAGAAGCCTATGTAGGTTAGTGAGGAAAATGAGGGAAATTACCACGATAAGTGAGGTTTTGAAGAAAATCACTGTTTATATGACTGGGCTGATGATTTTATAATTAAAAATGTCTAGGTTGTGCCTGTCACATTAGCTGTCAAAACCTCAGCCTCACATAATACAATCTGCACTGATTGATCAGCCCCCTCCTGTCCTCTGATCCTATCTCACAGCACGTACCCCTGTGCTTTGCTCCGTCGGACTGCCAGCCACAGCCTGGGTGGGGAGGTTCAGTTCAGCCCCCTGACCTTTGCATTGTCCTGTACACTTTCCAGCTTCTCTTCTGAGGGCCATTCTTCACTCCTTCGGAATCTGGTTTAATATTAACTCCCTTCAAGAGCTTTGTCGTACATTGCTGGGACTTCCCTGGTGGTGCAGTGGTTAGGAATCCACCTGCCAACGCAGGGGGCATGGATTCGAGCCCTGGGCCAGGAAGATCCCACATGCTGCGGAGCAGCTAAGCCCGTGCATCACAACTACTGAGCCTGCGGTCTAGAGCCTGTGAGCCACAACTGTCGAGCCCATGTGCTGCAACTACTGAAGCCCGCGCACCTAGAGGCCATGCTCCACAACAAGAGAAGCCACCGCACTGAGAAGCCCGCGCACTGCAATGAAGAGTAGCCCCCGCTCACCACTACTAGAGAAAGCCTGCACGCAGCAATGAAGACTCAACGCAGCCAAAAATACATAAATAAAATAATAAATAAATCTTTAAAAAAAATGTCTAGGTTGGTGTGGTTCTCTGTAAAACTCATTGGTGTGGAGAAATTTTGTCTTTGACCATCAAAGAAGGTGCGGTCTATGGCCTGGCACAAAGAAGGCGCACAGTAGATAGAGAGTGACAGGGTGGATGCATGGACGGAGGGCTGGGGGGTGGAGGCACGCATGGATGGGTGGATAGGTGGGTGGATGGTGAGTGTGTGGAGGGGTGGGTGTAAGGATGAACGAAAGCACTGTTCCCCTTAAGGGACTCTTCACAGAGAGGCCTTGATCCTCAAACTTTCACATGCGGGAGAATCCCCAGCGTGAGCTTGTTAAAGGAAGAATATTCTGGGGTGTATTTTATTCTGGAGTATTTTTTAAGTAAGTGCCCCAGGTTATATCGTGGTCTTGGGTAGTCTCACCCTCCTGGATCCTAATTCACCTCTAGTTCTACTACATCTTTTTTATTGCTTGTGCAGAAATCACTGTGTAGTTCCAGGTTGCCTGCATTCAGGAGGTGCTGCTTTCAAGTTCACATCAGAGGCACTTTGGAAGGAACTGGGGTGCCCCAGGTCTCTGTTGCCAGAAGCAGCTCTCCTGTCTCTCATCAGGACCTCCTTCCAGGATGCTCCTGAACAAGCCTGGATGTGCCTTCTACCTGTGAGCCAGTGGGCCAGGCTGTAGAGAAGCTTTGGAAAGGGATGCTCTTGGGGTGAATATGAGGGAGAGTTTGTCTTCTGAACTAGCACATCTCCCAGAGGAGGGAGGGAGAGCCAAGCCTTTGACAAGGGCGTCCCCCCTGTGGGTGACTCTCCGTGTGGTGTGATTGGGAGGTGGTCTCTCCTTTCTCTTTCCTGATGGCTGAATCTCACACCAGAGGGCCGAAACTTGGGGTCAGTGGAGTAGCCACTGTTTCCTGGAAGTAATCTGATGGTGAAGGAGAGACGGAAAGGCCCAAGGGTGCCGGACACAGGCTTCTGGAAGGCTGAGGAGTTTCACACTTTCGCAATTTCCTCGTAGGCCAAGTTTACTCTCGGGGATGACAGTCATTTTCTAAGAAAGTGGGATTGCTTCACATGGCATTTAAAGGCTTAAATAATGTATTCTGTCAGACAATTCTCTGAAATGGTTTTCCAAGTGAATGCATCAGAAAGTGCCTAGAAAGAATGCCTGGCACGGGGAGAGGAAGGCATTCAGAAAATGTGAGCTGCTTGAATCAGAATCTCACTCGAGGTGTATCATACGTTACGGTAAAGTGTATGCGTATTGGAGACAGCTCAGTGAATTTACACACCCATGTGAACCCCACCCAGATCACCGCAGAGAACATGACCAGCACCCCCGCAGGCTCACCTGTACCCATTTCCAGTTCAACAAATCCATCATCACCACAAGCCAACCACTGTTCTGATTTCTATCACCATGGCTTTCTGCTCTTGAGTTTTCTAAAAATAGCGTCATTCCTCGTAGTCTTGTCTGGCCACTTTGGCTCCTCAGTGTGTGGTGGGATTCAGCCATAGTCTTCCCTTCTTCTCTAGCACTGTGTAGTAGACCATTTCCTCCGACGTTTTATTATTATGAAAAATGCCAACCACACATTCCACTTGAAAGAATTCTGCAGTGACCACTCATAAATGCACCACCTAGATCTGACAATTCGTGTTTCTCTCTACTTACACTTTACCCATTGTCCATCCCGCCATCCACCCATCAGTCAATCCATCTTATTTTTTGATTCATTTCAAGGTAAGTGCAGAGATTGGTCACTTCACACCTAAACACTTAAGCAGGTGTATCGTTTTTGTGTTGTTGAACTTGCGTTTTACATTTGCTTATGATTTTGTTGAGAGTGTGATTTTTCTAAAAAAGAATTACAGTAATAAGAACCTACCGTATAGCACAGGGAACTCTGCTCAGTGCTCTGTCGTGACCTAAATGGGAAGGAAATATAAGAAAGAGTGGATATGTGCTGCACAGGAGAAACTAACACAACATTGTAAAGCAACTGTACCCCAGTAAAATGTAATCAAAAATAATTGCAGTCATGTGATGATAAAGCCATTAAGAACCAGCATTTATCGAGTGTGGACTGCACTAAGCACTCGACATGTATATATATATTGTTATATTTCTAGATATAGAAACTGAATGTTGACGATATAAACTGCTTGCCTAATTTATAGAAAATGTGGGTTTGCATCATGGCTGGCTCCAAAGTCAGTTTGCCCCCCTGCAATTCACTTTAATTTGAGTTGAAAAAGCAAGCAAACACACTTGGTTTCAGTGCCTGTCTCTGCCACTTAACTAGCTGTGTGACTTTGGGCAAGTGAACTAACCTCTCTGAACCTCAGATTTGTTCAGCATTAAAATGGGGTTGATAATAACAATGCCACAGAATTGTCATTGATGATTGAATGAGATTTTTAAATGCCTAGGAACATTCCTCCCTCATTTAGATTTATGATCTAATGCTTCCCACCAGAAGATTCTGGAACTGCTAAAGTCTATAGGACAAACTATGTTATTCAGCCCAGTTTTTTTGTTGTTGCTGTTGTTTGTTTTGTCCTTGCTGAATTGTGATTTGATTTCGTCTAAGCAGCTCCCTCTGCAAACACAAACTCTGCTCTTCCCTATCTCTTCCTTCAGTGATGCTATAATATCTAGAGGCTTATTGATTATTTGTTTGATTCTATTGTGGGCACAGGAGCAGTTCTTAGATTAAGACTATTAGATTTTCCCAAACGGCATTGCCGTGGTTTATAGAATTGGACGAAACGGGTGATCTAATTTGGTCTCAATTTGCTCTAAAGTAGAACTGGAGGAGGGAGGTGCTGTGATTTGGTTTTGAGCTTGAGAACAAGCAGAAAAAAGTTATCTCCAGATGATATCTGTGTGCCTCATCAATTCTGGATACACTGCATGAGCAGGACTGAAAATTCAAAGCTTTTTTGCTTGGCTTCTTTTCTTTTCTATGAGCTAAAGAGCCTAGCTTTACCTATCCAACTGAGATATTAAACCCACTGATATCATTTATTTTTCCACATGAAATATCTCAGAAAAAAAAGTACCAGGTTGAGTTTTCTTTGAGGTGCTGGGTTAGGAAACTATGGGTTAAGTGTAGATAACAGATTTCCCCAGAAGTAAATCGTGTCCTGATGGCTGCTTTGGGTGGAACTAAATGGAAAATGTTGTTTTCTTTACTGTGCATCCCTTACCCTGATATCCAAACGTATTTTCATCATACCATCTATAGAAGTTTCAGTTTTGCGTTTTACCTTGATATTATAAGACATTCCCATTATATTATTGACTATTCATGAATGTCATTTGTAATGATGGTTGTAAATTCCATTTATTGGGTGATATTCTAGTTTATTTAACCAGTACCCTAATATTGAATATTTACATTGCTTCCAGATTTTACTTACTATAAATAAGGCTACAATTAACTTGTGTTTTAGACTAATAAATACAATACATAATATTCAGATGTTTCCTCAGATTCGATTTCCAGAAGGAGAATCTACCTGTCCTACTTTGGGGAAATTTATCAATGGCTCTGTGCCTCAATTTCCAATCTGTGAAATGGGAGAATAATAATGGCCACTTCATAGAGGTGTTGTGAGGATTAAAGGAGTTAATGTATATGAACCATGTAGGATGCGGCTGACACTTAGTAAGGGCTTAGTAAGTATCATTTATGAATTTAATTACCAACCGCTATTATTGCCTTAACAGAGCAGGGATCTATGGAATACACAAAAATCATCCAGAGGCTTCCTGTCATCCACTGTTTCAGTTTCTCACCTTCTGGAACATTCCCCATAGTCCCTCACCAGCTCCTGAATATCCAGTACATATTTCAGCCTGTTTTCCCCAGCTCACCTGCTTCTCTGAGAAGCTCATCATCACTGAGTGGTACCTGGAAGGCAAGAGGCAAATTCATGGTCCAGAATAGGTTCCAAGTGGATGAATCCACCTCTGAGCAATTGGGAGGTGACCACTCTCGCCCATCTACTGGGCTTTCAAAGGCAGCTGACCGGAGGAGGTGGCCAGGACAGGAACAGTACAGACTTGACTTGGGAGATCCGGGTGGGCCTTAAGTTCTTACTGGAGGAAGGGTCACACTGAAGGTGGGCCATGGCACAGAGTTCTGAATCTGGAGCAGCTATAAAAGTGGGGGGGAGTGGTGTGGGAGAGGTGGGCGTGACTTCACATCACTTGGCCCTATTCCAGCATCCTGGGACCTAGCCACAGCCGCAGGAGCAGGAGGAGGGAACCCGGAGCTTTCCCTCCAGCCCCTCTCATTACAGCCTTGTGTTTCACCTCTTATTCAACACTTACCCCAATATCTGAAAAATATGTCTGTCTCTCTGTTTCATAATCTCCCTTTCCTCTGGGTTCTCTAAGAGCAAGCACTGGATCTTACTCATCCTCTCATTTCTGACCACAGCATCGTGCATGGTCTGTAGGAGATGGTCCACAGATGTGGGTGAATGAGGGAGCAAGTAAAGGAGTTCTTTCCACACACTCTCCAGAATCTCTGCCCCATGGCCCTACCCATACAGGCCCTAGGTCCTTATAGGTCCTTAGGCAGGCACCATGAGCTCTGAGCCCTGGACATTCTGCATGGATGGACAGACGATGTCATTGCTAATTGCCAGAGGGGCCAGGTCCTGGTGAGGACCAAACAGTTCCCCGGGGAGTTCTCGCCAACCTCGCAAAATAGGGCAGCCGTCTTAATTATGGACGCCATTGTGTTTCCTCATTAACCACCGGGGGCACGGGGATAAGACAATGACTGTGACCAGTTCCCTTCATGTGTGAACTTTGCCCTTGAAGCAGTGGGGCGGGCTTTTTCCCAAGGACCCTGTTGATGGAGACAATAAGCGCTGGCCCCAGATGCCCAGAAGGCTGGTAGCAGCAGAGCAGAGCGTGTCTTTTCTTTCTTCTTCTTCTCCTTTTTTTTTTTTTCTTAAACCATGCTCATTGGTTTTAGGAATCATTAGCACGGTAAAGATTAAAGCTATTGGAGATAGCACAGATTGTTTCATTTTATTATGTTCAGTTGGATTGGATCCGAGCCATTTGCAAAGTGCAGTATTACCATAAGAAGGGACTTGGCATGTTTGTCACATCGTGCCCCTTCGTGGAGAAGGCAGTTTCTTAAAAAAAAAAAAAAAAAAGACTTGAAATAGCACAGCTTTCTTCTGCTCACAAAAGTACAACAAAATAGAACTCTATGTCCAGATGGGCTACCTGGGACCTGGTAAGTGGCCCAACTCCCTGGTCCCTGTGGCCCTTGTCCTTAGATATGTATGTCAGGGGATAAAGTCAAAAAAGTAAAACTCAGGACTGTCCTCCTGCTTTTCCAACCAGCACCGTTTCCCCCTTATTTATCTTAATTACATTGTTGGATTCCACCTGAGCTGCTATTCGTGAAAAAGGGGGGTTCCTGCTGCTTTAACAACAACAAAATAGTTTGTTGAAAACATTAGACTGGGTAGAAGATACCAGTCACAAAGGCCCATGTGATTCCATTTACAGGAAATGTCCAGAAGAGGCAAAACTAGAAACAAGAAGTAGGTAGGTGGTAGCCTAGGGCTCAGAAGGCATGAGAAGGTTGCGGGGGGCAAGATTCCTTTTGTGATTGTGAAAATGTTGCAGAATTGGGTGATGGTTGCACAACCCTGTGAATATAGTAAGAACTATTGAGTCATACATTTTTAAGTGGGTGAATCGTATAGTATGTGAGTTATATCTCAATAAACCTATTAACAATAGTATGAAAACCGCAATGTAATTCAACCACTCTGATGCTTAAGTCCGTCCAGTGTCCCCATTTAAGTCTTGGCTGAGACAGAGATCCAGGTGGACCCAAGCAACACACAGTGGGATGGGCCTTTCACCTCCACCCCAAGCATCCTACTTCTGTTAATGTGACCTTTGAAGCCATTAGCTCTTTTGAGAGCAGTATCATTGTGTTGGCTATCTATTACAGAATCAGATTTATCCCCGCATTGTTATAATTTTGATTCTCTGTCTCTCCCCCACCCCCAATACAGTGTAAGCCTCCTTGCAGGCAGAGTTTACAGTTTACTGTGAGCTGTTTTTGAATAATATCAGTTACAGTAATCTCATGCTCAATGTGGTACTTGTTGTGAAGAATGTTCAATGAATGGGACATGAGTCTTGCTCTAGACAGCTCATAGTTTATTTGGGGAAAACTGATACTGTGTAGTGAAACCAGGGAAGATTGCATCTAAGAACTTATGTTTGAGCTAGGTCTTAAATGTTACATAGAAACTCATCAAGTAGGGAAGCAGGACAGTAAACCATTTGAGGTAGAAGGAACAGCATTGGGAAGGGCATGGAGCTAAGAAGAACATGGCATAATGCCAGAGTTTTGAGAAATTTGCTGAGAATTAACTTGAGACCACAACTTAGAAAAATAGTATATCATATACCATATGCAGAACTTTTATGGAGCACTCTTCATTCCTTTCTCATCCTGTAATAGTCAAACTCTTGGTGGCAATTAAACATTGTTTATGACAAGAGGAAGTGGATTGGTTCACGTGCTGGGAAGTCTTGGAGTTACGGCATCAGGCATAGCTGGATCCAGGAGTTCAAAACTATAATCAGATTATTTGTCTCTTTCCATCCCTTGGCTATGGGGGTCTCTGTCTGGCTTACTTCTGTAGCAGAGTTTGTCTGCTGGTGGGAGAGATGGCTGCCAGAAGGACCCGTCTCCCATTCTCATATGATATTAATAACAGTGAAAGGAGACTTATTCCCTCCCAGAATATCTGTAATCCCAGGGAAGATTCTAGCCCACATGCTTTAGATCACATGCTTTATCCATGAGTCAATCACTGTGTTCAAGAAATAGGCTATTTAATTAGCCACCCACGGTCATAAGTCTACCATTGTGGCAAGGGAATAGAACACCCTAATTGATCCACAGGATCGAATGGAATACAGTGTGCTTCCCAGAAGAAAAAAAGAAAAAGAAAGGACCATGTGCTGGATGGACAAAAACCTATAGTTACTTTATCCCCTATATCCCTGAGGATTTTTATTTCTAGTTCAGGTGTTCAGCTACATCTCTGGTATCCTGTTCTTGTGATACTGGATTTCAAACCTTAGCTGAGGATTTTACCTTCACCTCTGTTCAGTTCCATTTAGGTAGAATATTAACAAGACAGAAGTCCAGTTCATTTCTCTTCCCCACACCTCAGTTGCCACATCAATAAAATGGGTATAACAGCATAGACATTGTCGGCTCTTAATGAAGAGCCATTGGGAACATCCCACACACACACACAAAGCAAGCATTACAGTTCTTCCCAGGCAGGGTCGGAGTGCGTCCACCTGCCATTTAGACAGAACAGTCTCCCTCCACCTGTCACTTGAACAAACCCTGATCTGAGGGAAGGTCTCCCCTTACACCCAGCAGCCTTGGACCTCTCGGGAGAGAGCAGGTTGTTCCCCGGGTACCAGCAAAGAGGCAGCTTGGGGCAGGTGGCAGAACCATCGTTTCCACATGAAACAGGGCTCCCCGTACATCAGCTGCTGTACTCGGAGGGGCGTTCAGACAAAGAGCCAGCTTTAAATTCATGTAATGTTGCTGTTTGTAACGTTGAATACTTAAGACATCTGCTCAGAGTCTCGCATTAGAAATGAATGGAAAGGATCCAGGAGTGCTTTATCAGATGGGGGCTGTTAAGTGAGGGCCACGTATTTCAAAGCAGGATCTTAATCAGACATTATTTATATCTGTAATATTTTACAAATTAAAAGCAGTAGAAATAATCACCGGAAGGATGTCAGTTAGCAAGCAGGGGTGAAAAAAAAAAAAAAAGAACCTGAAGCCTGGAAGACAGAGACTGATCATCTCTGGGGGAGGATGGGTGAAAAAAGTAGCAAATTTACCGTCACTGGCAGGTGTCTAAATGTTCCGTTTAAATTAAATGGCACGTGTCATAAAGGAGCATGGGCGCCGCACATCCCACCCTGTGTTTCTGTTTCAGCTACAGAGCCTATTTTTCTTTCCCTTTCAGCTCAGCCACCTTCTCCTCCCTGACACAGGGTCACCCAGGGCTCCTTCTTTATAATTTCCTTTTACTTTAGTTCATTATGCTCTGTGATTCAGTGGAAACATAAAAAATGGTTCTTAATTTTAATTAATGGCAAACTTAGAACAGGCCCATTTAATAAATCTGGTCTCTGAACTTAACAAGTCTCCTTGCCTGTAAGGGCCTCCTGTCATTTTATTAGCGCCAGAGCCTCCCAACCGAACGGCTGAGTAATTGACAAAAACTGCAGGTAAAGGCACAAGACACGTAATTGATTCATACGATCGCTTCCGCCGAACGCACTGAAGAGTTAATTATTTTTCCCGCAGTTGGGACTCAGCTGTTGTTTCCACTGGGATTAAACAGCTGTCAGCATTGTTAATGACATCCAATTCATGCATTAAAATCCGCTCGTTCCCTTCCCATATAAAGCGGGGTTGCGGAAATCTCCGCCACATCCTCCTTTATGAAGGAGTGAAAAATCCAAGGAAAGATAACGGCCCTTATTACGAAACCACAGACCGGAGCTTGTGTTGATGGAATCTCGTAATGAGTAATTAAGCCTCTTTGCAAAAGTCGGGCTGTCATGTTGGCATTTGGGTACTTAAGTTCCCTGGTGGAAGCAGCTGGGAAGACTGGGAAGGTGATAAAGGGAAGAAAAACAATCTTCTAGAACGATCTCCACTTTTTTAACAACAGCAAATAGTTACTAAATAATTAACCAACCAAAAAGGAACTTGTATGTTCTGAAAGTATCTGCCAGTTTCTTCAAACTGTAACAGTATATCTGATGGACAGGAAGGTTCCCCCCTCTCTCTCTCTCTCTCTCTCTCTCTCTCTGTTTTTTAATTGAGAATTTTCCTTTCTGGCTAAGTCTCTCAAACTGTATGAGAATAAACTTTAGGGTTTGTTATTGTCTGCTTTGCTTTGCTTTGGTTGGTTTTCCAGAGAACTGTCTTAGCAAATGAAAGTTTGAATCCTGAGTTTGATTGAGAAATCTGTCCCCGAGGAGAAAGTAAATGAAAATATCTCTGGGTGTCTTCGGCAACACAGGTTCCTATGCAGATAGGAAAACAGGGGCGAGAAGGTGGGAGCAGCAGCCCCAAGGCATATGAGCCAAGGGCCCCCACCTCCGCTGGTAAACAGAACTGGGAAATTTCTTTCTCCAGCTAGGGAGAAATACGCATGCGTAGAATTTTGCTTTTTTCCATCCACTTGTTTATTTCATTTAATGTGACCAATCCTAGGATTATTTCAAGATAATTGTATTTTTAGTTGGCTTTCTTTTTCCCCGGCAAGACAAAACCCATGCAACATTCTCACGTTGAATGTTTAAAATGACCTTCTAAAATTTCACCTTTCTTAAAATAACCTCATACTCTCCCCACTTCTGCCCCCAAAAGTGCAGTGTGATTTCACAAATCAAACACTAGCAAAAAAAACTCAGCCTCGTTAATACGGGGAGACGGAAGGAAGGAAAAGAAGGAGGGAGATACAGAATGAAGGAATGTAGAACAAAGGAAAAAGAAGGAAAACATACTCATCAGAGGACCGATTCTCCTGGATTTGTGCAAGAGAAACCATCTCTAAGGAACCCACAGATGCACGGAAGGAAAACGGTTAAAGAAATAGCCACCTTCCAGTCCAGATAATAAAATAGGAGAGTTTTATGTGTCACGTCAATAAACATCTTAATTGAACAGCACGTGGGTTCTCCCCTAACACTTGCCTCATGCTCTACTCACTTTGTAAAGAGTCTTAGGAAAGGAGGAACTCTCTCAGGCTCAAGTGCTGCAGCGAGACGAGGCTTCCTTTTCCAGAACCAGAACCTGATATTATGATTATCCACCAAAATAAGCCATATATTATTTTTAAAGGTATCGTGATGCGTGTGAATTTTTTTTTTTTTTTTTTTTTTTGATTTAGCAAAAGCCTAATGTTACACTCATAGGAAACCTCACCCAGTGGAAATTGCTCAGCCTAGATGGCTCACGCTGTTGGCAGTTACACGCGGCCAGAGCAGAGACCCATGCTCCGTCCCTGGTGTTGGGTCCCCCAGCTCCGCCCTTTAGATGGGATGTTTAGGATGAAACCTCCCAAGGTCCACAACCCAAGCCAGGAAGCAGAGGTAATTTATTACCCCAGCTTCCCGTCCGCAGGAGGCCCAGGCAGGCCTTGAAATTCGCAGCTGCGAGTCAAGTTCCCCCAGCGCAGTCACGGAATTTAATGAGGCCTCTCTGGACACCGAGAGAGGTGGACGTTTCTGGGCTCACTGGCTCTGCTCCCTGAGCCCCGCCTCACTCCTGATGAGACCTTCAGGAGAAGGTCTGTCACATGGGCATGGCTGGCTCTCTCCTTGTGCTCGGTCATCCTGCGTTTCAACTCTAGACCTGCCTGGCGCTTCCTCAGAACGTATTGCTGCCAATAAAAGTCACCCGCAACCCCCAAAGTCCAACACTGTTAACCTTTATAATCTAGTTATTGTTGAGTGAGTGCGTCCACGAAGGACCTCATCGAATCTAGGAGTCCCCACCTGGGGCTGAATTCCTACTCCAGGGGACGTCTGGCAATGCTGGGGACACTTTTGGTTGTCACAGCTCAGGAGGCAGGGCTCCTGGCATCTAAGGAATAGAAGCCGGGATGCTGCTTACCATGCTGCAGTGAACAGGACAGCCCCTAGCAACAGGGAATTATCCGGGCCCAAACGTGGATACTGTTGAGGGTGAGAAACCCTGGCCTAGAGCCTTTCTCAGCGTTTTATTTCATTATCGCCTCCCACCCCCAGGAGCCTTTTCAGAGATGATTTTCCTAATCGCCCCCGCCCATGAAATTTTAATACCACAGATATACTTGCATATCTGTTTCTGTACTGTACGCACAGCTGTGCTTTAAACATTCAAACGGCAAACATTTTTTCCCCTCTCCTTCCTTCCCTCCCCCCAAACCAATTTTCACCCCGCTGGCGGTGTTACCACTCCCAT